>NW_026652281.1:89701410-89933555 GCF_009828535.3 Hylobates moloch
CATATGTATAAAATATTTATATTTATTATATTTAAAATATTTATATATAAAATAATAGGTATACATATAAAGCATATGTATACAATATTTTATGTGTATATACATATTGTTTTCCTTTGCTCTCCTTGAACTGCTTCATGAAAGGGGCAGTATTTTCTGAACAGATCCAAGTTTATGTGCTAACCCAAGAAACATTTTTTTAAAAATGGGATTTTTCCTTAGGATAGGATTAGAGAGGACAGGATTGAAAAGGGAAACTGTAACTTTCTTATTGTTTAGCTGGGTTCAGTAGGACTTGAGAATGACACTGAGAAGGGAATCTTGTTAACTTCTTTAGCAACATTATCCAGCTCTAGTCCTGAAAACGGGCTTATTTTCATGCAAAGGCCAGTGTGGATGGACCAGCATTCTCTTGTTTTCTGGGCAGAAATTTGTCCCAGATAGAAATACTATTTAAAACAAAACCAAATGACAGTGTTTTCATGAGTTCATACCCAGGTATTCTCTGCACACACTACGCTGTATCAGCCACAACATCTCAGTTTGGAGAGACTATGTGCATTCACTTGGCTGCGGCAAGGGACGTTGTAAAAGGCAGGAAATAACTGAGAGAAAGGAAGCATGGCCAGCATATCAGCTAGGATTCTTTACAGAAAAACCTAACTCAGACAATAAAGGCTCATGAAACTGAAACATCTAAGTGAAGCATGACCCAGATACTCAAACAGCATTGTCTAGGACCCACCCCTTGCTGGACGGCAGCAAAATTTGATGGCAGTTCCACATCACACATCCTAATTGTTCATAGGCCAGGAGAGGAGAAGGTCTTTTCCTTTAGCTCCCATACCAGT
Organism: Hylobates moloch; assembly: GCF_009828535.3. Taxonomy (NCBI): domain Eukaryota; kingdom Metazoa; phylum Chordata; class Mammalia; order Primates; family Hylobatidae; genus Hylobates; species Hylobates moloch. Next base: position 89,702,262 of record NW_026652281.1, read on the forward strand.
CCTCTGATTTATTCTCTTGATCTTGCCCCATATTGGGTCATGTGCCTCCTCTTAAACCACTCCCTGTGGCTAGGAGAGCGTGATGTACTGACGTTGCTTAAGCCAATCAAGGCTCTCCCCTGGCCGTAGAGGTGGAGCTAGTCCCACCCACATCAAGTCATGAAGCATGGGGAAGGGACAGGTACCCCACAGGAAAATTAGAATCCTGTTGGTGGGAACGGTGGGAGTAAATACAGGACAACAGATTTCCATCACAATCAGTATTCCTCACATATTTCGTAAGACAACTTGGGGCCCCTTTATTTTACAAGAGACTCTACAGTATTGTGTGCTAAGAAACAATCCAACCTTACTTCCTGTAAATGCAAAATCAATCTGGAATAATCACCACTTAGAAGGGCAGACGACAATGCCTTTTATCAATCCTAGGTCTTCAGGAACAACTGCTGATCCCTTCTGAATCTGAACATTTTAGCCTGACACTGGAAAGTTGTAGCAGCTTGAATACATAAGCCTCAGGGTCTTGGAATGTCACAATGTGATAGGATCCAGCCTTAGGTGCAATTTGATTCAAGCCAGACAGAGCTGCTCATGTATCCCCAGAGCTTCCCCTAGAAGGAGTCTGTCGAGACAGCCCAAGTATAACAGGCAGCTCTCTCATTGGCATTTCTCATCTGCCACTGGTACCTGGAGTAGAAGTAACAATAGTGATAATATTATTTAATAGGTATTGGGCGCTTGCTATGTGCCAGGAAATGTTCTAAGCACTTTCTGCGTATAATTCATGTAATCTTCACATCAACCCCATAAGTAAGAGACTATTATTACCGTCACCACTTGACAGACAAGAGACTGAGGCTCAGCAAGGTAACAAAACCTGCCCAAGATGTCATGCCCCTGGAGAGCAGCAACTCCGGCAATCCAGAGAACACACTCTTTACCACCATGCTGCAGTCTCCCTGCTTCCCATCTTTGCAAATTAAGATCCAAGAAGGAAGAATGAGTGACCTGAGCAAAAGAAATGAAACCCTAAAGGGGGACAGATGTGCCTTCAAGTAATTCCCAACCTTCTCTTTATCAGTTCCATAGTCTGGCATGATGCTAAATCACACAATATCATTTGAGTTGGGGATGTCTGTCCTTTTTCATGGGTAAATACATCACCTACCTCCAATGACGAGCCCTCTGCTGGCCCCTATTACTATCATTTGGAAATTGGCAAGGAACACTGGACATTAAAGAAAAAATTTTAAAGTAATCTTGAAATTTCTGAATGAAGGCTCTGAAGAAACCCAACAAAGGGTTCTACTCCTGGCCCAGATGGATGCAGTGACTATGTACAGCTTGTCTGTCAGAGCTTGCATGCAAAGGAGCCACTTCCCATACCAGCCAGTCTTTTTTTTTTCTTCTTCGTTTTTTTTTTTTTTGGAAGCAGTCTTGCTCTGTTGCCCAGGCTGGAGTGCAGTAGCACGATCTTGGCTCACTGCAACCTCCACCTCCTGGGTTCAAGTGATTCTCATGCCTCAGCCTCCAGTAGCTGGGATTACAGGCGGGCATTACCATGCCCAGCTAATTTTTGTATTTTTAGTAGAGGCAGGGTTCCACCATGTTGCCCAGGCTGGTCTCTAACTCTTGGCCTCAAGTGATCTGCCTGCCTTGGCCTACCAGGGTGCAAGGGATTACAGGTGTGAGCCACCACGCCTGGCCCCAGCCAGTCCTTTGACGAGAAGAACAACAGCAGAAAACTGTGAAACAGCTTTGCCCAAAAGAAAAGCCACTGGGATTGGGAAGCTTCTACAACACAGCATAAGCAAACCTCTGCAGCAGGCTTCAATGTGTTTAATACTTTCTCAAAGTACACAGGCAAAACCCATTTGACAGGTGAAAAAGCATCTCTATTGACTTTCTACAAACCTTATGATATTCTAGGTGGATCGACACTTATCATAGCCCTTTAATCTGCCAGCCAGGATAATGTGTGCACGGATAATTTATCCACTGTGAGATTGAAATGCTCAATTTGGAATAACTTTCCCTACCCAGTAAATTGAGCATTACTCTAGGATTCTGAGACAGAGAGAAAGCACAATTTTAAAAGCTTTGCAGAGTTCCTTTGTAATTAGTCGCAGCTTTCCTTGAATATTAATTTCCCCTGCATCCCTTTCAAGTGGTTTAGAGACTGTCTCTAGAACTACAGAGATGCACCCTCAGAACCACGACAGCAAGTGGCATGGTCTCAAACACCTATGATTAAGTAGTCTGCAGAACGCACCCTCTGTTCTTCAGTGCAGTGGGTAGCTTATCAGTGCAAACAGTTTAATATTTATGCTAAGAGGATTGTCAAAAGCAGCTTCTGTTGCTTTAATTCTTGTTTTAAATAAATAATGAGAACATTTAAACACATTACTCTTCTCGGGGCCCCGGGGTCAGCTAATCTTATTATTTATGAAGTGATGTGCTACATAATAGTACTTAGTGCATGTTAACAGATGCTATTATCAGGGCCTGATGCAGAGAGCCGAAGATATATTAGAATGTTATGTGTAATGTACAACGGATTGAGTGCATAGGATGCCGGTGTAGCAATTAACCACACGCGAAAATAGGTGTAAAGTTGAAGTATGTTTTCCCAGGGGGATCCCCTCACCATTAATAATTCCCCAGAGAAGAAGATGTCTTTCAGTTAGGAACCCTCTCTACCATCAGGCTTGGAAATGGGGCCAGGATATTCCGTTCTTTGATCTCAGCATAGTCAGTCCTACACAGTCAGAAGACAAATAGTGAGCATGCCCACTTTTTAATTGATTTAGACAAAAATGCAGAGAAGGCGGGGGTGGAGGGAGGCGTGTGTGCAGTGCTCCCAAATGTCCTCATAGTGTTTGGTTTTGATCCACTCATTTTCACTGCCACGTACTCTAGGAGAGTCAAGAAATTGTTCATTCCTTATTGCAAACTGTTTCCTTCTCTCTGATCCTCATTTTGCAGATAAATAAAGCTAAAGCCACTGAGTTTTCCCAGGTCACTTTTAAATAAGCCAGTCTCTCTGAGAGATAGATGCCTGCCAAGGTGTGAGAACGTTGCCCCAATTTTTTTCCTGTGAGGCTATAATTTAGCTTCATATGATAATTAATTTCTCTACTATTGATGAATAATCCTTTCAATAAAAACCGTGATTTAAGTGTTTTCCTTAGGGACTAACTCTTGCTGGCCTCTTAATTTAATTTTGTGGAAGTTTTTCCCACCTCTTCATCAGTGGAAATGATTATTAACCTCTATTTGCATATATCCTTATAAATCGGTCTCTCCTTGGAGTGCCTTTTTCTGAGCACAGCAAGCTGGAACACTTGTAAATCTCCAGGATCTCCAAAGTCAATCCCGGCCTGTAATATTGTTTAATCTATTCTTGGACGTTTTAATGCAGTAAATTCAATTTAATCTTTCCCAGTAATCTAGTAATACATCGAAATCCCACAAACATTTAAATCTGATAATGGCTTAATCACACACTTTAAATAACAGTTGAGATAATGAAAAAATAATTCGCCATTTTAAAGGCAGAGTAACTGAATTTCCCTGATGATTGGCTTCTGCGAAGCCACCTGAGATAATACAAATCTGGGAGTCAAAGCAAAGGAAGCCCCAACACCATCAGGAACAGTCTTCCTTCTTACAAACACCTGCGTTCCGCCTGTAGACTCATTCAGTCGTCACCATGACCTTCACCCCAGAGGACTGCCTTTGGAGCATTGGCCAGTGTTGCTCCAAGCTTCCTGTGGGTTGGGGTCTTCTGGGGGTTCCCTCCCGTGGATTAATTTCCTATTTTTACTCTTCCAGGTGCCAGTCTCGAATTGCCCGAACTTTACCTGCTGATCAGAAGCCAGAATGTCGGCCATACTGGGAAAAGGATGACGCTTCGATGCCTCTGCCATTTGATCTCACAGACATCGTTTCAGAACTCAGAGGTCAGCTTCTGGAAGCAAAACCCTAGAAGGAACACAAGTCTCAGGTGGAGGAGAAAAAGAGATCGGCTTTTCTCCTCCAGCGCTCTCATGGGCTTAAGCAAGGGCAGTGGAGACTTCTCTTGGCCCCTAGAAAGTAGCACCCAGGTCCCAATCCAAAACAGCTAGGAAATGGTGCCCATGAATTTTTAAATGTTTTAAAATGACCCTGTGTTATAGTCTGATTTGGTGTTAAACAGGACCTTCTTCCCCAAAAATTGTTCAGATTTTAAAATGTGAGCCATTCAGCCCCCAAGGTCCAGGGCAGGTGACAGGAATGAGCCCAGCGTGTGACAAAGCCTAACCTACTTTCCTCTTTCCCAAGCTTTTTCAGAGACTCTGGAGTGGACCCAGCCCTCTGGGGAAAGACAGAACTTAGAGACATCCCAGTTTCTCACCCACACCCATAGTGCTGTCCAATATGGTACACTAGCTAGCTGTGGCTACTTCAATTTAAATTCAGTTTTAATTTTAATTAAAAATGCAGCTCTTCAGTTGCCCTGGCCACATTTCAAGTGCTTAATAGCCTCATGTGGCTAGTGACTGCTGTATTGGACGGTACAGATATGGAACATTTTCATCATCAAAGAAAGTCCTATTGGACAACACTTCTATAAAAAGTTTGAGAGCAGGAATTCCCGTTTCCATTCCTCTGTAGCCTCTATCCCCAAAGGCAAAGAAACTAAAAGAGAAATGACTCATTGAAGATTGGCCTCTTTCCTTTCTCTAAGACAAACCTAAGTAAAAGCCTGAGCTTTGAGTCCTATGCTCAGTGCACAGGAAGGAGATGTTAATAATTAAAATAAAGTTGATAGCCTCTCTTTAGGGAGTTCCCCTGATCTCTTGAAAGAGACACAGCCCCATTTACATTATTTCGTGGATTTCAACCAGCATAATATAGTTTTTTCTGTAAGTCCCTCATTCTTATGTAATAACAGGTGGAACTGAGGTTTGAAGAACCTCAGTGGCCCATCCTGATGACATTGGAGACTCAGAGAGACAAGAGAGAGTAGGGTTTAAAACCTGAGCTTTAAGACTCCCAACTAGCTTCGTGTCCTTTGGCATGTTAACGTGCCTCAGTTTCCTCATCTGTATAATGGGGATATATGAAAGGCACCACTCCTAAGGTGAACATTAAGTGAGATGATTCTAGTTACAGACTTAGAACAATTTCCAGCACATAGTTAAATATCCAGGAAATTCTAGTACTGTTATGTGTGGGTGAGCTGACCTGGATGTAGATGTTTTCCTCTCTCTTTCTGACCCCTCCGCCAGTTTTGTCTTGTGATGCCATTAACACGTTTCTCCCTTTCTGACCTGGCTCCTGCCCATTGGTGTCCCAAGAAATTGTGAGAATAGTTAGCCCCCCTCTCCCCAGCCTGTTGCCTTCTCATGTAGTTGTTCACAGTAGTTGAGAAGTTGAAGAGCTTTTGCCTATTGAAGGTGCACTGAGAATAAACTCTTTCCTGCCACCAGAATTGCAGTGGTTCAGGGCCTGCACTCATTCCCATGCAGTTAATAGCCACAGAAATGTCACGTTAAGCAAAGCGGCCAGGGTCTCATCATGTTGAGACTCGAGTCTCTCAGACCTTGGATTCATTCCCTGGTGTCTTTGAGCCTCGGTTTCCTCATTGGTAAAAGAGAAGTGAAGCAGTGTCTCACAGGGTCATTACAGAGATTAAATGAAATAATGTAGACCAGGAGGGCGTGGTGTTTAAAAGTCACAGATGGGGCACCCTCGGGCCATCCAGCCCAGTGTTTTCTTTAGCCCCTATGATGTTCATTTTTTGTTATATTCCATTAGGTGCCAATATTTAGAAATTGGGAGATTTCACATAAAATTAAAAGGTCTGCATTTTCTTTTTTTTTTTTTTTTTTGAGACAGAGTCTCACTCTGTCACCAGGCTGGAGTGCAGTGGCATGATCTAAGCTCACTGCAACCTCTGTCTCCCAGGTTCAAGTGATTCTCCTGCCTCAGCCTCCCGAGTAGCTGGGACTACAGGTACGTGCCACCACGCCTGGCTAATTTTTGTATTTTTAGTAGAGATGGGGTTTCACCACGTTGGCCAGGATGGTCTCGATCTCAACCTCGTGATCCACCCACCTCGGCCTCCCAAAGTGCTGGGATTACAGGCATGAGCCACTGCGCCCAGCCAAGGTCTGCATTTTTCTTTAGAACTCAGAATACCCAGTAGTCCTAGGCCCCCATCCTCGCATGGCAACAAGCTAAATAGCGTCTTCCCACTGCGAGTTGGGGCATGACCCAGCCTATGGTTTGCCATAATCCCTCTTTTTCTCCGTTTTATCACTAATTGTGAACCTGACCTGCGTCACCCTTTCATGTCAGCAGTCTCCAAACCTGCTTGCTTGCACCCCTCTAGTCGAAATGTTTTGTGCTCACCCCAGTATATGTGTGTGACTATTGAACTGTATTTGTAGACTGCTTGTACTAATGTAATGTGCATCATGAAATATTCATATCCAATAAAAATATTAAAAGGATCAGATAAGAAACCAAGAGAGATTCTGCTGTTTTTTTCCTTTTGCATGGATGAGCCAGCTTCACTGGCCTGGATGGGGCCCAGGTGGAATTAGTTCTCAAAGTCCTCCAGGTGGAGTCAGGGGACGTGCAGCAGGGTTGGAGAAATCACTACTTTAAGTGAATCCGAAAGGTGAGATCACATTTGCTCTAAAGAAATGGTGATCCCAGCACTTTGGGAGGCTGAGGTGGCAGATCATTGGAGGTCAGGAGTTCGAGACCAGCCTGGCCAACATGGTGAAACCCTGTCTCTACTAAAAACACAAAAATTAGCTGGGTGTGGTTGTGTGCACCTGTAATCCTGGCTACTCGGGAGGCTGAGGCAGGCAAATCGCTTGGCCTGGGAGGCGGAGGTTGCAGTGAGCCGAGATCACGCCACTGCACTCCAGCCTGGGCCACGGACCGAGAGAAAAAAGAAATGGTGACTTTCATTGAATATGTGTTTGAGGATTTCATGTGCTCTCCAGGGAGGTTTCAGGTAGGTAGAAGGAGGTGGGCAAGACCCAATAAAAAAGGCAGCTGGTGCGGGCAATGACAATGAACTCGTATCCTGCATGGTCAAGGGAAGGCTTGCTTCTGCCCTGTGAATTGGAGAAGGGCTTTCCTGGAAGCACAGGCCCAGAAATCGCACCCTTTCCCCCATGTGTGAGGATAAGGGACCACTTCCATCAGCAGCACCCTCCTGCTTTCCTGCCAGTCCTCCCTGTGGCCCCAGCTATCTTGAGAAAAGTGATCTAAGAGATCCCTTTGCACTGAGGTGCTACTGACTGCCCTGCCTCCCTCCCTTCCTCCTGCAAACCTTTCTTGGTGCTGACCACAGCCTCAGCAATGTGGCAAGCCTGGGGACCCAAGACACATCTCTGCCTCCCAGGCTAGTGGATGCCCTGGGATATGTAGTGACCAAACTAGGAACTTACCCCACAGTGGGGAAATAGATAGTAAGCAGCAAATCAATAACAAGAGTGTTCCAGGTGGTTGTAAGTGCCAGGAAGGGAACCAACTGGGAGAGGGACAAGAGGAGATGGTGACTGACCAAGGGGACCTTGATCAGGCTGTGGGAAAGGGAGGTGGTCGGGAAGAGCTTCCCAGGAAAGGGGACAGCGGGCCCAGGCAGGAGAGCCCTGGGAGGGGGTGCCCAAGGAAGGAAAAGGGCCCTGAGCCCGAAGCCAAGAAGACCAGGAGGACAGAAGGGGAGATGTAGGGCAGAGCAGGCGGGAGCCGCTTGGGTTTTATTCCACACACCCCAGGAAGCGTGAAAAGGTTTCAAGCAGCAAGGGCGTGGAGGTAACTTGGTGAGATATTTTTATGCTTTAGACCATCGCTCTATCTGGATTCCAGAGGGTCTCTGAGAGAGCAAAAGGCTCAATCCAAAGGAGCGGCTTTCCAACTGGGAATGTCCCCCTGGCTAGGTGAGATCTCAAGATGGCCTGCGGCCCCTCTAAGTTGCCCACCTGCCGAGTTCATTCTAAACAGCCCCTCCCCTCCGCACCCCCGCGGATCCATTCCTGCCGCCCTCACTGGCAGGCTCCAGCCCCACAGAGCTTTCTAGACATAAAAGAGCAGAGTCATGGCATCATTGGTGACACAATTTTAGTAATAAGCTTCAAAATCCGTCACTCACTGAATCGAGGGATGCCAGAATTGAGAGTCCATAGGACCTGTTTAATGGACCCCACGTTCGGTAGACAGTTTTTTGTATGCTTCACGGGAAGGAAAGTATTTTCAAATGCAACTTCTTTTTTTTTCTTGCTCTAGTTAGGGCTGATTTTACCACTGGGCAAATTGCATACATTTGGATCCATGCCACGCTAAATACTGTTTATTTTGGAGATCTGTCAGAGGCAAGCGCATGGAAGACAAGGGGATTCTGGTTTGAAAAGGCAATTCTCATCCAGACAGATTCAGATGGAGAGGAGCAGTGCGGATTAAAATGCGCCGAAGTGGTAATGCCGTTTATCCCGTTTGCCTTTGTTACTCTGTGATTAAATGGTATTTTTAATTAAGTTTCATTGGGAGCCATAGGTATCGCGGTGGTGAAATCAATTTGACAACCATAAAGGGGAGAGACGGCACAGGCGTGTTGTGATGATTGCGGCTGTAGGGAAAGCCGGGCAGTTTGCAGAGGATGGGTGGGAGGAGGGGAACCGGCTAAGAATGACTTCCTGCAAGACAGCAAGGGTACCCCTGGGCCGCTGCTGTGTTTGGGAGGCAGGTTTTGGGGGTTGTCAGAAGGCATTCACCTGGTTCTCTCACTCACCTGAGACACCCGATAGATTCCTGGAAACTCCGGGAAAGTATCTGAAGATCTGGTTCTCCATTCTCTCTTATTCACAAGGAGAGAACCACGAGTGCCCCCCAGATCCCAGCTAGAAGGACCAGACAGCTTTCCACCCTGGTTCCCAGGCAGCCGTGCTCCCATAGTCCTGTGTCCCATCGGCCCCATGCTCCCAGGACGGTCCTAATTCCCACCTCTCAGAACCTTGTCAGCCGAGTCCTTCCTGCTCTCTGGCCCAAATCCTCCTCCTACATTGGAAACTCAGCCTCTCTGCACCCTCCGCTCTTTCTATCCTGCTGTCATTCATCAAATTTTCCAAATCTTTGGATTCCTGAGTGGCAGAAGAGGTTTTCTGAGTTTAAGTCCTGATTCTGTGTGTGATCTTCACTCTACCACCTCTTCAAACCTTTGTTCTCTTGTCTACAAAATAGAATAGTAGTAATCCATCACCTAAGGTTGTTGTGAAGTTTCAATAAGTTAATGTGCATTTAAAATGCCTCCCGCAGTACCTGGCATATACAGGTCTTCAGTGAGGTACTAGCTATTATTATTAACCAAGGTTCCTGTGATAACAGTTGTAGCTTTGTGACTGGGCCAAATCATTTAACACCTCTGTGCTCCAGTCTTTGTTTATATAATGGGGATGATGATAATGCCTAGCTCATTGGATTGTTCTGTCCCCTGTGATCAGCCATGTTAAGTGATTCATATCATGTCTGGCACTTAAAAATCACTCCACGCATGTACGTTATTATGATGAAAAATATGATCAGTGATATCCTGACCAAAATATTCAAAGGGACTAAAGATAGCTGTGGCTTGTTCAAGTTATATTGTGTCACTATCCCATATATTATCCCATTTGCTCTTCACAGCTTCCATTTTTCGCTAGGCGGATGGCATGGAACTTTTTATAAATGAGATATTATGAAAAATGATGTTTTAGGACTCCCATTTCTACAGCGGGAGTAGGTCACCCATTGCAATTTTAGATTTGCTTAAAAAAATTTTTGCCATCACCTTCTAATTGATGATCTGTGTACAACAATTGTTTATTGACTCTGAATGTCTGAGTACCAGGGTCAGTCTATTTCAAGGGGAGGGAAGCATTAATTAACCTCCAGCATTAGATTCAGTGATTCTTTTCCAATGATGCAGTTCATGACTTTGCTCGCATTTACTTTTCATCAATCCTGAAAGAATTGAGGTAAAATAGTTCCTCTGCACATGTGTGTCAAGCTAGATGGATAACAGCAGATACAGATCTGTTTGCCTGTCTGCACTTGCCTTTAGACAAAATTCATCAATTTTACAAAAGCCACTGACTAAACATGGCACCAATACAAATGAAGCACTTCTAGCAGGCGGGGTTTCCCTTTGTTTCTGATCTGGTAAATGCAGTAGTTTCCTGCTGAGAGATGGGAAGTGCTGGCCTAGGACAGCAAGGTGCCCTACAGGTGGGGCCAAAAGGGTCAAGACCACTCTACAGGAAGTTTAGAAGAAGTTCAATGGTTCCAGATCCTGTGTGCTTCGGGTAATTCTGACCGTCTTCATTAGTGATAATGGCATGAAGCTCTTTCACACAGTCTTTTTTTTTTTTTTTTTTTTTTTCAGACAGGGTCTCACTCTGTCACGTAGGCTGGAGTGCAGTGGTGAGATCACGGCTCACTGCAGCCTCGACTTCATGGGCTCAAGCGATCCTCCTGCCTCAGCCTCCTAAGTAGTCGGGATCATAGACACTTGCCACCACACCTGGCTAATTTTTTTGTAGAGACAGGGTTTCACCACATTGCCCAGGCTGGTTTCAAACCCCTAGGCTCAAGTGATCTGCCTGCATCGGCCTGCCAAAGCGCTGAGATTACAAGCGTGAGCCATTACGCCTTGCCCTCCACACAGCCTTGCTTGGTGTTAAAGATTAAACAAAGACCACAGGTGATCACTCTCTTCGTGGTGCCAGTTTCAAGGGCACCCTTCTTCCCTTCCCAGCCTCCGAGAGAAGGAGAGAGGGTCCACAAGCCAGATCCATCCCCATCCACACAGGTAAAACCATGGCTGTGCAGCTAGCAGGTAGAGATAACATTTGGAGAAGGGCTTCGTAAATGCTAAAGTCCTACTCAAGTCCAAGGGAGAGAAATTATTATTATTCATTTTGTGAAACCAATTTAGTTTGGATGGGTAATGGAAGAATTTCTACATACAATCATTACTTCTGATCAGGCAAGACCAGTCTGACACAGGAACAGTATATGGCTCACTCTTAAACCACAGCAGGCAGCCAGGGCTTGGAGAAATAGAAACCTCTCTTGCACAAGAGTAGTCTCAATGAATCATGTTAAGGCCTCTTTAAGTTTTTCAGACTCCATGCACCCTGTGAAAACTGCCTTTCTTGAGTAGAGGCACGTTCAGCACTTCATAAAATAATCTTGGAGCCTCCAGACACACGGATGGAGGAGCATGATTTCATTTGTTTCTTTGCAAAACTGCTGTCCCCAACTGAAAAACCCGATTATCCTTTCAAATAGGGAATTCGGCTTTCCACGTTGGAACCAGCACAGTTAACCTTCAAAGCCCCAAGGCCTGCAAGAGATGAATCAATTTCTCATACAGCCAAAGCTGTGGCTTATAACTCATCCAACCCAGAAAACTGGACCGCTGGTCACCTTCCTTTCCCCTGCCCCCAATTCTGCAGACAGAGATTTCCAGTTGATTATGCCTTGATTAGAGTCAGGAGAGAAGCAAACCAGGTATATAGGATTCCCATTATCCTTCCCTCCTCTGCTCCTAACCAGGGTCACGCTGAGAGGGATCTCGGTGAACATGTGAACAATCAAGCCATGTTTACCATGGACGTTTAGTTTTCTTTTCTCAAAATCAAAACAGAGTTTAGTAGGCAGCGTATTTCATACATGCCCCTTGATCAATGGAATGATCTGTCAGAAGCCATTAAAGCCCCCATTAGCTTGAATGCATTCAAAGCTAAACTATTGGATCATTTAAGGGCTGCAGTGATTGTTTTTAATATACCATACATTGATTTCTCCCTGTGAGCAGCAACATAAGTTTGAAACTAACTGTGTATGACTAAGGCTCCATTTGCTGTCTCCAGCCCTCTGTGAGAAGCATGGTTTCACTTCGACCAGAAATGTCTGTGTATAATTTTCAAAGAGATGCAGACCCTGTCGATTTCCCAAGGTTTAGACTGGGTCGGGTTGTTATTTCTTTTTTCCCTGAGCTTTCTCCCATTTCTTTGTGCCCATTAAGTGAGCCGTGCGTGCAGAATGGGAGAGGCATCCCTGCCAAGGACTTCAAGTGAAAGGCGGTGGGAGAAATTGTTCTGAAAGCATGAAGCCCAGCTGAGGCCAAAATCAAAGTGAATTTGACAGCCTTGGGCCAGCAAAACTCCGTACCCAGCAGAAAGCAATAGATGTGTGGCTGTGTCAGGGGCATCCTCACTGGGACATAGCTTGGGGAGCTGAAGGTACCTTGGAAGGGCCAGATGAGGAAGCTAGCTAAGGCCACAGGCCCTCCTTGGACTGCCATATTGCCAGGTCTTCATTGTATTGACTCTTCAGTCTTAGCCAACACACACTTGTTGATTCCTTCCAGAATATCAGACTCTGCTAGCAACACAAGGTCCCTGTCCTCAAAGTCCTATTCTTAATCAGCATTTCTGATTTCTGCCCTTTGCTCATTTTAATACAGAGCCTAAGGATAGGAGAGCAGCGTGGTGAAAGAAGCAATAGTTACCACATTTGCAAAGGCACATACCCCAAAGAGAGGTTTTTAATATGTCACACCCATTTTATAGATGGGGCAATGGAAGTCCAGATGGGAGAAGTTATTTTAGGTGAATTATAGAAACCGGATTTCAAGTTTCTGGTATGTATTGAATTTGGGAAGGCTGTGAACATTCTTGAGCCCTCCTCCCGAGTTCACCTTCAACATCCTAAAGCATGTTGAAGAGGAAGGTGGTTCCAGGTCACTTATAAGAACAGGAACAGCCCCTCCCTTCAAATTTGAGCCCAGAAAGGAGAACCTTTGTAACTCTAGAAAACAGTGTGTGTGCCATTGTTTTTTCCATAGGTCACAAAGATCCACGAGATACTGGTGATTTTACATATTATTAGAGCCACTGAAATTTATGATGCAGGGTATTAACGTCAAAGAGGCCAAGGTGCATCATTCAGAACACTGGCAGGTTAAGCAGAAACCACCGTAGTAAAATCGAAAGCTGGAGTCAGCAAAGTGTAGCCCACGGCCAAATCTGGCCCATCCCCTGTTCTTACAAAGTTGTATAGGAACGCAGCCATGCTCATCGGTTTATGTATTATCTATGGCTGTTTCCAACTACGGTGGCAGAGTTGAGTGGTTGCAAAGGACCATAGGGCTATCAAAGCCCCAAATAGTCATTGTCTGACCCTTCATAGAAAAATTTTGCTGAACTGTAGCCTAGCTCCAAGGATTGTTGTATCACCTGTAATCATGCCTATTAAGCAATTAACGTCATGTCTAGTACTTACTAATGACTCAGCATGTATCAATTACATGGCATCCAAACCAAAATACTCATGCCAACATCTCTCTGTATAGAAACATGGAAAAAAGAGTGATGCTATTAAGGAGGAAAATCGAGCCAGGAGCAAAACCTAAGGCTATTTCTGAACTAAAGAGGCCTGAATAAGGTAGTGAGAGGACCAGGGAAAGCCTTCCCACGGGGATGGAGAGCCACCCCGTCCCCGGCTTTCTGGTTCAGATGTCTTGTCTCAACAGAGGGCAGATCCACAGGGAAGCAGGCCAAGTCTGATCTTTTCTCCGCTAGAACTGCTCAACAGGTGAAGAATCTTTTTCCAGCACTCCTGAGCCCTTCGGGTCGCGGAACAGTGCGAAGATTATTCCAATGCCTCATTAGGAGAGGTGATAATCTGGTCTGTGGTTTCTTTTTCGATGAGGCATGGGGTGGGGGTGAGTGTCATGCTTTCTAAGGCACAGGGCTGACTAAAGGGTGTCCTATTTATAAAAGTCAGTAAAACACAGCGGCTTCATACTCTGCTTATTACCCAGAAGCCCCGGCTCTTAGAGTTTCTATTAAGATGTACTCCATAAATATATACACCTCCTATGTACCCACAAAAATTAAAAATAAAATTGAAATCACTCAGGCCGGGTGCGGTGGCTCACCCTTGTAATCCCAGCACTTTGGGAGGCCGAGGCGGGCGGATCACGAGGTCAGGAGATCGAGACCACAGTGAAACCTCGTCTCTACTAAAAATACAAAAAATTAGCCGGGCGTGGTGGCGGGCGCCTGTAGTCCCAGCTACTCGGAGAGGCTGAGGCAGGAGAATGGTGTGAACCCGGGAGGCGGAGCTTGCAGTGAGCCGAGATCACGCCACTGCACTCCAGCCTGGGTGACAGAGCAAGACTCCGTCTAAAAAAAAAAAAAAAAAAATTGAAATCACTCATTTATGCTTGGTGTTATGATTGTAACTAAGAATCCTGGAGTGAGCTGATTACAAAGTGAGCCCGACTTTCCATGGATGCACCATCCCAGAGTGCTCCGTGAGCCCGGCTTTCCATTGATGCACCGTCCCAGGGTGTGCCGGGAGCCCCGCTGTCCATGGAGGCACCGGCCCACAATGTGCTCCTCCTTAGAGCTCTCTGCACTCTGCTTTTGCTGTCCGCACTCTCCAGGAGCACTTTAGTTGGGTCTTTACTTCCTTACTGCCTCTCTTGCCACGCGAATCCTTGAGTCACTTATAAGAAACTCCACGTTGATCACTTTCATTTGTTCTGTTACCAGAGTGTTTATGAACACAATTTTACTTGCCAAATTTGGTTTCCATGTTGGACTAGAGGAACTAGAGGGCAGGACTTACCTAATGGATCAAATTTTTACTTCCATTTTATGACATCCCACAGGACTCATAAGACTTCATGTCCCCAGGATTATTTGATCTTCAACAGCTGTCAATCCAGCTAACGTTTATCTGACACATAATAGGTGCTCAATAAACATTTGTTAGCTGACTATTTGCTAAAGCAAAGTTGGTCTGATCTCAGCATCCCCTGCTTTAAAATCTCCTCTAGTTCTCCCTTCTCTTTGGGTTTTCTGACCACAACTTGCAAGGCTGTTTGAAATCTACCCCCACCTCTTACAATTTCACCTCCCAAAACTTGCTTCTAACCTTTGTTCCAGCTACACCCAATTTTGTACCACATCCTGAATTTTTTCTTGTCACTGGTGCTGTGTAAGGTGAGTTGACCATGATCCTAGTGGAACCTTAGCAGCAGGTAAGAGGAGAAAGCTGATAATGGGCGAAGCTGGGGGGAATTTGGTCAGCGAAGTTAGTGTCTCAAAGCAACACTTAATTGAGGAGGTACTGATATAATAGACAGGTGTCTGAACTGGTGCTTGGGGCATGGCAGCCAGTGGGGTCTGCAGAAGGCCTTGGTTCTGTCTTGATTAAAGGGGTACCAGGAAGCACTCCAAGCAAGGAACTGCAAGGCCACAGTGTGGGGGCAGGGCCCAGGCCAGCCCCAGAGAGCAAAATCACAAAAGTCAAACTGCTTTGGCCAATGGAGTTGAGGGAACACTGGAAGAGCTTGGTGGACATGGACTTGGGGCACTGGACTGACATCAGATCCCACTGTGCTACTAAGATAGTGGTGTCATTTCACAAACTTTTTTTTTTTTAGACAGAATCTCCCGCTGTCACCCAGGCTGGAGTGCAGTGACACGATCTCGGCTCACTGCAACCTTCGCCTCCTGAGCTCAAGCAGTTCTCTTGCCTCAGCCTCCCGAGTAGCTGGGATTATAGGCGCCCACCATGCCCGGCTAATTTTTTGTATTTTTAGTAGAGACAGGGTTTCACCATGTTGGCCAGGCTGGTCTTGAACTCCCAAACTCAAGTGATCCACCCACCTTGGCCTCCCAAACTGCTGGGATTACAGGCATGAGCCACCGCGCCTGGCCCCATTGTAAACATTTAACTCACGAATTCAGTTATCTGTGCTCAGCAAACATGCACAAAAAGGCAAAAAAGCATAAGGGTTCCATCCCCAAACTGTACTCAGGGATTGCACAGCCTGGAGTGTGGGAAGATGTGAGAACAGAGAATCTCTGTTTTCTCATTTGGGAAGCTACTACATGGCTTCTAACCCAAGCCAGAGACTTCACGTTGTGCTCAACTGAGGAACAACGATCTGTTCCTGCACCTGATGAAGAACTATCCAGACATTTCACTGAAGAGGATAAACACGTGGCAAATAAGCACATGAAAAGATTATCAACACCCTTAGCCATTAGGGAAATACAAGTTAAAACCACAATGAGAAATTACCACACACTTCTGAGAATGGCTATCATTTTTCTTTGTTGAGAATGCAGAGATGCTGGATCACTCACACATTGCAGGGGGTGAATGTCAAATGATATCGCCACTTGGAAAAAATCATTTGGCAATTTCTTCTAAAACTAAACATACACTTACTATTTGACCCAGCAACTGTACTCTTAGGCATTTGTCCCAGATAAATGAAACCTGTATCCACGCAAGACCTGTACTTGAATGTTCATAGCAGCTTTCATAAGAGCCCCAAACTGTAAACAACCCAAATGTCCTTCAGTGAGTCATTAGTTAAATTCTGATACATCCATACCCTGAAATACTACTCAGCAATAAAAAAGGATAAACTGTTAGACGGATCTCGAAGGAATTATGCTGAGAAAAAGATCCAATCTCAAACAGGTATACACTGTATAATTCCATTTACATAACCTTCTTGAAATAACAAAAATATGGAGCTGGAGAACCAAATCCTGGGTGCCAGGGCTTAGGGAAAGGAGGGAGGGGGTGGGCGTGGCTAAAAAGAAGCAGCAGCACAGGCCCCTTGTGATGATGAAACAGTTTTGTATCTTGATTGTAGCAGTGGTTGCATGAATCTACATATAGGATAAAGTTATGTAGAATTGTGCATGTGTGCACACCTGCACACACATATATACACCATGTGTGTAAAACTAGTGAAATCTGAATCAGCTCTATGGATGGTCCCAATGTCAGTTTCCTGGTTTGGATATTGCATTATAGTTATAGAAGATGTTACTGTCTGGGAAAACTGGGTGAAGGATACACGGGACCTCCGTATATGTATATTTTTTGCAACTTCCTGTGAATCTATAATTATTCCAAAATAAAAAGCTAAACAATGAAACTGGCTGGGAGACAGCCTGCTGGCTTCCAACCTGGCAGCTCCCTAGGAGATTCTCATGAGTAGTTTCCACTGTATATAACTTCATGCGTGGACCCCTCATAAGATAGGACTCCTCTCTTGAAGCACAAGTGCATATCCACGCTTTGTCCAAGTGAATTGACTTCCCTGGGATGCTGCTGCCTCATGCATCCTGCTGGCAGGACACTCATTTCCCCATTCACTGGGAAGAGACTCTTTTGGATGAGGTCGGATGTTTGGTCACAGGGATCTTTGGTAATCTGAAATGTCCTTTTAGTTTATTTTAAAAGATTTTTGTGTAAACATGCAGTATGTAATTTTTTTTTTTTTTTGAGATGGATTCTCGCTCTGTCACCCAGGCTAGAGTGCAGTGGTGCAATCTCAGCTCACTGCAACCGCCACCTCCTGGGCTCAGGTGATTCTCCTGCCTACAAGTGTGTGAGCTGAGATTGCACCACTGCACTCCAGCCTGGGTGACAGAGTGAGATTCCATCTCAAAAAAAAAAAAAAAAACCATCACAAGCGTGAACCACCACGCCCGCCCAGATCTCCTTTTTAAGAACAGCAAAAAGACGGGGTTTCACCGTGTTGGTCAGGCTGGTCTTGAACCCTTGACCTCATGATCCACCCGCCTCAACCTCCCAAAGTGCTGGGATTATAGTCATGAGCCACAGCACCTAGCTACATTTAATTATTTATTGATATGCAACATGCATATAGAAATGCACACGGAAACAGTCACGAAGGCTTGATGGGATTTACTCATGTAACTGAGAAATAGAACTAGCTTCACTCATGCCCAGACGGTAACTTTCTCCTTTCCTTCCTTTCCAAAGGTAACCAAGTTAACATTGTAGGTGAATTGTGTCTATTTATAGAAGTATTTTACTGCACAATTTTTAAGCATATAAAAATAAAATCATAGAATAGACCTGTCACCCAGCTTCAACAACTGCTAACCCTGTGTGAAATGGCCTTTTAACCAAACATATTTGTAATACGTTGACCTAGGCTGTGTTCCTAAGTGTCTTTTGAAACCCAGGGATGGAAACTAGGCTTCCAAATGTTGAGAGCTGTCTATGTGCCAGGCAAAGTTGTGAGTGCTTCACACTGCTGTCTTACATAACTCTCCCAACAACCATATGTGGTCATTACTCTTTTTCTCTCTCTTCCAGGTGATGAAATTTAGACACAGAGAGGCTATGTAACTTGCCCCAGGCCACACAGCTAGTATCTGGCAGAGGTGGGTTTCAAACCCAGGCACTCTGGCTCCAGAGCCTACGCATTTAACCTCTTAACCTTAGCAACACTTCCAATTTCATCCAAGTGATTGGGTCCATCCAGCATAGAAGATACCAGATGTGGTAGAGGGAGGAGACAGAATTCTTTCCAGCCACTGCCATTTGAGAGCAATGCACCATAGCAAAGCGGTTAGATACTTAAGCTTTGGGGTAAATTGCACCTAGACTCTAGTCCCCCACTACACACATAGACAGCTGTGTGACCACAGGGAAATTGCTTAACCTCTCTATGCCCCAGTTTCCCTTGTAAAAAAATGGGGCTACTAACAGCATCTTTAACATAGGATTGCTTGAGGGTAAAAAAAAAAAAAAAGTGCACGAAGCTGTTGGCATAAGTGAAATACTTAGCATAGTGCAATATTCATAATGCTCATTGCTCATAAATGTTAACTATTATGATTAATGAATGGACACCTGGCCTTTCGAGAGAGAAACTTTGCGCTTGGGTTCTGAGTGGTAGCTTGGGGAGGGGGGCCGCTTCTGCATGAGCACTGTCGTATAAAAGAGGGCAATTTCTGATCCTTGGTGAAAAACAAAGGTGCCATCTAGGAGTCCCATTGTTTGAAAGTAAGTCCGTGCCGTTCACAGCTTGGAAGCCGTCTGATTAACATGTCACCTCTGAAACCAAGACGGAGGAGGGGACTGTTTCAAGCATTCTACCTATATGTGACAGAGACCCTGGGGAGGACCGCCTGCAAGGATGGCAGAGATGCCGTGGCATACTCATTCTTAAACTATCCAAGAAGCTACAAAGGAGGGCTTTGGAGTGAAACTGATAGATAACCCTACTCTCTCCCAATATTCTTTTTAGGAATATGTTGAAGATTTGGCTTCAGCTTCCTAGAAAACAGAAGGAAACTCTTGTTTTTTCTGGCACCTCTCTGATCTCATCACCTATGGCCTACCTGCCCCGCCCCCACTTCCTGCCATCTCTGTCCGCACCGTTCACTCTGCTTCCCCACACCAGGCACCCGGCCATCTCCGGGCCTTTGCACCTACTCTTCCCTTGGCCAGAACACTCCTTTCCAGGCAGCCAGGGGTTCATTGCCTTTGGTCTTTCCTCTGTTACCTCCAAAGTGAGCCTTGCTTGACTGCTCTCTACAAAAGTGAACATTAGGGTTTTTCAACATTAACCCCAACAATACTTTTAATAACACTTTATTGAGATATAGTTCACAGACCATAACCAAGAGAACAGTGTTAAGACACCTCATCTAGTGCTACGGACTGTATTTTGTGGATTCTAAAGTGCATTTTTTTCTGTTTTTTTTTTTTCTTTTCTTTTTTTTTTTTTTTTAAAGACAGGATTTTGCTCTGTTGCCCAGGCTGTGGTGTAGTGGTGCAGTCATAGCTCACGGCAGCCTCGACCTCCTTGGCTCCCCGCTCAGCCTCCTGAGTAGCTGGGACCACAGCCATGCACCATGACACCTGGCTAATTGGTTTATTTTTTGTAGAGATGGGGTCTCACTATTTTTTGCCCAGGCTGGTCTCAAACTCCTGGGCTCAAGTGATCCTCCCACCTTGCTCTCCCAAAGTGTTATAGGCGTTAGCCACCATGCCCAGCCTTTTTGCAGTTTTAATGCCACGTCAGGATGCGGCTTACAATGATAGCATGTCATAGTCTAACCGGCAGTGTTTTATTTTTTCTTTCTTAGTGATCCATAAAATGATGGTGTACCTTAAAATTGAAGGACTCTTTGAATCAATGAAATATGGTATCCAAAGTCTTCATAATCATTTATTCTCAAGAATTCCAAGTACAGATTTCAGCTGGACAGTTAGTATAGATGTAAAGTACATTCTTGAACTTCTGTTTGGGGTTAGATAACGTTGGGGTGGGGTGTAAGGTATTGAATCTGCGGTTGCTTCTAAGTTCATGTGTATTGGATGGTGGGAATTTTTTTCATTAATGTATAATTCTTACTATTCTTTTTAGAATCACCTTTCTTCTTTTCTGTTCCTGCTTCTCTAATGCTTGCTGGGGGATTTCTTTTCTTTTGAGAATGTTAAAAATAATAATAATGAAAAAACTTCACAGTGACTCCGTCTTTGAAAACTGCTATCAAGGTAAACGTCTAGTGGAAATTTGGGGCTTGCTGGGCTGCCACAGGCAGTTTGCATTTAAACATGCTGCGGCTTTGATTTAAGAATCTGACTTGATGGGTAATATATCTAAAGCAGAAGATAATATATATACTGTTTCTATCAGAATTATCAAGTTCTTTGTGCAATGTGTTTATTTCTCTGAGTGATTATGTATTTAATAAATAATGTGTTTCAATGGGTATTATTTCCATTTCAGTGTTTAATACTTCTAAAATATGGCTCAGATTCGGGGTTGAATGGCACCTGATAAATTACGAGCTGTTATTAGCTGCTTTCTTGTTGCATCTTAATTATTAGGTTGAAAAGAAAGGGCAGACTTTTATAAGCATTCATATTTTCTGTTTACAAGGCTTTTACTGACGTCTAATAAATTTAATTACCTCTAATAAGAAGAGGAAATGAAGTTCTATTTAGCAAATTCATAGCTTTGAAATGCATCTTGTAGCTTTATGAGCATGGCAAGCTCCAGGAAGGTGAAAGCTATTTAAGGAGCTGTTGCTGGGTTAAACTAACTGCAAAACTGTTAAATTATTTTTGTTTCCATTTTATTGCTTAACCTCCAGGGTAAACTTTGGGCTACCTGATAAAGCAGCCACGCAGGAACTTTAAACTTTACATGCTTTACCCCACAGGGCCGAAGCGGGCTCCTGTATTAAAGGTACATTTTTCAAACATAATTTTAAATTTGGAAATTGATTGTGTCTTGACCTACTTATTTCCAAGAGCTGTTCATTCCTGACTCCTTTGTTTTGCTCATATTACAAATCTATTGTTCTTTCAGGAGGGCTCCCAGCTGCTAAGGGGGTGGAGGGAGGAATCAGTGCAGGGAAGATGAGCTCATTCTGCCAGCACCACCATCATTTGAATCAGACCCACAATTAACTGGGACTCCGGCTGCAAAAAAAACACGTGAGGTCTGCGAACGTCCACTTCTGACAGCGGGGCTAGGACAGAAAGAAGACAGCTGGCTTAGAAGGGTTGTGTTTGGAGAAAGAGGGATCCTACAAAATATTTAAAGGCTTATTTTATAGGGCATCGGATAGTTAATTTGGATTTATTTTTTGGTCCAATATCTTCCCAGATAATACTTTATAAGCGTCTAGGTTTCTATTTATTGTAGTCTACTGACAGACAGACCCTTGGCAGAAAAACCATGCTACTTAGTGATAGCTCTTTCTTTTCGCGGTCTTTCTTTCAAACCTAAAAACAAGCCAGGTATTAACAGGAAGGTCTTGTGAAAGAATGATCATCTCTGAAAGGTGTCCCCAGCCCTGAGGCCTGTTCTCACTGGGACAGCTGCTCTGCTTTGAGGAGCTGCCTGGGGGCTGTCCTCAGCTCCTTCTTGGTCCTCATCACACGCTCCCCGTCCCTCCAGCCAAGGGGTCGCATCCTCCAGGAGTTTAAGATGAGCCTAAGCATCACGGCAAGACCCCCCATCTTTAAAGAAAATAAAAATAAAAATTAGCCCAGTGTGGTGGTCCCTGCCTGGAGTCCTAGCTACCCAGGGGGCTGAGATGGGAGGATCACTGGAGCCCAGAAAATTGAGGCTGCAGTGAGCTATAGTCGCACCACTGCTCTCCAGCCTAGGCAACAGAGTGAGACCTTGAAAAAAAAAAAAGAAAGAGAAGAAAAAGAAAGAAGAAAGAAAGAGAGAGAGAGAAGAAAGAAAAAAGAAAGAAAGAAGAAAGAAAGAAAGAAAGAAAGAAAGAAAGAAAGAAAAGAAAGGAAAGAAAAGAAAAAATATGCAGAAAAAAATTTATTTTCTTTAGAGATGGGGTATTGCTTGTTGCTTATAAGCTTCTGGCCTCAAGTAATCCTCCTGCCTTGTGCTGGGAGTACAGGCATGAGCCACTGCACCTGGCCTTTGAGCATATGCATCTTTGCCGTTTCAATTTCTTTTTTTGAGAATTGCCTATTCAGATCTTTCAACATTTTAAAAATCTCACTCCTTTTTTTATTGATTTGTGGGAGTGCTTTGTATATGGTGGAGCCACTGCACCTGGCCTTTGAGCATATTTTATATGCATATTTGCCATTTCAATTTCTTTTTTTGAGAATTGCCTGTTCAGATCTTTCAACATTTAAAAAATCTCAGTCCTTTTTTTATTGATATGTGGGAGCTCTTTGTATATTGTGGATATTATCCCCCTCTCTGTTGTATGTGTCACAAGTATTGTTTTCCAGTCTATCATTTGTCTTTGAATGCTGTTCATGGTATCTTTTTATATTTATAGTATCTTATATAAGCATTTTTTATATAGTCAAATCTGTTCATGTTTTCTATTATTGCTTCTTGTTTTTCTCTTATAAGATCTTTCCATCACAAATTACTCTTTGTTTTCTCCTGGCATTTTTTTGTTTTATGCCTTTATCTTCAATTTTTTAATTCATCTCACATTGATTTTGGTGAATAATGTGAGAGGAAGTTCTGGTTCTTTCTCCCCACCACGTTCCCCACAGATGTATTTAGTTGCCTTAACACCAGTCAATGGACTATCAATACTTCTAAAACTGATTTGGAAATTTCTGTCTTTAATATTTTAACTTCTTTTTTTAATTTTTGAGACAGGGTCTTGCTCTGTCACTCAGTCTGTAGTGCAGTGGAGTGATTATGGCTCACTGCAGCCTCAATCTCCCAGGCTCAAGTGATCCTCCTGCCTTAGCCTCCTGAGTGGCTGTGTGTACCACCATGCCTAGCTGTTTTTTTAAAAAATAATTTTTTGAGAAACAAGGTCTCATTATGTTGCCCAGGCTGGTCTTGAACTCCTGAGTTCAAGTGATCCTCTTGCCTTGGCCTCCTGAAGTGCTGAGATTGCAGGCATGAGCCACCGCGCTGGCCCTAACTTCTAATTTTTAAAGGAGACTCATCTTGAGCATGCTTAAAGATCTGGAAGAAGGATCCAGTATATAGCATGAGGTTGAAGAATTCAGGAGAGCTCAAAGAATGCTGGAAGAAGTCTTGGTTCTAGAAAATGGGAGGGAATTAGACCAGAGAACAGAGATTCATCTTGAAGGAGGCTGGAGGGAAGGAGGTGAGGATGGATGTCCCATGGATAACACATAGGTGAGATGATGGGAGTTGGAGGAGTTTACATCTAAAGACTCCATTCTTGCGATGAAGGGGCATGCGGTGATTTGCTGAGAGCAGCAGTAGAATTGGACATTTGTAGAAAGCAAATGTCCAACTCATCACGGAGGTTTTGGTTAAAGCAAGATGGGGAGGGTCCAGAAGAATGGTGGGGTTTGTCAAATATGTCTAATTTAAGTGTGTTTCATCACTTCCACCAATACACTCCAGTGCATCCTCTTATATGGATTGCTGCAGTGGTCCCATGCAGGCAGGGACAGGTGTCTGTCTTGCTCACTGCTTTATCTCTGCAATCTAGGACAGTGCCTGGCACATAGGAAACATTTATTAAGCACTTACTGAATACATCCATTCGGATGCTGGGCAGCTTTTTTGTTACAGAACGAAGGTTCTGGAGGACACAACGGAATGAGTGTGGAGATGAGAAGACAGGCCGGGGAAGATACGGATGAGAAGCATGCTGGGTCTTTGGGCAGCTACAAGGCAGAGCTGAGGCACGATCACAGTCCTGGGGAAGCTACAGATGGGTTGCCCCAATTCAGCATGTGCTCAAGATTCCAAGTAAGAGGCTGCCAGAGACAAGTTCTTTCTTATTCCTCTTCCAGTGGGGCAGGCAGGGGACTTGCTGGCTCTGGGGGCATTTGTCTTCCCTGGGTTACCAGTAGATCCTCAGAGCCTGGCTGCCCTGGTCATCATGTGAAGTAGCTGAAGAGTGTCTTAGGTGGCAAGTGACCAGGGCCCCAAAGAAGCCCTTGCCCGGGTGGCTGCAGAGAGAAAATTGGCTGCCATGGAAGACCACACACCATGGTAGTGGTGGACAGGCAGGGGTGACTTAGTGACTGAACCTTCCCATGACAGAACCAGAAACCATCTGTGATGTCAAGAAGTGACTGAGCCCACAAAGAAGGCTCTGTCTAGATTGTAAACCTTCAAAAACATTTTTGGAATGAGTGAGTGATTAGATGGCTGAATGAACAGTTGTATAACAGATGGACATTTTCAATTTCGAAGGGAATGGGGTCCAGTGGGATTTCCCCTGGACTATCCCACTTACTTCTCCAGTAATCATTAGTGCTGTTTGTCAAAGACTTCTGGCTTTCCACCTTCTGAGAACATGGTAAGATTGCACTTCCTAGCCTCAGGTAGGACACATGATGAGTTCTGGCCCAAGAGTTTTGAGCAGAAGTATCGTGGTTTGTGTTCAAACCAAAGAGTTTACTTGCTGGTGCAAGAGCTTTGGATATCTTTTTCTCTGTTTTGTGGTGCTCTGTCAGCTGGAGTCCCTGGATGAGTAGAAGGAGCCCCTTTGACAACCCATGACAGACCAATAGCATGAGTGAGAAATATGGGGGGTGCTTGTTACCTAGCATAACCTAGTCTAGCCCAACTGACACACCTTCTCATCTAATCTGAACTCCAATTATAACTATTTCTAGAGGAAAGAAAAAGGAAGCCTAGTTTTCAGTTACCAGATTTCTTTTCTTTCTTTTGTAAAAAAAATTTTCATGGTAAAAAAATATGTATAACATTTATCATTTGTTTAGGCTAGCTGCAGTGGCTCATGCCTGTAATCCCAGTACTTTGGGAGGCCAAGGCAGGCAGATCACCTGAGGTCAGGAGTTCAAGATCAGCCTGGCCAACATGGTGAAACCCCGTCTCTACTGAAAAAAAAAAAAAACACCAACATTAGCCAGGCGTGGTGGTGGGTGACTGTAATCCCAGCTACTCGGGAGGCTGAGGCAGGAGAACTGCTTGAACCCGGGAGGTGGAGGTTGCAGTGAGCTGGGATCGTGCCATTGCATTCCAGCCTGGGAGACAAGAGTGAAACTCCATCTCAAAAAAAAAATTATCATTGTTAATATTTTTAAGTGTACTACTCAATGAAATCAAATATATTCACATGGTTGTGCAACCATCACCACTATACATCTCCGAAACTGTTTTTATCTTCTCATTCTGAACTTTTTACCCATCAAGGAATAATCCCCATTCCCCCATCCCTCCAACCCCTGGAAATCACTGTTCTACTTCCTATCTCATTGAATTTGTCTATTCTAAGCACCTCATGTAAGTGGCATTTGTCGTTTTGTGTCTGGCGTATTACACTTAGCACAATATCTTCAAGGTTCCTCTCCATTGCAGCATGTATCAGAATTTCATTGCGTTTTAAGGCTGAATCGTGCTACTGTATATTTTGTTCCATATACTACATTTTATTTGTCCATTCATCTTCAATGGACATTGAGGGTTGTTCCCATCTTTTGGCTACTGTGAATAATGCTGCTATGAATATGGGTGTACAGAGACTTGTTTGAATCCCTGCTTCCAATTCTTTTGTATATGTAACCAGAAATGGAAGTGCTGGGTCCTACGGTGATACAAGGTTTGATTTCTAAGGGTCCGTTGTACTGTTTCCCACAGCAGCCAGGCACGTGGGTTCCAATTTCTCCATCCTCACCAACACTTGTTTTCTGTTCTGTTTTGTTTTTTTATAATAGTCATCCTAGTTGATATGAAGTGATATCTCACTGTGGACCTGATGATGTCTTCTCAACCCTTTCTTTGCCAAGTAGGAATGAAGCCATAGTTATCCCTGTCTCTACAGGTCGGAAAAATACATCCAGTTTGACTCTAGGTAGAAAAGCACCCCTTGACAAAATTATGTCACGAATGAATTCAGGCTTTTCTACCTCTTCTTCCTGTGTCTGACGCCCCTTTCCAAATGCCCATTTGAACAATCCCTGTTCCTCACTGAGGACCTCATTTACACTAACAAGAGACTGAGACCTCCCAGAAATGTTTGCTGTTTAAACACAGGGAGGGAGGAATACATTGCCAATGGCGCAAGTTCAAAATTCCATGAGGAAATATTTTGGGGGTGGGAAACCCCTGAAATTGAATGCCATGGACAATAATGCCTCCCAAGAAGGATGCCCCATCCCCACAAGCCACATCCTGAGTCACAGCTGTACCTATTCATCGCGCTGCTGTTTGATTTACCATATTTGGAGTTAGGCTTTCCTGGATGTGCTATTTAAGTGACAGCATGATTCTATGACTTTACCCAGAAGTTTCCCTGGGAACTCATAAAGCCCAACTATAACATTCAGCATCTTTATTGGAGTTGAGCCTATAATAGGACTGAAATGGAGTTCTAACATTCTGGAATGTTCTTAGGCTCTGCCAAGTGATGGCTGCGTGCAGGATCTTGGAGGCTTGATCTGGGCACTGTGAGGCAAACGTGTCAGGATGTAGACCCAGGCTCAGCATGTCTGGTTTGTCAGGCCTTGTCAGATTCCATCTTCAAATAAGACACCCATTAACCCTGGAAGCACCCCAGAGTGACAGCCAGAGTGGCCCCAGCGCTGCTTAGCTGTGTGCCTTTGCACATGGAAGCTGGGGGCTGCCACTTCCTGTCCCCATAGGAGGTCAGGGTGTGGAGCTGTGGCCAGTGAGACTGAGGCTACAGGAAGGTTGGCCTCCCCAGCTCTGGTCAGTGATTTGGTCCTAAGTAGCTCTGCTTGGCTGTTACAGGAGATAACTCTGATAGAGCCAGGGTCTAAGGAGTGGAGATAGTGGAGGTGATTTCTGAATCAGTTGGCAGCTACCAGGATAGGCAGCGCCCCCTCCTCTTTCCTCTTGGGTACTGTGGGCAAGAGCATGTATCAGTACTTTGGTGGTTTTTTGTGGCTGAATAATATTCTGTTACATGGCTAGACCACATTTTGTTTATTCATCAACTGATGAACACTTGATTGCTTCCACTTTTTGGCTATTATAAATAATGTTGATATAAACATTAATGTACAAGTTTTTGTGTGGACATATGTTTTAAGTTGCCTTGGATGTACACCTAGAAGTGGAATTGCTGGGTTCTATAGCAGCTACATGATTTTACTTTTGGGAGAACTGCCAAACTGTTTTCCAAAGTGGCTGTGCCATTTTACATTCCCAATAGAAGTTTATAAGTTTTCCAGTTTCTTTGTATTTTCATCAACACTTATTATTGTCCATCTTTTTTATTATAACTGTCCTATAACTGGCATAGGAGTTGTATGCCAGGAAATGGGGATGAAGACCAAATATATATTTCACACCATGTTTTCAGGCACTTATTTGCCATTTGTATATAATCTTTAGAAAAAAATGTCTATTTAAATCCTTTGCTTATCTTTCTTTTTTTTTTTTTTTTGACAGAGTCTTACTCTGTCACCCAGAGTGTAGTGGCGTAATCTTGGCTCACAGCAACCTCCATCTCCCGGGTTCAAGCGATTCTCCTGCCTCAGCCTCTTGAGTAGCTGGGATTACAGTTGTGCACCAACACACCCAGCTAATTTTTGTATTTTTAGTAGAGATGGGGTTTTACTATGTTGGCCTGGTTGGTCTTGAACTCTTGACCTCAAGTGATCTGCCCACTTCGGCCTCCCAAAGTACTGGGATTATAGACATGAGGCACCATGCCTGGCCCTTTGCTTATCTTTTAATTGAGTTGTTTCTGTTTTTATTGTTGAGTTGTAAGAGTTCTCTCTATATATTGGATATTAGTCCCTTATCAGTTACAAATATTTTATCTCATTCTGTGGGTTGTCTTTTCGCTTTCTTTATAGTGTCATTTGAAGCACCACAGTTTTTAGTTTTGATGAAGTCCAAGGTATCTGTTTTGTTTCCTTTGGTTGTGTGTGCTTTTGGTGTCCCATTTGCCCAAGGGTTTTTAAGAGCCCCCTTCATTTTATTTATGTCCAAGACAATACTGAGTGACATTGCGATGGCAATGGCACATCTCTGTAGGAGCCACCTCTTTTTGGTTGTGCTGATCAGGGCTCCCAAAATGGTCTTAAGGGAGGACACAGAAGGGTTACACTATGGGTGCACAGCTGAGCAGCTGCTTCCAAGGGATAGGTGGGAAAGTGTTCAAGGAACAAATTGTGGGCTATGATGAGATCCAATTGCAACTCTCTTTTATTTCATTTGAGAGGAGCAAGTACCTTTTATTTGCTTTAAAACATTCAAAGGATAGATAGAGACAGAAGTCAGGCTCTCCTCTGAGGGCTTTTTTTGCATATTTGACTGGTCTCTTGGCTTGCATTTGATCAAGGTTTAACCAACTGACATCTTCTTCTCCATGGACAGCAGGCTTTGGGGGGCAGAAGCAGCAGAAGGGCCTTCCCACTTGGCCCTTGCCTCTAGTCCTGCAGCAGACTCTGCTAATCTTGGTGGCTCAGGGGTATCTCCTCTGTCCCGCTCTCTGCAGGGTAGACTGCCTGAGCCCTTGTGTCAGTGATAGGTTTTGCCCTCCTGATTCTAACAAAGCCCAACTGTAGGTCCTGGTGGATGTCACTCAGAGGATGACTCAGTCCTCACAGGGTCCTTTGGGGAACCTAGTCTGTCTCAGAGCAGGAAGAACCCAACGGGAGCCCTGATAGATCTTAGCACTCTGGAATTTGGGGGACTTCTGTCACCTGCTCGGGGAAGTAATCTTGCTTTCCGCATTGGACTAAGATCCCTGCATTCTGACATTCTGATGTGTAGGGTTTAAAACCAGATGGTTGCTTTCTTCTATCCATGTTTTTTTGTTTGTTTGTTTTGTTTTTTGTTTTTAGAGTCTCACTCTGTCACCCAGGTTAGAGTGCAGTGGCACAATCTCAGCTCACTGCAACCTCTGCCTCCTGGGTTCCAGCAATTCTCATGCCTCAGCCTCCTGAAGTAGCTGGGACTACAGGCATGCACTACCACACTCAGCTAATTTTTGTATCTTTAATAGAGACGGAGTTTCACCATGTTGCCCAGGCTGGTCTCAAACTCCTGGCCTCAAGCAGTCCACCCACCTTGGCCTCCCAGAGTGCTGGGATTACAGGCTTTTGGTTCTCTCCCTTCTTGGTCCAAGTCCCTCTGCCAGCTTCCAACCGGCAGTCTGGGCACAGCCAGAGTTCCAAATTCGCTATGAAAATAAATGAATAAGGCCTTCGAAGAGGAAAGCCCTGGTGGTTTTTGAGTGAAGCCTTTAAGTCCACGGCCTTGTGGCTTGGCCGGTGGGACATGCCATTGAGTAGATCTTAGAAAGAGGAGAGCCAAGCAGAGGTTGGCCGAGAAGGCACTTCGAATGGCGAAGGAGGATTTGATGGATTTGCCGCCTAATGCAATGGATCTGTCATGCTCCCAAGCCTCACGCCCACATCCCTAGGATGGATCATGCAGTTGAAAAGTGAGAGATGAAACACCCTGCCTCCTTCCCATTTATTAGGACTTAGAGAAAATGAATCTGATCTGGAGCTCTCTGGGGTCAGCACTGGACTCATTCCTTTTTAGCTGGGAGGTGGTGGGTCTGGAAAGGTTAGCATCCATCTAGTTCCCCAAAGCTGTTAGCCAGCAAGCTCGGAGGTCCAGGAAGTAGGGCGGGGGAGGTTTTGGGGGAGGGGCGCAGGGAACCACAACATTAGGGAATGAAGTTTGCTGTTTGACCCTCCTGGCCATGAAGGTTAAGGGGCTCGTGACAACTGATGATTTCTCAAGGGCATTTTGTTTGCAGATGGCTTTCTAGTGATTTAGGCAGGTTGTCAGTGGATCAATACTTTTCTTAGGAGTTCCTGAAATCCCTGACTGCTTAATAGTTGCACCTAAGCAGTTATTTCTAGCAATTGTGCCCAATGGTAGAAGAGCCACCTCGCTATTTGTAGCTGCCATCTGACAGCCTGCTATGTGACAGACACTACACTAGATGTTTTGTGGATTTGTATCATTAGTTTGTATCATTTTGTAGATGAGTCAACTGAAACTCAGAGGGATTAAGTCTCTTGATCACTGTCCTATGATCAAATTGCCCAAGCTGGAATAGGCCTCCTGCTTGTGAGCTTATATAAGGCACCCAAACCTGCTAAGCCTCCATTTCCTTATCAGTTAAATGAGATAAGACATGCTAAGTCCTTGGCCCTATGCCTGGCATATAGTCAGCACTCAATAAATGGCAACTAAGGTGCAGTGCAGACCCCCTGAGTCTGCTCACTTGCTTTCTTTCTCTTTTCTCTTTTCTTTTCTTTTTCTCTTTTCTTCTTTTCTTTTCTTTTTTCTTTTCTTCTCTTTTCTTTTCTCTTTTCTTCTTTTCTTTTCTTTTCTTTTTTCTCATTTCTTTCCTTTCCTTTCCTTTTCTTCTCTTCTCTTCTCTTCTCTTTTTCTTTTCTTCTCTTTGATACAAGGTCTTGCTTTGTCACCCAGGCTGGGGTGCAGTGGCGCAGTCACGGCTCACTGCAGCCCTGAACTCCTGGACTCAAGCCGCCCTCCTGCCTCACCCTCCCGAGTAGCTGGGACCACAGATATGCACCACCATGCCTGGCTAATTTTTTCTTTTTTTATAGAGAGAGGGTCTCTTCATATTGTCCAGGTCAATCTCAAACTCCTGGGCTCAAGTGATCCTCCTGCCTCAACCTCCCAAAGTGCTGGGATTATAGGCGTGAACCACTGCACCCAGCTAGAGTCTGTGTTCTTTTCATAATATCACAGGAACCTTGAGATAAGAAGGAAGATGTGTGGTTGGATTTTGCAAATGTATATACTTCTAAGTCACCCTCACCCAGAAATACACAACACTAAGCCACTGACCTGCTCAGCAGAACACAGCATGCCCAGGCTCTAGATCCAGGCCAGGCAACCATCCCAGGCCCACCACTCCCCAGCTGTGTGACCTTGGCAAGTTAAAGAACCATCCTGTGTCTCTGATGCTTCATCTATAAAATGAAGATAATAACAGTACCTACCTCATAGATTGCTGAGAAGATTAAATGAGTTAATATACAGAAACACTCAATGAACATTAGCTGTTATTTTTACCATACTTTCACAGGCAGGGAATGGAATCACAGCCATTTGCTGTGCCAGATTTCTGGTAAGTCAATGGTTAAGTTCATGGGGGTATAAGCTGCTGCTTCAAGGCTACAGAGTAGACATCAGGAAGAAGATTCTGGTATCGCTGGATGTTAAACACAGAAATAAATAAAGAAAGGAGACTGAATATCTTAGAAAGTGGGGAGCAGGTGTGAGGCAGTAGAGTGTTGGATGGAGTCAGAAGACCTGAGTTCCTGTACAGGCTCTGCCACTAGCTAACTGGGGTCAGGGGGAGGAGGTCTTGGCTGGGTATAAACTCCTTGGGAATTAATTCCTTCATCCATAAAATGAGAAAGTTAAAGTGAATCCATTTATTTGGACATTTATTCAACAAATATTTATCAATCACCAATGTTCCAGGCACTGGGGATACATTAGAGAAGACTTCTCTCCTGGGGTTTACCTTCCTGTATAGCGTGTAAGCGGAGGGCAGAAAGCAAGTAGACTAGGCACGGTGGCTCATGCTGGTAATCCCTGTACTTCAAGAGGCCGAGGCAGTTAGATTGCTTGAGCCCAGAAGTTCGAGACCAGCCTGAGCAACATAGTGAAACTCCGGCTCTACCAAAAATACAAAAAACAAAAAAAATTAGCGGGCCATAGTGGCACACACCTACAGTCCCAGGTACTCAAGAGGCTGAGGTGGGAGGGTCACCTGAGCCTGGGGAGACTGAGGCTGCAGTGACCTGTGATTGAGCCACGGCACTCCAGCCTGGGTGACAGAGCAAGACTCTGTCCAAAAAAAAAAAAAAAAGAAAGAAAAGAAAGCAAATAAACCACCAAACAAGATAATTATAAACGGTGATAAGTGCCTCTACTGCACTAAAATACAGACTTGGAGGAGGGGAGGTTGACAGGGGAGGCCTCCTGGAGGAGGTGGTGTTTATATTGATCCTAGAAAAATGGCCAGATCTGAGGAAGAACATTCTAGGCAGAGACTTGGGGGTGGCAAAAGAATTGGCGTGTTAGGGGAAGAGAAAGGAGGCCTGGGTGGCAGAGACTAGTGAGCATGGAGGGGAGAAGTACAAGCTGCAGAGACGAGATGTGCAGGAGAGCTTGGTCAATGGAGGCCGTGCACAGGGCGAGGGGCTGAGATTTTTCTCTTAACAACTAAGGGGAGTCTTGGGGGCTTAAGCTGGGGAGTAGCATCATCAGATTTTCCCTGTTTGAAACCCAGTCCAGCTGCTGAGTAGAGAAAAGATCGGAGAGCAGCAGAAAGGTAAACTCGGAGCAGAGTACGGGAATGGTTCAGGAGCTGGCGGGGACAGCAGGGTTGGGAAAGTGGATGGATTCAGATGGAGTTTGGTGGTAGAGATGGAAGGATGGTCTAGATTGGTGTGGAAGCTGAAGGAAAGAAGGTGTGAGGGATGAGCCCCCACTGTGGGGCCCAAATTCTTGATTTGATCAGGCTCTGCTGCAGTAACAAACACCCTGAGTAGCTTGTAACACAAAGCTTCATTTCTCGCTGAGATCACATGTCAGCTACAGTTTGCTGTGGGCTGCATGTGGCATCTGCTCCATGTCTTTTTCATTCCAGGATCCAGCCTGAAGGAGCAGTTTCTATTCCAGATAGACTGAAAGACAGGAAGAGAACCGGCAGAAACATGCAATGGCTCTGAAAGCTTCTGCCGGCCGGGCGTGATGGCTCGTACCAGTAATCCCAGCACTTTGGGAGGCCGAAGTGGGAAGATTACTTGAGCCTAGGAGTTTGAGAACAGTCTGAGTGACATAGCAGGACCCCGTCTCTACCAAAATAATAATAAATTAGCCTGGCTTAGTGGTGCATGCCTGCAGTCCCAGCTACTTGGGAGGTTGAGATGAGGGTATTGCTTGAGTCCAGGAGTTCAAAGCTGCAGTGAGCTATGATTGTGCCACTGCACTCCAGCCTGGGCAACAGAGTGAGACAAAAAAAAAAGATGAAAGAAAGAAAAAAAGAAAGAAAGAAAAGAAAGAAGAAAGGAAGGAAGGAAGAAAGAAAGAAAGAGAAAGGGAAGGAAAGAAAGAAGAAAGAAAGAGAAGAAAGAAAGAAGGAAGGAAGGAAGGAGGAAAGAAAGAAAGAAAAAGAAAGGAAGAAAGAAGGAAAGAGAAAGAAAGGAGGGAAAGAAGAAAAAGAAAAAGCTTCTGCCCACATCATGTCCATTCACATGCCTTTGGCTAAAGCAAAGGCCAAGCCCAATGTCAAGGGGAAGGACTGCAAACTCTTCCCACAGGATGCATGGCAAGTTGCAGGCCAGTGAGCAGAGATGTGGGATTCTCCCACAGGGAGGACAGTGATTATTTAGGAGCAGCAATAAAATTTACCACAGGGCCTGGGCCACCAGGTGAACAGTGGTAGGGGAAGGGGCTTAATACAGGGCTATTACGGACCTGGGTGGAAGGTAGAGAGAGGAGGTTTGGAGCAGCAAGTTTGGGGGCAATGTTCGTGTCCGTAATCAGCCCTTCACCTTTTGTCATCTGAGTTCCCAGCAGGGTTGGGATCAAATGTTCATTGAAAGCATCAGGCCTGGGGCGGCCTGAGAACAGCATGCCCCAGAGGGGGCGATCCTATGTGGTTAAACTGTTTCGGAGAACACAGACCAGGTGTTCTAGAGACCGGAGGGTGTCCAGGTTAACTTCTTTCAAGAAAAAGGCAGTTAACCCAAGCCCTTCTGTTTCGTCCATCCACTCATTTCAGTCCAATCACCAAGTTCTTGGCAGGAGAACAGGGGCCCCCTTCTTTGTTTTCTCTTCTCGACTCCACGCTCAGGATCTCAAGGGCCTCTGGGAAGGTCAAGCGCTAGTCCCCTGCCTTCCTTTTCAGAGATCAAAAAATGGTTCCCTGATTGAACAATGGCCCGGCCATCTGCGAGATGTTAACTGCATAATGGAATGTAACTCGAAGGGCTTTTAAAAACACCAAGAGAGATTTTATTGTAACTAATCGTGATGGATGGTGAGTGTGGTCACACTAGGAACATAAATCTTGGTGCCAAGCCTGGGACTGAAAAAGCCAACTAACTCTGGAGTTCAGAGAGCCTTGTCCTCAGCCACGGGCATGTCACATGGGAAAGGTTCTGAGACCTCATCCGGAGTAGGGGGGCAGATGCCCTCGCTTTCGGTGGCCTTTGCCTGCGCGGTTCTTGGCTCCTCCGCCTGTGAAGTCACTCTGGCTGCCCCTGCTTGAGGGATAGGCTGCCTGGTGCACCCCCTCTTAGCTCCCATGAGTGGACAGGGAGTCAGGCTCCCTGGGAAGGGGCTGGATAGAGCTGTGGAAGCTCCGAATCCTCTTCCGTTGACTACAAGAGAAGAATGAGTCAAAGATTAGGGCATGCTCTCAGCAGAAAAGTTCATATGTAATAGCTGCTCCTATTAGCGATGTTCACTCTTTTGAACCATCTCAGCTCCCATGAACATGGCCAGGACTCTTCCTTCATAAAGTTTGTTAATTAATCAGGTCAAGGTTTTGTGGCTGTTGGTGAAGAGCAAGAACATGGGACCTGGACTTGGAGGTTCTGAACCTGTTTTCCCCTCTGTCATCTATTAAATGGGTATAATAATACTCAGGTTACCTAATTAAAAGGGTTTGTGTGAGGAGCATATGAGATGTATGTCTCAAAGTGTTTTGTAAAACATTAGAATATATTATTTTTGTTCAATTTGAATTTGGAAAACAACTCAAAAAATATCCCCAGATATCACGGTTTTTTTTTTTCCTGAAAAAACATAGAGCAACAAAACACAACAAAACAAAAACGCCAAAAAGGAGATGGGAATACTGGATTAGCCTCTTTTTCAAAATGGAGATGTGGCTTGGCTTCCAATTCCCACCTCCTACCTCCAACTTTTAAAGAAAAGATTTCTGAAACTCAGCACTTTGGAATCTGACAGTGCTATGGTCTTAAAGTTTGCGTCCTGCCCCTCCCCATCAAATTCATACACTGAAAACCAAATCACCAAGGTGAGCTTTGGGAGGTGACTAAATCATGGGGACCACCCTCCTGAATGAGATTTGTCTCCTTATAATAGAGGCCGCAGAGAGGTGCCTTGACCCTCCACCCTGTGAGGACTGTATTAGAAGGCGCTGGCTATGAGGAAATGAGCTCTTTACCTGATGCCGAATCCGTGTTCATCTTGGACTTCCCAGCCTCCAGAGCTGTGAGAAACAAATGTCTCTTGTTTATATGATTATGGCATTTTTGTGACAGCAACAGGAATGGACTAAGACAGAGAATATTTTGCATTTTTCCTATGGAGACTGTGGCAAATCTTGCTCTGAAAAAAATACTCTTTCTAGGTAACTTTTCTGTGGGTCTTTGCCACATGATGTTCTAATTTGTATAATACTGTGCTGAGATTAGGCCAGCACTTTCTGATGCTGAGTAATGCACCATCTTCAGGGCAAGGGACCAGTGTCCAGGGGCCACAGAAAGCATCACAGACCAGGAAGAGCACATGGCTTTCACCCAGATGACTGTTCCCATCCACTGGTAGTAGCTGGCTTGTCATCTGGAAGAGCCGGGATCAAAGCTGAAGAGGATTATGCCTGAGCACCCTATGAGCTGCCCAGGCCATCTGCACACTAAGCCCTGCCCTTCTGGGATTGGGGGTTCTCCTTGAATTTCCTTGAATTTCCAGATCCTTCTCAGGGTTCCTCTATGTCTGGCATTGAAAATGGACTCTTTGTCACTCCTTGGATTATTTTTCATTTCTATTTCTTCAGCTGCCAGAAGTACTTTAAAATTTGGGGTCCATTAGTTGTAGTCTTTTCAGTTTTCTAGGATAGTTACAGACTGTATTTTATTCTTAGAAGTCTTTTCTATGTAATTTTGGAAATTAGGGGGAGATAACTGTGGAACTCAATTCTCCATGTTAAAACCACCTCTCTGGAGTTATATAGTTCTTTCTGAATGTGTTAAGGTCATCCTTAGAACCTAAAAGATAATTTTTTGGGTAAATATTCTATGAATAATTTTTAAAATATAATCTTCTTTGTACGGGATACAATTTGATACGTAAATATTATTATATTATTACCTAATATAATAGCATATTATATAATATTATTTTATTATCACAAATTACATATTATAACATATTATATGATCACAAATATATATTATATGATCACAAATTATATAATATATAATAGCGTATTATTATATAATACTATATATAATATATAATAGCGTATTATTATATAATACTATATATAATATATATTAACATATGACCTTATATTATCCAAATAGTCTATATTCTTACTCTTGAATCCGTTTGTTTTAGGGTTATCTACCTAAATAGCATTTTTTTTTACTTTATTTGAGAATCTCTGAATTTAATAGGGTTAACTCATTTGTATAGGTTTGTATTTAATAGTTAATCTATATATTGTGACAGTAATGTTTGGTTTTCTATTGTTTTGTTTTGGTTTTTAGGTTTATTTGATTTCCCTTCATTCATTTTTAAAAAATATGAACTATGTTTTCTTCCTTCATTTTATTAAAAATAATTTAGAGGGACAGACCCCATTTTTGTTCTGCTAACGACAACCTTTAAGTTTTTCACGTGTCTTTGATCATTTTTCTCTATCACTATAAATCAGTATCTATCAAACTTTCCCATGTGTATAATGGAAAATGTCTTGAATTTGTATTTTACCTCATTAAATTGGTTTTCTGCAGTCTCCAACATGCTGTTCATATGAGGGTTTTTAATTAATCAATTGTGTTTTCTCTCCATTCACTCTCCCCTTATCTCAGATGGTTTCTTTCTTACCCTGCTTGCTCTAGTTTCTGGATTCAATGTCTTCTTGAATATTGTTGAAAAGGCAAATCAGAAATTTCCTAAGGCTGTGTCTATTTCCTGCTGTAAGTCTGTACGGCAAGAGAATGTTTTCTACCGCCCATCAGACGACCTCCTTCTGCAGACCTGTGGGCCCTCCTAAGGTGTAGGGAGATTTTTCTGTCTGTGCAGCAGGAGCCCTGGCTCTTCCTGCCATCTCCCTCCGATCAAGGACAGTCCTATGGGCTTTTGTCAAGGTCTTCTCCACTTGCTTCCTGTGTAGGCTTCTCTGAAATTGACAGTGATCATGACCTGCTCTTCTGCACCCCTCTCTGCCACGCTAAGATCACTCTTAAGAAGAGCAGTGGTATTTGACTGACAGGATGACAACAACCAACCCTTACTGGGTTTTCATTGCCTTGTGGGAGACACAAAATAAAACCACATAATGTCACTCAATCGATGTTGGGCCTGTCCCTAGATTATAGGCAGTCTCTGATCTCATACAAAGATATTAATAACCAGTTTCTTTCCATGAAAAGTTTAATCTTTTTAAAAAAGTATATTAATAGATACAGCAACTCCTGTTCTTGCAACTGATCCATCAGCAATAATTGCAGCTGTGTACAGTTGGTCTGTGATGCTGAAGGCAGAGTTGTCTTACATTAACATAAAATCATAAATAGACCAGGGGCCCAAAAATGAAGGATTGATTGATTGATCAATTGATCAACTAGGGCCTGGTCTTACAGCCCTTAAAAATAATGTAGGAATATTTAATGATGTGGTAATATTTTCATTGTTTAGCAAATAGAGTCACAAAACCTTGTTTGATCCCATTTAAAAAAATAATATTCATGGCCAGGCACAGTGGCTCACACCTGTAATCCCAGCATTTTGGGAGGCCGAAGTGGGTGGATCATCTGAGATCAGGAGTTCGAGACCAGCCTGGCCAACATGGTGAAACCCTCTCTCTACTAAAAATACAAAAATTAGCTGGGTGTGGTGGTAGGCGCCTGTCATCTCAGCTACTCAGGTGGCTGAGGCTGGAGAATCACTTGAACCTGGGAGGCAGAGGTTGCAGTGAGCTGAGATGGTGCTATTGCACTCCAGCTTGGGTGACAGAGAGACTACGTCTCAAAAACAAAACAAAAAACAAACAAAACAAAAAATTCATAAGAGTGTATGAGTGTGTGTGTGTGTGAAAGAGAGAGGGAGGGAGGGAGAGAGAGACAGAGAAAGAGAGGAGAGAGAAATAACTGTACAACAATATGCCAATACATTAATATTAATTTCTGGATGAAGTAATTATAGAGATTTAGACGTTTTCCTTTATTTTAGTTTTCTGAATTTGCCTACATTATCTTCAATACACATGTAGTATTTTAATAGTAAGAAAAAAAGTGGTAATTTTTGAAGAAGCAGTTCATTGGAGGAATTCTGGAAACGCTTATAGACATTATCTCCTTATTACATGATTTTCCTGTTGCTTTTTATTTTCAAGTAACAAAATGAGAAAAAGCTGGATATTCTGGACATGGTATTGATGAGAAATCATATTAATATTCATTTTTATAATCCTGTTACATTGGAAGGTTCTGAAATAACTTCTGAATTACAGAAAAAGAGGTGTAATTCTCTTCTGTGTATGTGCATTTAAATTTAAATTTAAATTACATTTATAAACTCATGGAATTCTTGAATCTTGGAGGATCTTAGAGGCAGCGGTCAGCTGGGGCTGGTTCGAGGTGGCTTGAGGCATCTACTCCCAACTACGCACTGAGTAATATCAGACTGGTAGCTTGAAATCAGTTACAGTTACAGTATTTACACCATGGCAACTGGCAGATGCTACAAATCAGGACTCCCCTCTCTGGAGCTGGTTGCTAAATGTTCACCAGCACACCATTACTTTAGGGGTTATCTAAACCATGAAGAAACTGGGGCTGGGGGAAATGAAGTGATCTGCCCAAGGTCTCTTAACGGCTTGGGGAGAGAGCTGGCTTGACAGTCAGGCCTCCCTACTCATTCCAGCTTCCAAGGGCTCTGCTAAAAACAGCACAACTCAATTTTTGCCAGTGCTGAAGACAAGTGTGTTTATTGCTTTTAGGAGGAGGGAAACCCTCACTTCTCAAGTCTCAAGAAAAATGAGCAGGGTGCTCATAACCATTATTTTGTTTTATGTGAATTCACAGAGAGACTTAGAGTGATAAGTAAAGACAATCTACATGTGAAACTAAGCGTTTCCCAGATAATTGTTTTTTTTTAAAAGCTTAAATCCCTGTATTAGACAACACAATATTCTTAGCATTTGTGCAATGATTTGTTAATTAAATTGCTGCTAAAACAATCTTTCACCTTAAAATCAGCAGAATATCAATCTACAATCAATACAGTGTTGCCTGGAGGCATCTCTTGCTTCAAATTTGCTTCACAAATCTGCTGCAGGTAATTTATACCCAGTCAATAAGACGTGTTTCAAAAGCCACTTTTCCCTCCCAACAGGCAACCCTGGTCTAATTTACAATTGGATAAGAACAGGCAAACTATACACACCTGAGTTAAATGTAATTTGTAATAGGTTTTTTTTTTTTTTAAGCAGTAGTGAAAGATTTGATTTCTTTGGTTCAGTATGCAAGTAATCTTTGGCTATTTCCAAGATGATAACCAGAAAACATAAATTGCTTTGTTTTCCTTTCAGGCATAATTTTTTGTTGTTGTTCTTTAGGTGGGGAGTCAGGGGGAGAACTTCAGGGACACGGAACGTAATGATTGCTGTCTGTGGTACACGTTTTCAGAGTCCACAGGTAATAAGTGGAAAAGACATCATGATTGTTTAGGTTTTTGTTTTAAGGAAAGGATTTTTTTTAATTCCAAGGCAGTTCTTTCCCTTGTTTCTTTATATTTTAGAAGCAGCAAGAGCTGTCAAGTTTCAGCTGAATGAATGACTTACAAATTAATCCCAGGGCTTGAAATCTCAACAAAGGTTGAAGTCTATAATTAGTGTTAGAAACTGTAATTAACTTATTAGGAAGCCCCGTGCAGTTTGGGTACCTCGTCCCCCATGGGTAGGTACCATCATTAGAAACATTCTCCAGGAAGTGGGTCTCTTAGCTCTCACCCCTCCATTTCATTCTGCCAGCTGCCAATTTGATTGGTTAAGTAGTTTGAACTGCTCAATCCTCTCCTTTTCTTTTGGATTGATGTGTTTATTACTTTTTGTGACAGTGGCTCCCAAGGCAGATGTTCAATAAAGAAAAGAAAAAAATCTGATACAGACCCAAGTCAAGAGAGAAGCGGTGGAGATTGCAGAAAATTGGGAAAGTTATCATAAGCATGGAGCTGTTATTGGAGATTTTGCTTCCAGCGTTTGTAGCAGTTGTGTTATTTACTCTTCAGCAGACGGAAACCTAGTGGGGAATTATTGAAAGCCGAGTTTCCTGAGTTTTAAATTGCTCTCGTTTTGTGCACATTGTGGCAGCAGCTCATCAAAGGGAGGGCTAAATTGAAGCTCGGAGAAACAGGAGCTGTTCAGCCTCTGTCTCTCCCTCTTTTTCCAGAATGAGAGGAATGGACTTAGCTGCTTGATGATTAGGTGGTGTCTATTTGGTGGCATCAGGGAGCAGGGTCGCATTTGGACATGACTGAATATGTAACACTGTCTTTGGGGTTCTCTGGGAGCCCCTGACTCCTCACTCCTTGCCCACCTTTGTGGCTTTGCCAGGCCCCAGTGCTCGGTTCTGCTGTCTCCTCTCCTGCTTGTCCTCTGTCCCCACGGCCCTGGACGTCTGCTGCTCTGCTGGGGACCTGGAGACAAACCTGTGCAACCGGACTTCCTCTGGAGCATCTCCTCTGTCTTTTCACACCCTTGTCTTTTCCACCCCTGATGTAACCAAAATGCCTTGACTCGGGTACCTTCTAGAGGCAGGGCCTTCAATCAGCAATGGGCTTCAAGACGTCCGGGTTTCCAACACCTCCAGGTTTCACGTCTGGGCAGCTGCTCCTCGTCACCCCAAAGGCCATTTATATCGGGTTTATGCTCCTTCAATTTCCCTTTAGTGTTCTTCAGCCCAGTGGATGAAGCTCTTGAATCTATTAAACTACTCTACCGTAGAACAAGACCACCTCAAGCTGCTGGTTAACTGCATTTCAGAATTTTAGATCCAAACAAATACATTTGCAGAGCAATTCCTTTTCTCGACATTTCTTAAAGTATGTTCATTGACTAAAGCTTTGAGAAAGCTCAAAGTAAGAAAACTGACTTAATTTTGGCTTTTGTCTGGTGTTTCCCAAGCATATCTGGCCATGTAAACCATCATTCCATGTAGATTCATTGAATATACTATGCAGCAGGCCTCGTGCTAGGATCTGGGAAAACAAGGTGTAAAAGAAAGATGTAACTCCTTCCTTCTCTTAAAGAACTCTTCCTACTGCCCCCAAGATATTGATTTATGTGAACCCAGTGTTCCTTCGAGCCCACTTTGAGAAACAGTTATTTAAGTCAAAGGAGTGGCTTTAATGGCGCCTTTAAAGTCACACAGAGCAAATGTCAGCTTTCTTTTCTTTTTTTTTTTTTTTAGAGGTTCTTGCTCTGTCACCCAGGCTGGAGTGCGGTGTGTGATCACAGCTCACTGCAGCCTCAAACTCCTGGGCTCAAGTAATCCTCCTGCCTCACCCTCCCAACTAGCTGGGACTATAGGCACATGCCACCATGCCCAGCTTATATATATATATATACACATATATATACACACATATATATACATATACACACACATATATATACACATATATATATCTTCTTTGCTTTTTTAATTTTTAATTTTTTTGATAATTTATTCTATTCTATTTTTTGTAGAGATGAAGTCTCATTACATTGCCCAGGCTGGTTTTGAGTTCCTGGCCTCAAACTCCTGGCCTCAAGCCATCCTCCTTCCTTGGCCTCCCAAAGCACTGGGATTACAGGCATGAGCCAATGCCCTCAGTTCTGAGATCAGCTTTTTTTTTTTTTTTTTTTTTTTTTTTTTTGAGATGGAGTCTCACTCTGTCTCCCAGGCTGGAATGCAGTGGCGTGGAGATCAGCTTTCTTGACTTACAAAAAGACCTCTCCCTGAGAGAAAAAAAGCTTACAATGATAAGAATTCGAAACACTG
This sequence comes from Hylobates moloch, assembly GCF_009828535.3. Lineage (NCBI taxonomy): Eukaryota > Metazoa > Chordata > Mammalia > Primates > Hylobatidae > Hylobates > Hylobates moloch. The sequence continues at coordinate 89,744,583 of NW_026652281.1, forward strand.
GAAGATATATGTGCAAGAACACAGAAACCCACTTTCCTCCAAGCCACCTGTCCTGACAAGGCTACTCCAGTCTTTTCACTGAATCCTTCAGAAGGCCGGGAGATGAGTGCTGGGGAGACAGTTGTGCTGACATTACTGCCCGCATTCTCTCCAGATGAGCTGAGACACGTGCAGCCGAGGGCCGGCCGTCTGGCTGGCTTTGGTTATTCATTACAGGCTGAAGAGTGGCCTTGGAATTTCAGAGCAGAGACTAATGGCTTTTCTCCTGAGAACATGCAATGATGTGACATTTTAGAGAGAGGTCAAAACACCACAAACCATGGGGACTATCAGTGTTTCCACCACTCGTAAGTGGCAGATGAAAATCATGGTTAATCCTGTTACTTCTTTTTCTGTCCAAAGTGGCTTCGTAGGTAGAGAAAGGCGATCCGAGAGAGGTGATGTTTGTGGGCTTTGCGCATACAAATAAAATAGGAAATGCGCCTCTGAGATAGCAGGGATGACAGGCACGTCTCTTAAACTATGATTCACGCATCCTTCGCCCTCTTGTTGAGGTTTAACGACACAAGTCTTCGTGGATTCACTTCTCCACTTAGCGGCATTCTGAACACAGTGAGGGGCATAAAAACCATCTGAAGACACACCCCCACCCCTTGTTAGCAAAAAGCTTAGCATCTAGCCTGGGAGGATGTTACGGACTGAACTGTGTCCCCTCCCAAATTCCTATATTGAAGCGCTAACCTCCAGCACCTCCAAATGACTCCAAATGAGACTGTATTTGGAAATAAGGTCTTTAAAGAGGTGATCAAGTTAAAATGAGCTCTTTAGGGTGGGTGCTGATCCGCTCACACTGGAGTCTTTATGAGAAGAGGAAATTTAGATGCCAGGCATCTGTATGCACTAAGATTAAAAAAAATATATTCACACAAAAACACATTGAGAAGGTGGCCACCTGCAAGCCAGGAGAGAGGCCTCAGAAGAAACCATCTCAGAGGATGCTATCTGAGATAGCAGGGATGACAGGCATGTCTCTTAAACATGATTCACACATCCTTGGCCCTCTTGTTGAGGTTTAACGACACAAGTCTTCGTGGATCCACTTCTCCACTTAGCAGCATTCTGAACAGGGTGAAGGGCATAAAAACCATCTGAAGACACACCCTCCTTGTTAGCAGAAAGCTTAGCATCTTGATGTTGGACTTCTGGCCTCCAGAACTGCGAAAAAATAAATTTCTGTTGTTTAAGCCACACAGTCTGAGGTCTTTTGTTCAGCCTAAGCAAACAAATACAGAAAAAGAGTCCGGATTCAGGTGTGGAAAATGATGATAATTCAATGTCAAACTGTTGCGACAGAAAATAAATGTCTGGACAAAGAGGATGGAGAGAGAAAAGAGGGAGTGGGCTTAAGCAAGGATCCTGGAGTTGGGAAGGACCTTCACCGATGTCTCCCCACAATCTTCCCTCCATGGATCCTCACGTGACCGATGCCCCCTCATCCTCATGAGAGGCCCTGGCTGAGCAGAACCGGCCCAGGGACCTCGAGGCAGAGTGTGTAGGGAGGACAGTTTGTTTTTTAAGAGATGACAGTGGGTTCATTTGATCCTGCGCTGCTGAGGTTGGTTTTTGTTTTTTGGGTTTTCTTTTTAGATGAAAAGTGAATTTTTGAACTTGCCGTTAGCATTGCCCATGAACCGTTTCCAGCTATTTCCACCCTCCATGCTTGGCTACTTTAGGGCCTGAAATGGTGATGCTGCTTCCTGTAGAGATGAAATGATGGAAGCGAGATGGGGTAACCTCCATGTACTTATTTCAAAAATTTTTATTTTAAATCAGGAAACTGTCATGCAGCTGGATGATTGGCAATGGAATGGGTGTTTGATTGAGGCTCAGAAGAAATGCTCTAAATAGCACTGGAAAATGACCATTAAAAAAAACAACCATAACAAAAAAAACCAAACCTCTCTCGGAGTCTGCATCATATAAATCTAATAAGACAGAGTGAAAAATATTGGATTTATTTTTACAAGTTAGCTGTGACCTTTCCAACCTTCTGAATGGATTCACTTCGCACGGTTCCTCTTCAGGGCCTTAGGGTTATGAGTAACTCATAAAAATAAATCCAATATTTTCCCCTTAGCCATGTCATAGCCAATGTAGGAATTCAGATGATGGGGCAAGGGAGGTGTGGTTTTCATTTCATTTGACCTCCCATTATGAGAGGTGCTGAGTCCTCAGCCCTGGCTGGACCTCCCCAGAACCTGTGTACAAAAAAACAAAAACAAGGCATTCGTGTCGGGGCCAAGCCCAGGGCAGGGCATGGTGGGGACATGGTGGTCAGATGAGATGGCCCATGTGCAGCTGGATAAGAGACACGGGATTCCTGGTCTGAGAGGCATAGGGAAGAGGGTTGTTAAAGTGGCCTGTTTTCAGTGAGAAGAAAAATCTCAGCTTTGAAGAAGGGTCTTCCCCATGAGAGGGATTCGGTCTCCATGGGGATGCTATCTGAGATAGCAGGGATGACAGGCACGTCTCTTAAACATGATTCACACATCCTTGGCCCTCTTGTTGAGGTTTAACGACACAAGTCTTCGTGGATCCACTTCTCCACTTAGCAGCATTCTGAACAGGGTGAAGGGCATAAAAACCATCTGAAGACACACCCTCCTTGTTAGCAGAAAGCTTAGCATCTAGGCTGGGCGGATGTTAGGGACTGAACTGTGTCACCTCCCAAATTCCTATATTGAAGCACTAACCTCCAGCGCCTTCATTGAGCTTTCATTGGGCAGGAAATGCCACCTGGGTCAGAGCCTCACCCTTGTCACCTGCAGGGACCTCGTTCATGGGACAGATGTCTCTTGATTACCTACTGCATGCCAGGCAGTGAGGGCCCTGAGGATATGGGGTGAACAAAACCAGCACTGTTTCTGTCCCAGAGGAGCCTGTAGGCTAACGCAGTATTCAGACACCAATCAAATAAACAGCAATCCATGTGTAATCGTAAGGTAAGTCCTAGGGAGAAGACACAGGAGTCTTATGGAGGTGAATTGTGATGGGACCGTGGCTGAGTGGGAAGGAGGAACAGTCCCAGGGGGCTTCCTGGAAAAAGTGGCGATTAAGCCGATCGATGACTGGATTCTAACAGATGGAGGAAGGGGTGGAGGAAAGATTTCCAGAAAGAGGCATTGGCATTCCTGTAGCAGGCTGGGCTCCCTGGGAGTGACTCTGAGGCAGGAGAGGTTTATCAGGCAGTTCACCAGTGATCAGCGTTTGTGGAAGGAAGGAAGGAAGGAAGGAAGGAAGGAAGGAAGGAAGGAAGGAAGGAAGGAAGGAAGGAAGGAAGGAAGGAAGGAAGGAAGGAAGGAAGCAGAGCTGGACAGAGGGAGAGGTTGAATATGAGTGGATCAAAGAAGGCCTCAGCCAACCCCAGAGAGCTGGGAAGCTGGGATGACCCCTGGTGTATTAGTCCATTCTCACACTGCTATAAAGAACTACCCGAGACTGGGTAATTTACAAAGGAAAGAGGTTTGATTGACTCATAGTTCAGCATGGTTGGGGAAGCCTCAGGAAACTTACAGTCATAGGGGACGCAAACATGTCCTTCTTTACATGGCTGCAGGAGAGAGAATGAAGGCTGAGTGAAGAGGGAAGCCCCTTATAAAACCATCAGATCTTGTGAGAACCTACTCAATATCACGAGAACAACATGGGGGAACCATCCCTATGATTCAATTATCCCCACCCTTGACAAGTGGGGATTATTACAATTCAAGATGAGACTTTGGGTGGGGACACAGCCAAACCATATCACCTGGGATGACCACAGTGACTCGTCCCTGAATGCAGGCCACTCTGGGAAGGGTGCAGGAGCTTGAACAAGACAACTCTCTTTCACTGACACAATCTTTGAAGAGGGTTGACTGTGGATGGCCGTCAGCCGGTAGATCAGAGGCACATTCCAGCATCCACTACAATGTACAAGGGTCTTTCAGCAGGAAGAAATGTGGGGCCTTCTAAAAACTGGAAAGAGGCCACTGGGGAAGAGAATGAGAGTAAGGTGGGCCTGGAACATGCAGGTCTAGGGGCACCACCAGGATGTCAGCTGCAGAAGACTGGAAAAGAGCCCCACAGCACCTGGCTTCCCAGAATGCAAGCATCATGTTGAGCCCACGTGACTGACGAGTACTAATTTTAGGGCTTCTTCTGTGTGCTGAGTATGAGGGAGAAAACTAAGAGAAAGATCCCAGCCGTCCAGGAGCTTGTACTCTTATGGGCGAGAAAAGACACATGTGCACACATGCACACACACGTACACACAGGCACACACACGCACACACATACACACAGGCACATGCACATATGCATGTACACACACATGCATGCACACACATATGCACACACAGACACATGCACACATGCACACACATGAACCTAAGAAGATAAGCCAAGAAAAGAGCATGACAAGCATTCGGAAGTGGGTAAATTTCCATCTGTACTTTCAATGTCTACAAATTCCTCCCCTCCCACTCCTCCTAAATCCATTCCATTTGGGCCAGTCCACAGCAACTATGCTCACCAAAGCCCCAATGACCAGTATGTTGCTCAATCCAATTCTCAGTCCCCAGTGTCCTTGACCTATCACGTCCCACTGGACACATGGGGTCACTTCCTCCTCTGCAGAACACCTGTCCCTGGCTTCCAGGACCCCACACTCCTGGTTCTCTTCCTACTTCCAGGGCCGCTCTTTCTCAGCATCTTTCATGGGCCCTGCTTCTCCCAATCTCTTCACTTTGTAGGACCCCAGGACTCAATCCTTGCACCCCTTATCTCTTCCATTCTCATTCTTTCCCTGGGTCATTGAATCCCTTCCCGTGGCTTTAAATTCTTTTTTTGTTTGTTTGTTTTACAGATGGAGTCTCCCTCTATTGCCCAGGCAGTAGCGCAATCTCTGCTCACTGCAACCTCCGCCTCTGGGTTCAAGCTAGTCTCCTGTCTCAGCCTCCTGAGTAGCTGGGATTAAGGGTGCCCACCACCATGCCCAGCTAATTTTTTTTGTATTTTTAGTAGAGACAGGGTTTCACCAAGTTGGCCAGGCTGGTCCCAAACTCCTGACCTCAAGTGATCTGCCCACCTCGGCCTCCCAGAGTGCTGGGATTACAGACATGAGCCACCACGCCAAGCCCGTGGCTTTAAATTCTATTAGCGGATGACTCACCGATCTGTGTCTTCTGTCCAAACCTCTCTGCCAGCCTGCAGATCCATCTATCTAACAGCCTCCTCAATGTCCCTATTTAGCTGTCTAATAAACCTTCAGGTCCCACATGGAACTGCAGAGCCCCCTGGTCTGCCAAACTCAGACTTCCCCATCTCAGTGGGGGCAGCCCCATCCTTCCAGTTGCTTAGTCTATGAACCTTAGCGTCATCCTCAACTTCTTCCTGTCTCTCCTCTCCCACTTCCAACTCATAAGCAAATCCTGCTGGCTCTCAGCTTCACACATGCTCACCAGACAGTCACTCCTCACAGCTCTCCTGCGGCCATCCTCATCTAAACCATGGCCATCGCACTCTTTGTCAACTCCATAGCTTCAGCAGCCGTATCTTATGTCTCCCAGCTGCAACCTTTGACCCCGCCAAATGGTCTGATCTTAACACTGATGCCTGACCATGATTCTCTGCTTAAAACCCTCAGTGGCTCCTGTTTTGCTCATTGTCAAGGCTGAGCTTGCATAGTGGCTCTTGAGGCCTGCTGTGACCTGCCTTGGTTCGTCTCTGAGCTTTTCTACTCTCCTCATCACCCATTCTGCTTCCACCACTAGGGCCTCCCTACGGCTCCTTGCAACACCCAGGCTCACCTCACCCCAGGGCCTCTGCACCTCCCTCCACTATGCCTGCTGCTTTCTCTCTTGACATCGCCTCATGGGTGAGGCTCCTGCCACCTCTAAGACTTTCTTCCAATCCCACCTTCCCTAGGAGGCTCGACCGCCACCCTCCACACTGCAGGCTGCTCCCCCTCCCCGTGCTTCTGGTCCCTTTGCCTCTATCCACTCATTCTCTCTCCTAGCACTTAGCACTTTTCTAACATACTTTTGCCGGGTGCAGTGGCTCACACCTGTAGTACCAGCTACTCAGGAGGCCAAGGTGGGAGGATCACTTGAGGCCAGGAGTTTGAGACCAGCCTGGGCAACATAGTGAGACCCTATCTCTACCCAAAAATTTTTTAAAAATTAGCTGGATGTGGTGGTGCACACCTGTAGTCCCAGCTACTCGAAGAGCTGAGGCAAGAGCTTCGATTGAGCCCAGTAGTTCAAGCCTGCAGTGAGCGATGATTGCATCACTGCACTCCAGCCCAGGTGACAGAGCAAGACTCTGTTTCTTAAAAATAAAAATGAAAACCAACCAACCAAACAAACAAAATCCCCACACTATATGATGTTCATATTTGCTGTCTTTGCTGGTCACTATCAGTATCATATTAGAAGTTAGGCTGCAGGGGCAAGAATCTTCATTCACTGATATACAAAGTGCCTAGAATGCTGCTACATGCTCAACAAATATTTGTTGAATGAATGAATGCTGAAAACCAGCTTAATCTGTTTCTAATCTATCTGCCCCTTGTAGTCGGCAGCCTTCAAGAAAGTTCTCCATGGTATCTGCTCCAGTTATTCTCACCCTTGTGCAATTCCCTCCACCAGGCTGAACCTAATGACTCACTTTTTATATATTGTAGTAAAATATGCCTAATGTAAAATTTACTATTTGAATCATTTTAAAGTATACAATTCAGTAGCATTGAATACATTCACAATATTGTGTAATCATCACCACTATCCAGTGCCAAAATTTTTTCATCATCCCAAATAGAGACTCTGTAACCATTAAACACTGACTCCTGTTCTTGAGGCAGAGTCTCACTCTTGTCCAAGCTCATTGCAGCCTCAAAGTCCTGGCTTCAAGCAATCCTCCTGCTTCAACCTCCCAATAGCTGGGACTACAAGTGAGCACCACCATGCCCAGCTAATTTTTTATTTTTTATTTTTGTAGAGGCAGAGTCTTGCTCCATCACCCAGGCTGGAATGCAGTGGTAGGATCATAGCTCCACTGAAGCCTCAAACTCCTGGGTTCAAGTGATCCTCCTGCTTCAGCCTCCTGAGTGGCTAGGTCTACAGGCATGCACCACCATGCCCAACTAAGTTTTACACTTTTTGTAGAGATGAGATCTTGCTATGTTGCCCAGGTTGGTCCCAAACTCCTGACCTCAAGTGATCCTCCCACATTGGCCTCCCAAAGCACTGGGCATGAACCTCTGCACCTGGCTGGTAAACTCACTTCTAATGAATATAATACAATATAAGTGGTGGATGTCATGTCTGATATTAGATCATAAAAGATGGTGACTCCCATCTTGCTGGCTGTCTCTTGCTTTTCTCCTGACTCGCTCCGAGGGAAACCAGCAGACCTCCGTGGTGAGCTGCAACAGTAGGCGAGGTTCTGAAAGCTGTCAGAAGCCACGTGAGTGAGCCTGAAAGTGGATCCTCCTTGCTTCGAGCCTTGAGATGGGATCACAGCCCTGGCCGACACCTGAGTGTAGCCTGTGAGATGCTGAGCCATTGCACCCAGCTAAGCCCTGCCGAGATTCTCGATGTGCAGAAACTGAGATCACACAGGTGTGTTGTTTTAAGTTGCTAGGCTGTGGGGTAATTTGTTTCACAGCAATAAATAATGACTACATCCTTGTTCCTGGAATTAATATAAAGCAGAGGACTCCGATGCTCAGGCTCCATCCTACTTAAGGCCACATGACCTCCGATGACCTGGAACGCCTTCCTGTGGGAGAGCACGGGGCTCCTCCGAGCCTAACGTCACATCCGGACAGAGTCCAGCTTCCTGCAAAGCTGTGTGTGGTTCTGACATTTGGAATCATGCCCATGTCCTCCTTGTACCTGTTTATTTTTTCTGCTACCACCACTCTGGACTTGGGGAGCATTGGAAGTGTAGGTGCTACCTTGTGAAGGAGTGTTTGTTTCTTCTTTGGACTAACCTTTCCTTATTCACCAAGTCCTTGTAGGACTGAGGGTGGAGTGTGCTCTCCGTCTAAGCGGGGCCTGTTGCCTCCCTCTCAACAAGCTCCAGGATGATTGCTGCTGGGGTGGAGGCTACTAGAGCATTCCTACCACTGCCTGGTGGCCACCAGTAAAGTCTGGGACAGTGATCTTTAACTCCCCAGGGACCTCTTCGGAGTTCTCCGCATAACCAGGGCTCCCTTTACAACCTACGCCTTTTCAACACAGCTGGGGCATATAACAATGCCTTTATTTGGAGAGGTTGTGGCTAAACTCCCCAACACTATCTTGCACAGGTAATGCTTGCATTTATTTGTCCACAAACAACCTCTTTCAAGCTTCAGGGGGAGCCCTTCCTGTGTGCTGGCGAGCAGAGTGACTTAGTATTCACACTGCCATGCGTTTTCGGCTGTTGCATCCTTTAATCACATCTGCTCTCAGACGCATCTCCTGACTGATGACACCTGCTTTTGGGTCTTTCATCCAACAGAAGCCCCTTGACTCCTGGGCCTTCCCTGCATCTTCTCTTGCTTGGCTGTTGTTTTCCTTTTCCTTTTAAAAAATATCTACCCTTTTCCTAATTAGAAAAATAAACTACTTTTTTTTTGGTCTTGGTAAATCTTTAAATAATTCAGGATTGTATAAAAAACAAAAATGAAAGTTGGTGTCTCTCTTAGGATGGATAATAAGAATTGCATGCAGCTTCTATCTAGAGTGGAAACAAATAAGGTTTCTTCCAAGGCGAGGTTAATGAGAGGTGGCGTGGTACAGTGGTCAGCATCCCAGATCTCTGTGTTCAAATCCCGGCTGTTCCACTGTTCTAGCTCTTTCCATCCTCTCTGAGCTCCACTTAAATGGTGTATTTGGACGTTTGTGAATTGCTACAAAGAAATACCTGAGACTGGGTAATTTTTTTTTTTTTGAGATGGAATCTCGCTCTGTTGCCAGGCTGGAGTGCAATGGCATGATCTCGGCTCACTGCAACCTCTGCCTCCTGGGTCCAAGTGATTCCCCTGCCTTAGCCTCCCGAGTAGCTGGGACTACAGGTGTGCACCACCACACCCAGCTAATTTCTGTATTTTTAGTACAGATGGGGTTTCACCATGTTGGCTAGGATGGTCTCGAACTCCTGACCTCAGGAAATTTACCCACCTCGGCCTCCCAAAGTGCTGGGATTACAAGCGTGAGCCACCACATCTGGCTGAGACTGGGTAATTTATGGAAGAACAACGGGTTTCATTGGCTCATGGCTCTGCAGGCTGTACAGGAAGCACAGTGGCATCTGCTTTTGGGGAAGCCTCAGGAAGCTTCCAATCATGGTGGAAGGTGAAGGGGGAGCAGACATCTCACATGGCAGAGTGGGAGCAAGACAGAGAGGGGGAGCTCCCACACAGTTTTAATCCACCAGATCTCAAGAGATCTCTCTCATTATCACGAGGACAGAACCAGGAGGATGGTGCTAAAACATTTGTGAGAAATCCACTCTCATCATCCAATTGCCTCCCACCAGGCTCCACCTCCAACATTGGGGATTACAGTTCAACATGAGTTCTGCGCAGAGACACACATTCAAACCAAATCAAAGGGCCCAGTGAGGACTGAATGACATAATGGACTGGGTGCAGTAGCTCATGCCTGTAATCCCAGCACTTTGGGAGGCTGAGGTGGGTGGATCACTTGAGGTTAGGAGTGTAAGACCAGCCTGGCAAACAAAGTGAAACCCAGTGTCTACTAAAAATACAAAAATTAGCTGGCTGTAGTAGTGGGTGCCTATAATCCCAGCTGCTAGGGAGGCTGAGGCAGGAAAATTGCTTGAACCCAGGAGGTGGAAGTTGCAGTGAGCTGAGATCACTCCATTGCACTCCAGCCTGGGCGACAGAATGAGACTCCATCTAAAAAAAAAAAAAAAAGAAAAAAAAAAAAAAAGAAAGGAAGTTCTAAAACCAGTTGGTGGTGATGGTTATGCAACATTGTGAATATACCTAATGCCACTGAATTGTATATTTTTAAATGATTAAAATGATAAATTTTCTAGTATGTGTAAATGCATACTACTACAAAAAAATTGTGCTGTTTCTCTGCAATTGAAATTTAACTGAATCCCATGTATTTTTTTCAGGCAACCCTGTCCCCAGCACAGCATGGCTCACAGGATTGTTTGAAGGAGCTCTGATGTCTTCTGGCAGGGTCATCTGGATGGGTCCCCTGTTTCCTGGAGGTTCCCCCAGGGCAGGGTGTCCCCTCCTGCTCTACTCCTCCCTGTACCAGCAGCCTGGATAGCATGGGGTGCCTGCCTGAGACTCTGCCTAGCTCTTCCTCTTCTGTTTATGCCCCACGCTTAGCAGTGGCCTTGTTGCATGGTGGCCCAGGCTTTGCCTGCGAGAAGAACCCCAGCATCACTGAGAACCTCATGCAATGTCTTTTGGACTGGTTAAGTGGTTCATCTTGGTGCATGGGGTTGGGGGAAATTTTGACCTTCCAGAAACCACGGCCGCTCCCTCCACCTACTGTGTGTCCTTCCAGATCTTCAATAATGGGCTCATCTTTCCTGGCTCTCTGCTCCAGGCGGTCATCTCCAGCTGTACCGCTGCAGGTCAAAGCTGGTTTCTCCCTCCATTCTGATCTTTAATATAAGCAATATCCTCCCAGCCGGGGCTCCTACGACAGCAATTTGCTTCAAGAGCACAAATTAAAGTGATGCCACCAAGGGCATGAATGGTCTTAGCAGAGTCAACATGGGGAGCATTGTGCATTCCCTGTGTAATATTAAGAATGACTAAGCAGAGGCACTGCCCTTCCAGCCAAGCCTGGTCTGAATACCAAAGAGTCAGGCTGGGAGAAGGGAGGAGGGGGGACCCCAGGGCTGCCACTCAACTTCAGAGGCCCAGCTCATCTGCTGGCCCCGCGGGGCTGAAGGACAGAAGGTAAAGGTCAGGAACTCTCAGCAAATATTTAGAGGGCTGTTCTCATGCCCAGTGGGTTTGGACGCAAGGTAATCCTCTCTTGGAAGGGCCCAGTAATCCCTGAGCAAATGCACGGCCTAACTGGTAACTATGGCTGAGCCAGCCCAGTTCCTCTGGGACAGTCGGTGAGGGAGGTGGTGGGCCTAGCACCCAGGCTCAGGTTTATATGGGAGTGGAGGAAGCCTCAGCTCCAAGAAAGAGCCCACCTACTGGCGAATGCTTCTGCGTGAGACCTGTTGCATTGAGGTGTACCATGTTTTGTTATCTATGAAAACATTTATGTAGGTTGGGTGCCGTGGCTCATGCCTGTAATACCAGTGTTTTGGGAGGCTGAAATGGGAGGATTGCTTGTGGCCAGGAGTTAGAGACCAGGCTGGGCAAAATAGCAAGACCCTATCTCTAAAAAAAAAAAAAAAAAATAGCCAGGCATGGTGGTGCATTCCTGTAGTCCCTGCAACTCAGGAGGTTGAGGGAGGAGTATTACTTGAGCCCAGGAGTTCCAGGCTGTAGTGAGCTATGATTGAGACACTGCACTCCAGCCTGGGCAACACAGGGAGACCATGTCTGTTAAAAAATAAAAAGAAAAAAAGAATTATGGAGCATGTACTGTATACCAGGCTCTGAGCTAGGGATAAGGCTTCAGAGATGAAAGACATGGTTGCTGTCAGGAGCCCAGATGCTGACTGCAGAGCGAGTCCATACGCTCTCTGAGGACACTCTTGGATCCCTGGCAGTTAACATTGTGAATAAATGAATAAATACATGAATGGGTGACTTGTAATACACTGGAGCCCTTTACTTCTCCCATAGGACTCAAAGATGGCTTCCTGGAAATAAACTTAAAGGGAGGTCAAAGAGCTGTGCAGAAAAGTGAAGGAAGGGTGGGCCTAGGTAGAAGGAACAGCATGTGCCAAGACATGAAGGTGCAGGGGGTCCTGGCACAGCTTGGAGCTGCCAGTGTGTCCACATATCTGGCATGTAGAGCCCGTTGGGTGCAAGACCTAAAGCTGGAGCCACCTGCAAGACCTGGATCTGGAAGAACCAGCTCTGGTGAGGAGCTGGGATTCCTTCTTAAAGCTCCTGAGGGATTTTACATAGCAAAGCAACAAGATCTGACTTGCATTTTCCATCATCTAAAAGAGAGGATAAGTTTGCTCATTCCATCTATTAATGCATCTTAAAAACAAAGTCTCGCTACTTACCAGTGTTGTGCTGGGTCTAGACTGGTGCAGTCCAACAGAAGCATAATGTAGGCCACATGTGTAATTTTATATAGTTTATTTTATTTTATTTATTTATTTTTTTCTTGAGACGGAGTCTTGCTGTGTTGCCCAGGCTGGAGTGCAGTGGTGCGATCTTGGCTTACTGCAACCTCTGCCTTCTGGGTTCAAGCGATTCTCTTTCCTCAGCCTTCCAAATAGCTGGGACCACAGGCACATGCCACCATACCCAGCTAATTTTTGTATTTTTTTAGTAGAGATGGGGTTTCACCATGTTGGCCAGGCTGGTCTTGAACTCCTGACCTCAAGTGATCCACCCACCTCAGCCTCCCAAAGTGCTGGGATTACAGGCATGAGCCACTGTGCCTGGTGTGTAATTTTAAATTTTCTAGTAGACACACTTAAAGAAGTAAGAAAACCCAGGTAATATGCTTTAATGTATTTTATTTAACCCAATATATCCGAAATATCACAATACATTTTACATTATTTTTTTCATTTGAAGTTTTTGAAATCCAGGTGTATTCTACTTTCATAGCACATCTCAATTCACAGCTGCCTCACTTGAGTACCCAGTTGCCACACGTGGCTCATGGCTGCCATTCTGAACAGTGGGAGCAGGTCTAGACAGTGGTGCATGAGGCCAACAGGACCTCTGTCCTCACAGTGCTTAGACCCTAGCAGAGAAGAACCTCAATTAAACGAGCAAACAAAATAGTGCAACGAAAGTCACAGTGGAGAGAAGGGATGGAGGGGGTATCATGACACCCAGGGGACAGGGCAGAGGGACCTAATTTAGGGTAAATTTAAGTTGAGTCTTTAAGGATGAATGGGAGGGGTCAGTGAAGTGAGGGCAGGCATTCCTGGCAGCAGAACTGAGTGTATGAACGGCGGTGGCCATGCTTGATGAACGACCCTAAGCCCAGGAGAGTTGGCCTGATGCATCCGGCAAGGCTAGCGGGGCCAGATCATGCATGCCTGTAGCCATGGTGGACAAGTTGGGCTTCATTCTAAGAGCAATTGGAAACCAGAGGGTCGTAAGTGACCACGGCCAGGTCATTACAAATCTATCACCATGGGTGGGTGTTGTGTACAGGTGGATCAGAGTGGGCAGGACGGAGCAGAACAGCCAGTTGTCTAGTACAGTTGTTCTAGCACAAGATGCTGGTGGTTTGGACAAGGATGGTGGCCATGGAAACGGGAAGAAGTGGGTGGTTGCAGGAGAATGAAATTACAACCAATAGGCCTTAGTAACGGATTGGAGGGGTGTGCTTGTATGCGTGTGGATAGGGCTGAGGTTCAGTTTTTTTGTTTGTTTTTTTTTTTTTTTTTTTGAGACAGAGTCTCACTCTGTCACCCAGGCTGGAATGCAGTGGCAGAGTGGCAGGATCTCGGCTCACTGCAACCTCCGCCTCCCGGGTTCAAGTGATTCTCATCCCTCAGCCTCCCAAGTAGCTGGAATTATAGGCGCCTGCCACCATACCAGGCTAATTTTTGTATTTTTTGTAGAGACAGGGTTTCATCATGTTGGCCAGGCTGGTTTCAAACTCCTGACCTCAAGCGATCCACCCACCTTCACCACCCAAAGTCATGAGATTCCAGGCACTGGGGTGCAGTTTGAAAGAAAGGAAGTAATAAAGACTGACTCCCAGGTTTCTGCCGCTGTTTCTGGGATAGAGGATGTGAAAGAGGAATCATAGCTTTAAAGAGCCGGGGAGATGGTGGGTTCAGTTTTGAATCTGTTGAATTTGAGGTGATTGTGAGATCTTCAAGTTTGAATTTTTAAATGACAATATATAAATTCAAACTTGGGAGAGAGGTCTGGGCTGGACAAGCAGGTTGGGAAAAGGGTTGGTATCTGGATATGCAGCTGGTAGTTAAATACATGGAAATTGGTAAAATCATCTAGAGCAGTGGTTCTCAACAGGGGGCAATTTTGCACACTCATTCCCACACCACCAAGGGGCATCTGGCAATGCCTGGAGACATTTTTGCTTATAACAATTTTGGGGGGCAAGCTAGCTTCAAGTGAGTAGAGGCCATGGATGCTGCTATACACGTGCAATGCACAGCACAGCCCCTGCAGCAAAGAGTGATCACCCCCAAAATATCAGCAGTGCTGAGGTTGAGAAATCCAGATGGAGGGAGACAGAGCCCTGAGAAACTCTGGCATTTAAGGTGAATCAAGTAGGTGTGAAAGGAATAATCAGTGAAGTAGGAGGAAATGCAGATGAGAAAGGAGGAAGACGTGAACAAACAGGGCACAGTGGCTCCAGTTAGGAGACTGCGAATTCAGTGATAGAAAACGATCACATTGTTGTATTTTTTTAGTTGAAATTTTTTCCATTTTCATTTTCTTTCTGCAGGTGAGACCTATGGACGCCCCAGATTTCAAGCACCTGGAATACAGAACCGCACATGAAGCAAGCCCATGGCAGGGTGGGAAGAGCCCAGGCTCCTTGCTTACTTTTTAGCTGTGTTTGCTTGGGAAAGTGGCTCGCTCCTCCCAGCCTCAGTTTCCTCATCTGAAAAATGGGTTTGTGGGACGGTGATCAAGGGAGAGGATAATAAATTTCACACACAGTAAGTGCTCAATTAGTGGTACTTACTTTTCTTCCTTTCATTTAGCATCTTCTGGCAAGGCTTGCCAATAGGTTATTCCCCTCTCAACTCTGCCAAAATCCTGCTGAAAACAGGACTTGTTTTGGGATGAAGCCTCTGGCTGCTCCCTTTCCTTACAGATACAGTTTGGCTGGTTGTTTTCTAGGCTGTCGTGTACGCTACTGGTGAAGAACAACTTCTTCCACCCTCTCCCCTCCCTAGTCGCCCTGCCCCAACCTTTTCTTCCCCCTCTTTAAGGTCCTTTGTATTAAAGATGACCTGATTGGCAGACGAGGTCTGCTGCTGTGACATGGTTTGGCTCATTATTTATCAGACTAGGAAGCAGGAAATGATGTACCAGACTGGAAACTCTTCGAGGGCCATGAGGATCCCAGATCTTTTTAAACTTTCTCACTACTATTTCCCAGTAAAGGACAGTAAACCTGAACCACCTTTCACCCAGCTTTCCAGGGTTTCGGATGTGATGGGGATGAGGATTTGGCAATGTACTCCAAGAATGCATTTTCTTCGAAGTCTCCTGGTTTGTCTTAAAAATTTAATAAATTTAAAGTCCTAGTCCATAGTGTATCACTTTTCATTGTAATATAATAATACCATTTTGGCCAGGCACAGTGGCTTGTAATCCCACCACTTTGGGAGGCCTAGGTAGGTGGATTGCTTGAGCCCAGGGGTTCGAGACCAGCCTGGCCAACATGGTGAAATCCTGTCTCTACTAAAAACACAAAAATTAGCTGGGCATGGTGACATGCACCTGTAATCCCAGCACTTTGGAAGGCTGAGGCGGGCAGATCACCTGAGGTCAAGAGTTCAAAACCAGCCTGGCCAAAATGGTGAAACCCCATCTCTACTAAAAATACAAAAATTAGCTGGGAGTGGTGGTGGGTACCTATAATCCCAGCTACTCGGGAGGCTGAGGCATGAGAATCACTTGAACCTGGGATGCGGAGGTTGCATGAGCAGAGATTGTGCCACTGCACTTCAGCTTGGGCGACAGAGTGAGACTCAGTCTCAAAAAAAAAAACCACATAATACCATTTTATTCTCTTCTAGCTAAATTGGAGAGTCTGCCCCTCCCCAACTGGCTTTCCCAAGGCTCCCGTCACACCACCCCCAGGAGACAGGAGTATCTCAGCTTGAGATCAAATCCAACTTGAACGTCATAAACACCCAAATGCTCTTCTTGGGTACCATGTACCCCTTTGACATCTGACAAATTTCTGATGACGTAGGGGATGATAAGCTATGAAGGCAAACAACCACAGAGAACACAATTGTGGAATAAAGAATTCTCTTGGGAAATGAGAGATTCCTGAATTCTCCATAGCTTCGAAGATAATTAGATTTTATTTTTCCAGTGTAGAAAAAATGTTTCCAACTGATGTAGGGAATCTATGGAAGGCACTTGATGATATTTATGTTTAGTGATGGTTTGGTCCTCAAAGGTATTGAAGTTGGAGGTGTTTGTTTGCTTACTGTGAAGACATTCATTATAGACATTCTCCATGTTAGCCGGCATGGTCTAGCAAACCGGCTGTCAGAGCCTCCCAAGAATGATACTGAGAGATAGGAAAAGTCCAAGACAATGTCCTATTCTTCGCCTCTTGAGAAAGAAGTCATCCCAAGACACTCAGGGAGGGGTGTAGCTGATTTCTCTGACATATCACACATACTACAGTTAAGTTTGCAGAGATCCCAAACAGGGATTTATGTTCCCTCTAAGAAAAACACTGTCTGCTTGTTTTTTGCTCCTGTGAACAAAATGGCTCTGAATTTACCTAATTAAAATTCTGGTGTCTTTTCAGATGATAACAATTAACATTGTTACTTGTCAGCTGGGAAATACCTTGAGAGGAGGCTACCAGAGCCCAGCCATTTTATTTTGGGCCACATCTCGTGGACAATCAGGGCTAATTGAATCCCTCCCCATCTCATCAAAAATGAATGAAAGAACATTGAAGGCTGCTGGCCGGGCTCACAATCAACCCAGAAAGGCTGTGTGTTCACACAAGCTAGCACGAGATCAGAACCTCAACACTACATTGAGGATGGCCGCCTGACAGTCTAATTTAGAAGCATTGCTTAAAATCTTAATCAGCGCAGTAAAATGAACAGAGGCGAGTTTTGACACCATGTTTGTTGTTTATGGTTATCAGTTTTAATAAACATTAAAATGTTTTCACAGGTGTGGAAAAAGGCACGTCCCTGGGACATCACTCTGTTAGGTCTGTACTCTCTATCAAGAAAAAAAAAATGTCAACGTCGAGAATGAAGACATAATGTATTCATCAGAGCCTGCCTGCTTTTTATTTTGATTCCCTGAAAGCTATCTGCACTCCTAAGCCTGAGTCCATCTTTCCTGCACAAGTGATATCTTGATTGACACATCTCCAAATAAGCTCCTGAATAGCTTTCCGTATTAGCCTCAGAATAATTCAGATGTCAAATTACGGCTCGTAGACTCCCTGACTCCACTCAAGTCCCAGAATGAATTTTTTAAATATTTGGGAGAAAATATTAAATTTTGTTCAGGTTGGGTCAAAGTTCATATCATTTGGTAATAAAGAGCCACAGAGGGTGTTTGCCTGGGGTGGGCTGCGTTGATTTTATTTTGTGCAACAGCTGCAGGTTGAGCTGACCCTTGGTAGGCGGTTTGGAGTTGGCTTGCGTGCCTGCGGCATCTACGCAGTTTGCTGTGGGTTTCCTTTGGACAGAAAAGGGAACAGGGAAAGGAAGAAAGAAAAAAATGCAATGAGTTTTTCTCTCTGTGCAGGACTCCTGGCTGATGTCATCTTGAAATATGCAGCCTTAATTGCTCTTCTGCAGTAATAAGGGAAGAAGAGATCTTAGTTACTTGTTTTCATCACCGTTGAAACTGCACTGCTGATTCAGCCTGGATTCCTGTCTTGAAATCCATGCAGCAGCATTCCTCACAAGCAAGACGGCACATCAGTGTTTGCCAGGCTGATAATGACCACTTTTCATAATATTCGTTGGGTGCTCTGTAACGTGAGGCTGAGAAAACTCTCATTATTACCGGCTGTTTGTGCAGCTGTAAATATTTAACCAGGAATGCTACCTGCTTTGTGGAAAGACTTGCTAATTACACCTGCTTCTCTCTATAATTACATATTGTTGTAAAATTCTATGATAATGACACAACTGTGTCTTCCTCTTGCAAAGGGTAAATTTATACCAAGCGCAGCACCTGAATTTCCATAAGCAATTAGCCTACACATTTACATCCCTGTGTTTTCCTGTGATTTTATTGAAATGAAAGATAATGAATTAAATCCAATTATAGCAGGAAGACATCTAGTAACTTGATGTTTGTTTTGAACTGCAGCTTCACTTCATAAGCAAAGTGAGGAGAATTAGTCTGCTGCTTAATATAGTTGAAGCATCCCAATAAATTAAAAATGTCACTCTGATAGCAGGGACCCTGATGAGCAGCCCTTATTGGAGACTGGGGTTCCCTTGACAAAATGCTTCTATAAAAGCTGCATGTTTCTAGTCTGATGAATGTAAAGTACTGCTTTTGGCTTGTAGCCTGATTATTGGAGGAACATCGCTGTAAAAAATAAGTTTCACTAGATGCCATAATAAAACCCAGGGCTATCATCCATAGTTCACAGGGTTTGTTGAGAGGCAGGTGGGAGGTAGGGCCTTGGAATTCTGGAACTAGGGGATTAATAATATCTGTATTTTATTATTTTAAAACATGAGCATTCCTATTCTTTTGGAAAGCTTGGCTCTCCGGGAGATGCAGAGAAATATAGCCCCTATCTAGGTTACAAAAAAGGTTCATTTGCTTTAATCAGGAAACTGCATGTTCAAAAGACGTGGACCCCAAATTCTTGAAAAACAAAAACAAACGAGTGGCACATCCGTACATGTTTCCAAAATGAATATGTCTCTAATGTCTTTACTGTTTTTCCTTTTTGCTCTCATTGCAGTCTCCTCTCCAGCCCTCTTTCTCCCTCTGTACAGATGCAAACATCTCAAATGTCAGATGCAGAGAGGTGACCCATCTTTTCACGGCACAGGGGACGATTTTGGTCTGATCTCTGTGTGATTTCAGACACAAACACGATTCCCAGATTATAGGCTCTCCAGCACAGTTTTCAAACTGATGATGAATTTACTTACTTCTTAGTGGTCACGACTATTCTAACATTTTGGTAACTACGAGGGTGATGGCGTCATCATGCCATGCGGGGAGAAGAGCCGAAGCCTGGGCTGGGATGATCAGTGACAGCGACCAGGAGCTGATAGGCCATCCTGCCTGGCCCGACCGGGGAACTGTTCTCTTCGATTTCCTCTCAGTGGCTGGGCTGGAGTGTGGCTGCCTAATGGTTTGCTGTCGATACAGTAAAAATGTTAACCTGTCTTTACAACTAATCCATTCTGAGAGGGCTCTTTACATAAATGGCCTATTCCATTTCTTCATTTTCAGAAAAGGCGATCAAATAAGATTGAACTGCACAGGCTGTTGGTACAGGATTTGTGTGTGTGCATGTGTGTGTGTTTAAAAAGCACGTTGATTAATTTGGAGGCACAGCATTTTGTGTTGTCTCTGACTATTTTCTTCCCTTTTTTTTTTAAGGGCTCTGAAAATCAATGCTATGCTTCACTCCCATCTATCTTTATATAGTAATAAATTAAGTGGGAGGTATTGATATTTTTGACTGAGCTTTTAAAATTTACATACTAATGACAGTTAGACCCTTGTGACTGTTGATTTCTGTGGCTGTGTACTGTTTGTGACTTGGGAAAAGTCTCGCCTGTTTCGCCTGCTATTCCTGAGTGTCTCAGATCCTAGACTAGTTGGAACTGTGATTCTAACAAGGGATGAGCTCAGAAAAGCTGGTCCATCTGCTGTCTTTCTCACTCCCAGGAAGAGGCACTGCAGAGGGTCACAGCATGAGAACCCAGGACAGGCCAAATGACATCAGGCTGGGGCACCCATGAGGATGTGAGCTAGGGGTAGAGTCAAAATATTTAGCCACTGCTGGCACTGACCACTCCCCCACCCCCACCAATCAGCACTGGGGTCGGGGTGCTGGGACTTCCTGCTGCCCTAGATGTTAACCCTTTAGGTGCTGAATTAAGGAAAGAGGGGGAAGTTCTGAGGAAAGGCCAGGGCTGTGGGCAGCAGAGGCCTTGGGGAGGGGGGTGATGACTATGTTTCAACTGGTACAAAGCAGACCAATATTTAATAGTGGTGCAGACTGGGTGAGTTTTACCTCTAGAAATGAACCCCCCTCCCCCAACTCCTCCCACACAAATTTAGGGATCTTGGAAGTCACAGGAGTATATGTGCCCTTTATATTCCTTCCTTAAGAAAAACTAGAATTTTGCAATCTTGACATTGAGTGCCTTGCTTACCCCAAGCTTCCAAACTATTTCTGATAAACTTCAGGGTTTGGGCAGCAATGTAGACAATCACTGCCCACTTCTCTCTTGCCTCCTGCCTCCCTCAAGGTAGGTGAAGGGCAGGCATCTTCTCAGCATTTGGCAAAAGTGTTTGTTCTGAAGCCACGACAGAGCTCTAGCACCGAGGGAGCTAACGGAGCAAGGTCAGGGCCACTGTATGATTTTATTTTATAAAACCAAGTCCCTCTGGACAACCTGAGTGCTACCCACAGGTAGATGACCAGAAAAAATAGCCGCAAACTGGTGAAAAGGCCTCAACTTCATTTAAGAAATTATTCCGGGGACTGGGACAGCCTTGAAGGTAAC
This sequence comes from Hylobates moloch, assembly GCF_009828535.3. Lineage (NCBI taxonomy): Eukaryota > Metazoa > Chordata > Mammalia > Primates > Hylobatidae > Hylobates > Hylobates moloch. Next base: position 89,765,184 of record NW_026652281.1, read on the forward strand.
AACAGTTTATTTGCCGAGATTAATTTTTTTGTCAGTAATATTGATTGTCGGGGGCCTGTTTCATTCTATTTAGGATTCCACAAGGCACAGACAGCAGCAACTCGTGCGTGATTTTTCCCTCTAGAATTTCCAGGATGTCGAGGAGACGCCGTGCAGCAAGTTCTGTCAAACTAGATCTTGCCAGGCCGATCCCCAGGGCAAGGTGCGTGGGTTCTGTTTACATTTTGCCAAGGCAGCAAAAAATTGTTTGTTTACACAGAGGGATCTTCCCCCCCATCCTCGCTTTTTCTTCCCCAAAGCAGGTCACCCAGCAGTCCGGGCACCTAGTATGCATAGAGAAGCTGATAGAGCATTCTGTGACTTAACCCTGAAATCATTATGCAGGATTATCCAAATATTAAGCCTGCTGAAAGTTGGGCTTCTCCGGTTTCCCGTTGCACGGAGATTGCTCAGTTATATCCAACTGTCCAGGAAGTGCCCGAGCAAGAGTGTCTGCAAAGAAAGGACAGAACAGAGGAGAGGTGTGGAGGAGAACTCACTTTCATCAGAGGATCGACTTTCAGGATGGCCGGGGAGCCCAGAGCATTATTGTATTACACATTGCACTGAAATGCGCCTTGTTCTGCACCCCCTCCACCCCGCCCCCTCTTTCTTTCTTTTCTTTGAGTGTTTTCGAAATGAAAGAGTTTCTTCTTCCAAATTGCGCTGGGAGGCAAATTCTTGAACGGTGTAATAGAAAATGTTAGACAATATTCCTTACCGGAGCTATTGACATTTTGGATAGTTGTGACACTTTGATTTTTCTCAAAACATATGGATCAAGCCTGGCTGCATTATTGGACAGGAAGTCCTGATGAAAGGCCTGCCTTTATCTTTCTTTGTACTCCCCCCTCTCTGTTTGCTCATGGCTTTCTCTCTGAATATAATCGTGGATTTCTTAAGCTGTCCGGGGAGTCGTTATTGCCTTACTAAATATTTCATGGTGCACAGCACACCGTACCTGCCAAATGCCTCTTATTTGTTGTCAAAAATAAAGGGTTCGTCCTTCGGAGGGGGAAAGAAAAAAGACAGAAGGTTTCTTCTATTGTTTTTATTTTCAAGTTTCTCGTATGCGCCAAATGCACAGAAACGCTGGAAGCCTAGGAGGGTGTGCCTTTTTATTTGCCGGGGAAAAGGCTGGCCACTTATTTATTTGTGGCTTATTTATTTATTTGCTGCACACTTTTTTCTATGATTCCCAGCACTTGTTTCCTTGCAGTTTCCCTTCCTATTTGTTCAGAAGGGAAAAGTTCAAAGCGGCTCTGTCAGCAGAGGGAAAGGCTTTGCTGAATACTAACCCTCCAGCGCCCGCCTGCGCTGACCTTGAGCAGCGGTAAACGGTCCCATCGCAAACCGGCATGTGTGTTTGGTTAGGCCAGGTCGGCAGGGGTCAGGGCTCACCTGAGGCCAGCAGTGCGGGGCCGACCTGCCTGAGCGAGGAGTAATGCATTTTTAAAAGGGACATTCTCGCCTTCGAATGGGCCTAATACGGTCTCTGTTTAAAAACCTGTCAGAATCCCAAGCACACACTCCATAAAATATAAATAAGTACTTACTGTTTGCAGATGTTGCTTGTTTTTCATAATGTTTGTATTTGAAGTTTCGAATCCTCACTTCCTGTCAGCCTCCCTCATGCCTCCCCCTCTTGCGTCTCTAGGAACAAGGGGGAACTTCAGATGGCAATTTCTCAATGAAGACACTTTCTGTCAAATCTGTCAGCATCCCTGGCACAATTAGCATTCTCTTTTTCTTTCTTTTTCTTCTCTCCCTCTCTCTCACTTTAACACAGAGGTTTATTTTTCACCACAGCTTTACCTGTGCCGGGGGAGAGCCACCTCTCCTGTTAGTGGCATTTGAAGGAGGCTTAAGTCTCAGCGAAGTGTGATTTTCTAGGCCCTGAAAAGCGATGCTTTAACTCGAGAGGCCTGTGATCTGTACACTTAGATTAATTGGAAAGAATTAGGAGGGGGACCACGGGGAGCCTCCGACACCATTCCTGGGGACATTCATAGATGGGGTCTCATACATCTTTGCCACCTCCACCCTGGGAGCCCTGTTGATAATCCATGGTGTAGGTGTCTGATTAATTTCGATGTGCCTTTGGCTGCATTGGGCCATTGGGCCCCTGTCTCTGACCTACGATTCCTAAGCTAGGCAGTGGTCTTCCCCCTGTCTCCGCCACACAGCCTGTGACTCACTCCACAGCTCCAATCCGTCTCCAAAGAGGATCATCTGGGGGCCTGGTGGAGAGCCTCATCTCTTTGTGTGTGTCTGGTTTAACTTCTTCCGCCACTCCCTGGCTTCCTTCTTGGTTACTATCTTCTGCCTCGATGGGGACGGTGCAGGATAGTTGGATGGGGCCACATCTTTCTGCATGACAAAGTCAGCAGGTCATTTATTCCAGCGTTCCCGTTGGATGATGCGTGGAGAGGACTATGGAAGTTGGTATCTGTTCTGCAGCCCTCCCACCATCCCCCCGAACATTTTAATAACGCACTCTCTACGACACCCGCCACAGGATGCGTCAGCTCTCCCTGCAAACCTGTGTACTTGCTGAAATCGGCAGTTTGTGCTTGTATTTTTAAAATATGCTTATTTCGTACTGCTTATGCAGTCCTCCAGCTAAAAAGGCCAGCACAGCCCTTGTTTCTTAGCCCTTGCCATTTCGAAAGTGGTGAGTGATGCTATTCAGGTGCTGGGTTCGCTAGACACCCAAACTCCAGCATTACACGATACGCCCATGTAACGAACCCGCCCATGCACCCTCTGAATCTATTTTTAAAAAGTGGTGGATTACAGGGGCCCATGTGAGGTCCCCACTCTGCCTGCGTAGCTCTTATTACTTAGTTGTCCTGTTTTGAAGCCAATGGTCACCAAGAACCTCAAGAACTTAAACGACTGCCAAGAATCAAAGACTCCCCTTCGCCCACTGTAGCCAGGAGATTCATGACAAATGTTACTCTCTTGCAATTTGCCATAATACCTATTATTTAAAAAAAAAAAAAAGAAAGATAAAAAAAAGAGACACACAGCAAGCCTTCCCTCATTTCTAGGAGGTTTTAGGAGGATCTGATTATAAACACATGCCCAGGACGGCATGTCTGCATGCCTGAATCAGGTCAGTGGAGTTTGCTTCTTCTTTAAAGCACAGAAACCATAAATCAAGATGAAAATCCGTCAGCCCCAAAGCCTTACCAATTGATACAATTTGAAAATGGGCAGCTGGAGAGGCTGGGGAGAAAGCTGACATGATGACTTTTATAATAGCAGAACGTTTAAGGTTATAGAAATAAAAGGAAGAGGATGAAATCAGGCCCGTTGATCTCCGCCTGCAGGCTCTCTCAGCTCACTGGAAGCTCCAGCAATTATTTCTGCTCCGGCTTTCCCCTCCTTTTTTTCCAGCAGACTGTTTGAAATGAAGCAGAACCAGGCATGGCAGGCTTATCAGTGTCGTTAGCTGACAGGGCGCCCAGCACACCTGCTTTTACTTGCTGCCGTTTCAGGCACTAATGCCACAGAGAATGTTGCTTGGGCCCTTATAATGTGTAAAGATTCATTTATTTCACCTTTTGAACCTGCCTGACCCCCCTGGGCTTGTGTTGGGGAGGGGGTGGAGGGCTGCAGAGGGCTTTTTTCCTGGCACTTAGAAGAAGCTGGCAATTAGGGGTCTGGCCCTGGGGCTGTTGCTATGATAGAGGCTTAAAAGAGAGGTAGGAGCTCAGCCAGGGAGGCGCTGGGAGCTGGGACTGGGGGCTGGTGCGGGGCAGAACTCCCTTAGCCACTGCTTCCCTGACTCCACTGTGTCCCCTGTGCAGAGCTGTTTAGAGACCCAGGCACCCTGACTTTTGGGGACCCTACCCCATATCATCATATCATCACAGGAGTTAAAAGGCATCCACCTCTCATTTTCACTGTGACTGACGAAAAGATTTTTAAAAACCATTTTACCTTTGAAGCAATTTGGCTGTGAGTAACTCATTTCATTGATGATGGCTGAGTTTTCTTGGCGATCATTGTGTGAACTTCAGAATTCCTGCAAAGTGGACACTATCTACCCTTCCAATTGTTTTTAATATAATGAGATTTTTATAAATATTAAATTTAGCCACTAATAAAGTTGATATAGTATTAAGTTTTGCACACATTTAGACATTCACTTACACACCAATTGATTTCAAGTTTATGGTTTGGAGCCAAATATATATATATCTCCAACATTTTTAATGGGCCACTGGAAAGGAACTGTATCCGGATATCTGATGCCTCGGGTAGCTAATGGTACCTTTCTTCCCCTTGCCTTATTTTGGTAAGGGTTTGCTTCAAATATTTTCCCTTCTATGCGTCTTAGTTTAAGGTCTTAGTTTCCTTGGAATATAAAAAGTAGTTTTTATTGGTGGACATTAAACTCTTTCAAGCCTTTGGTTTTAGTTCCTTCAATTTCTCTTCTTTTTTTGAGACAGGGTCTCACTCTGTCACCCAACCTCTCAGGCTCAAGTGATTCTCTGGCCTCAGTTTCTCAAGTAGCTGGGACTACAGCTGCACACCACCATGCCCAGCTAATTTTTGTATTTTTTGTAGAGATGGGGTTTCACAATATTGCCCAGGCTGGTCTTGAACTTCTGGGCTCAAGTGATCTGCCTGCCTCAGCCTCCCAAATTGCTGGGACTACAGGCCTGGACCACTGCCCCCAGACAGTTTCTTCGATGTCATATGTCATGACTAGTACTGGAAAGAGGGGGTCATATTCCTCAGCCTCAGCCTGGAAATCTGGAACTTCCTTCATTTCTTAATTTTCCTTCTTTTAAAGAGGTTTACTACATTGGGCTTCTGTTGTTTATGCCTCATTAACATGTTCTCCTGCTTGTCTGTGAATAGAACTCAGATTTCCCTTGGGAAAGCCATCCTTCCTCACTGGTTCAGTCCCTTTGTGTCTACGAATGGGCACTTGACTCAGGCCTGGCCAAAGGGAGCATCCTATTGCCCTGGCCACGGTTATTGGTTCAGTGACTTCTATACCTATTTGGGAAAAGGAGCTTTCTTTTTATACAGAGATTATTAGCTTATAGAACTTCTAAGAGAACCACCAGGTAGAAAGACTCTGCTTGACAAGTAAGTCAGTGCAGAGAAAAACAACGTAGCTGAGGGAGAGAAGCTAAATCTTAATAAATATCATGAGGGCCCGTGGATTCAGCCATGCCCAAAGCCATAAACTCATACCACCTCTAAGATACTCAGTTACACGAATACTTTGCTTAAGCCAGCTTGACTTGAGTTGCTGTCACTTGCAACCAGAAGCATCCTGACAAACACATACTCTGGTATCACTAAGGGGCAAGTCCTACCAGAGAGATTTCATTTCAGCTGTTCTGTTAAGAAACGATTTGAATTAGAATGAGGGAATGGTGGGTGTAGGAGTGATGGGAAGGAGACCAAGGTTAATAGCAAGGAGGATAATGTCATGGAGAGCGTCCCATGCACCAAGCACTGTGTTCATGTTTCCCAACAACTCTCAGAGGTTTATTATCCCCACTTTACAAATAGAAAACTGAGATCCAAAGTTACTTAGCTCATAGGAATACAGCCTAATTAGTTTCAGATTTATCTGATCCTAAAGTGGAGCCCATTGACACCTAGAACAAAAGTTTGGGGTTCACATCTTAATCCTTAGGGCACAAAGACCTGGAGACTCAGAGCCTAACGTTGGTTCCTATGGTCTTGAGTTAGATGTTCCATAAAGCTTTTTGTATACATTATCTCACTTTGTTCTCTCTGCAACCTGTACGGACTTCCAACCATGAAAAATTCCATTCCTTTGAGTTCTGAAAAATTTTACACAACAGTAGTTAGAATCTCTTACTACAATGCAAATTCCAGTTAATATTTAGGTAATTAGACTGCCTGGAATGTGTGAGGGGAGGTTGGGAGGATTGGGGGTGGAAGTAGCTATCAAAGGAAAACAAACTTGCCTCTGTCACAATTATTTCAAGATTCGGTCCTGTCAAAGAAAAACAGGCCTATGTGTGATACAAAAGAGGTAAGGGTCTGGAATAAGTGGGTTTTGGATTATTTCTGCCAGTTTTGTGTCTCGATGTGAGTAAATTTTATGTACACCCCTCCCGTTTCTCTCCTCCATCGTCCCAGCTGTCCTTGTGCTGTGTCTCATGCCTCATCAAAGTGAAAGGATCTCAAAACCTATCTCAGGAGGTACTTTATTAAAACAGATGGATGGGGTTTCTGGTTTCCTCTCTTGCCAAACTCCCAAGAGAACCCCACCAAATCTTTGATCTTGCAGTGTGTACAGGTGTATGTGCAATTAACTCCTGTTTCCCAGGCTACCCAAATGAGGCATGTACTAAAAGGAGGGTCCCAATAAGAGTAACAACAATCCCCTGCCCTAAGTGTGCTTCTACTGGTTCTGTGGACTCTCGAGCCTGTCTTATTGTTTCTGAGACAAGGTCTTGCTCTGTTGCCCAGGCTGGAGTGCAGTGGCATGGTCATGGCTCACTGCAGCCTTGATTTCCTGGGCGCAAGTGATCCTCCTGCCTTGGCCTTCTGAGTAGCTGGGACTACAGACATGAGCCACCATGCTTAGCTAATTTTTTAGTTTTTGTAGAGACACGGTCTTGCTATGTTGCCGAGGCTGGCCTCAAACTCCTTAATTCAAATGATCCTACTGCCTCAGCCCCACAAAGCACTGGGATTACAGGCAGAAGCCATGATGCCCTGCTAAGAATTCCCTCCAACTTCTTCTTCTTTTTTTTTTTTGGAGGGGGACGGAGTCTCGCTCTGTTGCCAGGCTGGAGTGCAGTGGCGCAATCTCAGCTCACTGCAACCTCCACTTCCCAGGTTGAAGCAATTCTCCTGCCTCAGCCTCCTGAGTAGCTAGGACTACAGGCGTGTGCCACCACCCTCAGCTAATTTTTGTATTTTCAGTAGAGATGAGGTTTCACCATGTTGGCCAGGATGGTCTTGATCTCTTGACCTCATTATCCACCCGCCTCGGCCTCCCAAAGTGTTGGGGTTACAGGCATGAGCCACCATGTCTGGCCATTCCCTCCAACTTCTTAAACTCATTCCAACTCGTGCTAGGAGGTGTCTCCTCTGTACATACTCTCCAGTCTTCTCAGCTACTATCAAGAGGCCATCATTTTTCTTGTTTCCCACCCTCAATTGTTTTGCAGCCACTGACGCTGCTGAAGCCACCCCATGAAGTCCTCTCTCATTTCTCCAGCTGGTACATGGCCTCTTCTGTCTTCTGAGTCCATTCACTGCTCTAATATTAGATCCTTCCTGTACCCCCTCACTCTGTGCAGCAATTACAGAACAGGTCTGACTTGTGCTCTCAGTATTTTACAGAGATACAAGCGAACCAGCACTTCACTTTTAATTGCTCTTTCTTTTGGCTTCTTCTTCCTAGAAGAAGAAGATTCCTGGACTGGGCAGGCTGGCAATCTGAGCAGTAGACCATCCTCTTCTCTCACACCAGCCCACTGTCCTAGCACTGCAGGTCCGCAGCTGACTTGTCACTTCCTATAGATGAATTCTTTCCCAAGAAGTCTTAGGGTTCAGTGCAAATTACCTTCCCTGCTTTGCTGGACTCATATTGGGTTTTCTTTCTCTCTGCTTTTTTTTGAAACTGAGTTTCCCTCTTGTTACCCAGGTTGGAGGGCAATGGTGTGATCTTGGCTCACTGCAACCTCTGCCTCCCAGGTTCAAGCGATTCTCCTCTCTCAGCCTCCCGAGTAGCTAGGATTACAGGCATACGCCACCACACCTGGGCTACTTTTTTGTATTTGTAGTAGAGATGGGGTTTCACCATGTTGGCCAGGCTGGTCTTGAACTTCTGACCTCAGATGATCCACCTGCCTCAGCCTCCCAAAGTGCTGGGATTACAGGCGTAGCCACCGTGCCCGGCTCATGTATCAGTATTCTAGATATTAGAGCCCCCCTTGAAACTCCAAAGAGTCTGTGCCAGAAAAGAACCTGTTCCTCAAACATAAAATGAACTCCTTTGTCATTCTCCAAGCTAATGATTTTAAGGGTTTAGCATCTTTTGTGAATGCATGACTTTCCAATGGTTCTGTTTTTCTACTCTTGATGGCAAAATATTCCTGGATTTGTGATAAGATTTGTTCTGTTGTTTAAAGTAGCAAATACCAAGTGGAACCATTATATCAGTTGAATTCTATCTGAATCCCTTCCCTGGTGGAATTTCATTCTTGCAGACATTGCACAGTTCAAAGTTCATAGACTTGAAACATGAAGATTCTTCTAGAAGGAAATATCTCAGCTCATAGTCCTCGAAAGTGAGTAGAGTTTCATAGAATCTGGGTATGTATGTGGCTGCACTGAGAATTAACACATGTCAGGCCTTGCTATTGTGAAATAGCTGTGGCGGATGATGACCATCATTCTTTCTATTTTATTACTTTTTAAATGTGATTCCATTTTGGCTTTGGCAGAGGTGAGGGAACTGACTTGTATTTTCTGTTTATGCTTGATATCCAAAAGCCCCTTTCAGGAAAATGACGCTAGCTAAAATCATGTAAATTAAAGAGGAAATTTGCTAAGACACCTTGACAAACTCAAAAGTGAAAATACTGAACTTTAACAGTTTGGTCATCCTGATTCTTGACTCTTACATTCATAGTTAGTGAAGGAGGTGTGGAGAGGGCATGGAGCCGGCGTGTTGTTTGTATGAGTGGCTTTTTTACATGCAAGTGAAATGATGGTTAAGGTTTAGTGTCCATAAGCAGAAAAGCTAAGCCTGGCATCACAGATACTTTAGAATAGGAAGAAACTGAATGATGAAACTTCAACTGAACCTAAAAATCCTCCTTAGATCTGTTAAAGTACCTACAATTATGAGATAGGGCACTCAGTGAGGTCCAGTAGTGGGGGGTATTCCTAAGGAAAGAGCCCATTCATGTGTTTCTTTTTTTTTAGACAGAGTCTTGCTCTGTCGCCCAGGCTGGAGTGCAGTAGCATGATCTTGGCTCACTGCAACCTCCGCCTCTCAGGTTCAAGCGATTCTCCTGCCTTAGCCTCCCAAGTAGCTAGGATTACAGGTGCACGCCACCACGCCCAGCTAATTTTTTGTATTTGTAGTAGAGATGGGGGTTTCACCATGTTGGCCAGGCTGGTCTCGAACTCCTGACCTCAGGTGATCCACCTGCCTCGGCCTCCCAAAGTGCTGGGATTACAGGCATGAGCCACAGTGCCCAGACGGAAAGGACCCATTCTAAGGGACGACTTAAGAACAGACATTTGGTGCTGAGACAGGACAAAGCATGGATTAATGGGAAGCTCTATGAGTTCAGATCTCATCTGACACTTACTAGAAATGTGACTAATTTTAAAATAGATTGTTTTATCTCTTATTACAAAAGTTTTATAGTTTTTTATAAAAGCAAAAGAAGGGAAAAACACATCCTCAATCTCATTCAGAAAACAATTTACTCTTAATTATTTCATGATTTTCTTTCTAAATCTTCTTTCATGTACAGACATACCTACTCATTACAAAAATAAGATTGTACATGGCATTTAGTAACTCTCTCTTTTATCTTATATATTCTGTACATTGCCGACATCATTTTTGATGGCTGCACACTGTCCCATCTTATATACGTGTTTTAATTTGATCAAGTCTTCTATTGTTGGACACATAGGTTGTTCTAACTCTTCACAATTACAAAGTGGCTGTGATAAATAATTGTAGGTAACTGTTCAACCAAGTTCAAGATTGTAGTATTTTCTTAAGAAAAAAATTCCCCAAAAGTCATATTTCTAGATGCATGAGCACGTTATAATTTTCCTACTTGGAGTTTGTTGAGATTTTTGAACGTATACATCCATGTTTTTCATCACATTTGGGAAGATTTTGGCCATTATTTCTTCAGATAATCTCTCTGCCTCTTTCTCCCTCTCTCTCTCCCTTCTCTCTAGGGCTCCCATAATGCATATATTAGTCTGCTTGATGGTGAGCCATAGTCCCTTAGGCTCGTTCACTTTTCTTCATCTTTTTTCTTCTCAGACTTGATAATTTTAAATGACTTCTCATTAAGGTCACGGATTATTTCTTCTGCCTGTTTGAGTCTGCTCTTGAGTGAATTTTTCAACTCAGTTATTGTTTGTCAGCTTAACAATTTATTTGGTTGTTTTTGTTATTTATAATTTATATGTCTTTGTTGATATTCTGAATTTGTTCATATATTGTTTTCCTGATTTTCTTTAGTTCTTTGTGTTTTCTTTGAGCTCTTTGGCATGTTTAAGGTACTTGTTTTAAAGTCTTCACCTGCTAAGTCTGATGCCTGTGTTTCTCAGGGACTGTTCCTGAAGATTTACTTTGTTCTTTTGAATGGGCTATGTTTTCCTGTTTCTTTGTATGCTTTGTGATCTTTTGTTGAAAATTGGGCATTCAAAAAAATCAGCTACCTCTCTCAGTCTTTGGAGATTTGTGGATAAGGCCTTCACTAATTAGCAGGACATGTTCTGAGCTTTGGAATCAGCCTAGCATAAAGGCTTAAAGTCTTCTAAGGCCTTTTCTGAATATATGTCTTACTTGGGCCTGCACGTGTGATTTTTTTCCCGCAATTCTCCTGTATACACAGTTGCTTTTAAATATCTTAATTTTCTCAAGAGTCTCACCCATTTCTTCTCTGGGCCTTAGCTATTTTATTAGACTTATCCATCAGTCATCTTTGTCTCAGGTGTCTGCAGGCCCCACTTGATCCCTTGCTGTTTTCATGAGCCATTCTGGCTACTTCCTGCAGCCCCTTCTAGCCTGAGGTCCAGGTTGTACCATTGTTGGATTTCTGAGCTCCAAATTAGGTGACACAGACACCAATCCCTCAGGCAGCCCCCAGATGGGTTAGACCATTGCAAATTAGATCCACTCTGCTCTCTCTGGTTTAAAGACAGGAACTGGGGATTAAGGTGTCATTTCTCTCAAACCGTGCCACGCCACGCTAGAGAGAGGGTAAGGAAAGAATGAGTAAAAACGCCATGATGTTTCCTTCCATCTGAATGTAGATTTTTCTTGATTCGGCATTTGCTTGGTTGTTGTAGATTTTTGTTCATTTCCAGAGCTCCTATAAAGTTATTGTAGCCAATCTCTAATTGTTTAATGTTGCCATGTAAGAATAAGTGCCTGGAGCTTGCAAGTCTGCCATCTTGCCAATGTCATTCCTGAGTATACGTATTTTTAAGGTTCTTGATAAAATAAGAAGTTTTGAGGACTGTAAGAATCCTGTATCCTTTGAACTAGCATTTGCCAAAGTTTGGAACACAAATTTCTCAAGATGCTCTGGAAAAGAGGTGGGGAGGAAGAGGGTTTCCTAGTAAAACAAGCTTGGGATTTACAGTAGACTATGTTCCCCTCTGTGATATTGCCTGTGGACAGAGGCATATCGAAAGCTCTGGAAAGTCCTGCAATAAAGAAACCCATTGGATTCTATTAAAGCCAGTATTCTCAGACTTGATTGATTGTAAAGTACTTTTGTTTTCCAAAGGATCGGTCTCCTCCAGAACTCATGTTTCTGAACAAAATGTGGGAAATGCTGCTTAAAGCTTACTGAGAACTCATGAGGGCTCCTAATTTTCATGTAGCCAAGCTGAAACAAATTTCGTGATGTTTTCCCAAATAGTCAAGGGGCTAGAGCAAAGCCATAGTGAAACCCAGGTCTAAAATCCTCGTGAGTGCAGCTTGCAGCCCTGCTTCATTCATTTCACCTGTTTCTAGAAGCCCCTAACCCCCGGTCTCCAGGAGAGGAAGATGTTTTGGACACGGCAGGATTAGACAACACCAGACTTATGACAGTGACTTCTTCTGGAACGTGTAAAGAGATTGCCTCAAATATAACATCTGTGTTCTTAGAAAACATTACACTATTTTCTCACTGACTTTTGTGTTTTGATACCAAAAAAAGGATTCTCAGGCAATTGTTTTTGGTTTTTTGATTGTGTGTGTGTGTGTGTGTGTGTGTGTGTATGTGTTTTAGGCATTAGCTTGCTTCATGGTCTGCACAAATCTGATTGCATGGGTCAGTTTCAGTCCCCAGCATGGGTTCATCATCTTCAATATCTGCCACCAAGGTCTGTTTGTCTTCTACTTTGGAATCTCATGAGACTTGGCATGTTGTATGAATTTCACTTTCTTAATTTTGATGAGAGCTAATGATATTTTCTTTCATTGTTTGATGTATCTGTGTCTTTTCTTCTCAATTAAGGGAATAGAATGCTCAAAGACAGGTTACTTAGCCAGGGAAACAGAAGTCATTCTATGTACTCAAGGTATGGAGGCTTTAATGTTGGGATTCGAGGGGTGCACAAGCATTGGAAGAGCTGGGAGAATGAAAGTGAGATCCTCAGCCTGAAGCGCTTAAGTGAGTGATTCTCTAATAGCTTGCTAGGAAGGCTGGGCAATTCTCAAGAAAGTCTGGGAAGCTCCTAACACCTCCTTCTACAGCACCAAAGTGAGTTAGTCTCAAAATTCTTCAGAAAGCTGCTGAAAACCTCCTGTCATCTTATGCACTTGGCTATAACTGCCTCCAAAGAAAAGTGGCACCTTCTCTTTCACTTTCCCAATATCACACCTGTGCTTCTCATAGGCAAATTCTAACCTAGAGCCACACGGGGAAGAGGCTTCTGGGAAATGTAGCTCCTAACTTCTCCCTGCTACAGGGAGAAGGAGAGCCTTCTCTTGGAAGGAGAATGAGGTGATGGTGAGTTAACAACAGACAGCAATAGTGGAGCTAAAAACCACTCTTGGCACAATAATTGGCACTAACTAATTACCTGATAGAAATCAATGGGTGGAAGTCAAATCATTGTAGGTGTAGTTGGCCAGTTAGATCACTCTATCTAAACATCACTGTCTTGATTGATGTCTTAACTTATACTTGAGCACTATATTATTATTTACTTAATGCTTTTAATCTAAATCATTACTCTTTTATTTAAATAAATTATTTCAAGAAACTTTATATCCATTCCACAAATGAAAAAGCAGTATTATTTTTGGCACAGAAAAGATACCCGTTTTACAAAATGAAAACCAAACGATGCTGTAATTTCCCTCTAAATACTGTTGCTCTCACCCAATCCTATCCCTTCACCATCACAATGCCTCACCAACTCCCATTTTGACTGGAGTAGGTTTGTTTTTATGTGATTTATAGCCTAGGGGTTTTCTCCTCAGCTAAAAATCATCCCGCTGTTGACCAATAACTAAAAATATCAGAGACCCAATCACACTGATACATGTGAAGGTGCTTTAATGAGGTGAGAGCAATGAAACTTGTAGCTGGAGCTTCATTTGACTGCAAGGCCACCATCTCACTTGAAGTAGATGAAGAAAGTGACTCCATGCCGTTCTTAAAAAGGAGATCTAGGGCGAGTGCGGTGGCTTGCACTTGTAATCCCAGCACTTTGGGAGGCTGAGGTGGGCAGATCACCTGAGGTCAGGAGTTCGAGACCAGCCTGGCCAACATAGTGAAACCCTGTCTCTACTAAAAATACAAAAATTAGCCAGGTGTGGTGGTGCACGCTGGTAGTCCCAGCTACTTGGGAGGCTGAGGCAGGAGAATCGCTTGAACCCAGGAGGTGGACATTGCAGTAAGCCGAGATCGCACCACTGTACTCCAGCCTGGGTGACAGAGACTCTGTCTCAAACAAAAACAGAAAAACCAGGAGATCCGCCTTGTGTGGCATTCTCCATTCACAGGTCTTGGGATGTTTTAGGGGAAAGATTTTATGAAAAAAACAATCTGTCAATGGGAATTTTCCATTTAAGTGAAGCCACAGCTATTACAGCATTTCAGAGTGGCCGATATGGCCAGCCCATTACTCTCATGATGGCAGTGGGTGGGCAGGGAGGGTGTGATACCCTACACTTGGGCTGGGGAACTTCCTTACCACCCTTGTTTCATATAAACTTGGAAAGGTAAAGCAATGTATCCAGTTTGTACAGGTAGCCAAGGGCAGAGCTGGGATGGGAACTCAGGCTGGTCTAACCACTGTACCATGTGGGCTCTTGTTGAAGGATTCCAGGAGGCAGCGACCATGCTTTGTGAGGTCAGCTCAACTGGAGTGAAGAACACGAAAGGTGAGAACTTCTGGAGCTCTGTGATACACTTCAGGGCATTGAGCAAAGCTGAAAGACTGTGACCTAGACTTGCCAGCCTCTGAAATTGTGCTTTATAAACTGGTTTTAGGAGATACTCTTTGCTCCTGGTGGAATTTAAGCTCCAAGATCTATTCAGCAACTTGTTTCTTCTCAGATAGCTCTAGTTCAGGAATCCTTGCTCCTCAGATAACTCCCAAGTCTGCATTTGTTGTGGTCACTCACTTCTCCTTGGGGAGTTCTCAGGAGAGAAAAGAGACCCAGGCCGCAGGCAGGGACAGAGGTGTAGTGTGTGAGTCACCTGGCATGGAGACGAACAGGCAGGTGATGGAGCTGGTGCTGGGTGACACATTGGAATCTGCCTTTGCATACACAAAGGAGTCTTTGCTTCTAGAGCCCATGACTGGCCTCCAGTGTCCTTTCCCCTCAGTGATATTGTTATTTGAGCTGAAGCTTTAAGTAATGAAAGTTACAAACATAGATGAGGAGGCTACTGTCTTCCAGGCACAAGAATAGGGGCATCAGTATGTATTTCTTTGGCCAATGATGATAACAGCCATAAGAGGATAACATACCCATTAAGATGGTTATTATCCAAACAAAACAAAACACAACAGAAAATAAAAAGTGTTGGCAAGGATGTGGAGACATGGGAACCCTTGTCCATTACTAGTGGGAATGCAAAATGTGGTGGCCACTGTGGAAAACATTATGGCCATTCCTCAAAAAATTAAACATGGAATTACCATATGATCCAGGAATTCCACTTTTAGGTATATCCCTAGAAGAATCGAATGCAGGGACCGAAACCTACATTTGTATGCCAATGTTTATAGCAGCATTATTCACAATAGCCAATAGGTAGAAGCAACACAAATGCCTATCAATGAATGAGTAAACAATATGTGACATATACATATAATGAAATATGATTCAGCCTTAAAGGGAATGAAATTCTGATACATGCTACAACATGGATGAACCTTGGAAACCTTATGCTAAGTGAAACGAGCTAGACGTAAAAGGACAAATACTATGATTCCACTTATACGAGGTACACGGGACAGTCAAATTCAGAGAGAAAGACAGCAGCATGGTAGTCCCTATGGACTGGGGGTGGGGAAAAGGGGAGTTGTTGTTTGATGGGTATTCATTTTCAATATGGGAAAATAAAAGTTTTAGAGTTACTTTTGGAGACAGATCACATTGCACAACAATGTGAATGTGTTTAATGCTACTGAATTGTACACTCAGAAAGGATGAAAATGGTAAATTTTACGTTATGTGTATTTTACCACTATTTTAAAAAAGTTATTTACCCTTTTTATAATTGAGGAAACAGGTCTGAGAAAGGGAGACAGCATAAAAGTTTAACCTTTTGAAGTTTCGGGCATGTCTTCCTTGTCTCTTTGCTTAGCCGCTTATCTAAGAACTTCTTCAACAAGCGTTTATGGATTATCTTATAAATGTAAAACACACTCACCCACGCTATGTGCTGGGGGCTGGGAGAGCCTCGAGGACTCACATTTAGCGGGGGGTGTGTTAGAGATTGGCGGAGAATGGGGAATGAAGACCTGGGTATGATGGTACCTCTGAAGGCAGAATGTCATCGGGGCTGAGGAAGGTGGAAAGAGGGGTTGGGAAAGTCAGGGAAGTGGAGAATAACTTCTAGGTGGGGAGGCAAAGAGATCCAGAAGGGCTTTCCAGAAAGAGTGGGCAGGATGTTCTAAGAGGAGTTAGGGATTCCAGGAGGAGGATACAGTGTTAACATGGCAACAAGAATGAGAATATGAACAGTGCTTACTCCATGCCAAGTGGTGTTCTCAGCACTAGATACGCGTTATCTCCTTTTATCCTCATAACCTCTCAGAGAGGCAGGCATTTTTATTATTCTCATTTTACAAAGGAGGAAAGAGAATCCCAGAAAGGTTAAGACACCTGTCAAAGGTCACACAGCTAGTTTTAGCAAACATGCAGTTGGGTGGATGGTGTTCAGGGATCTTTAAGTCATTGAGTCCAGCAGGAACATGGGATGATAGAAGGGAAGTAGTAGAAACAATACAGGAAGTTATTAGAGTCATATCCTCTTAAATCTTCAATGCAGAATGATAGGGTGGACAGTGTTTTAATAATTGAATTAACCAGCCAGACGTGGTGGCTCATGCCTGTAATCCCAGCACTTTGGGAGGCTGGGGCAGGAGGATCACTTGAGGCCAGGAGTTGGAGATCAGCCTGGGCAAAACAGTGAGATGCCATCTCTACAAAAATATTAAGAAAAAAATTAGCTGGGTGTGGTGGCACATGCCTGAGTCCCTAGCTATTCAGGAGGCTGAGGCAGGATGGTTGCCTGAGACTGGGAGGACAAGGCTGCAGTAAGTAGTGATTGCACCACTGCACTCCAGCCTGGGCAACAGAGAAAAACCCTGTCTCAAAAAAGGAACCTATTAAAGGTCACACAACCGGTTTTAAAGAACCTGCTGCTGGGGTGGGGGCTGACCTCCATTTTCAGGGATCTTTAGATCACTGAGCTTAGAAGGAACATAGGATGATGAAAGGGAAGTGGTAGAAACAAGACAAGAAGGTATTAGAGCCAGATTCTCTTGTATCTTCAATGCAGGATGATAGGTTAGACACTGTGTTAATAACTGAATGAACCAAATTACACTCTCTTCTGTTCCAAAAAGAGTTAGGGAAGGAGCAGCAAGTGAGAATCTTTGTGGAACAGGTGAGGGAATGGGAGGCCAGTGGCTGGGAGAATGAGGGTTTAGAGTCAGGAGTGGTGGTGTTCAGTGCTGCTGATTATGAATATTCACCACATAATATCAGGAGGTGGGGCTCACTGGGGCCATCTTGAAGGTGGTAGCCAGCTTTCAAGATGGCCCCAGTGAGTGCCACCTCCTGATATTCATGCCTTTAAGGACATCACTCTCATACTGAACAGAGATGATCTGTGTAGCTAATAGGATATGGGGCAAATGATGGCATACAACTTCCAAGGCCAGGGCATACAAGGCATTGTGGCTTCTGTCTCACCTCCACTTGGATCACTTGCTCTGGAGGCAGCTGGCTGCCAAGTTGTAAGGACACGCAAGCAGCCCTATGTAGAATTCCACTTGGAGAGGAATTGAGACATCCTGCCCACAAACATGGAAGTTAGCCACCTTGGAAGTGGATTCCCCATCCCCAGTTGAGCCTTCAGGTGACTGCAACCCCACTGACATCATGACTGCAACCTCAACCTCATGAGAAAGCCCTGGACTGACATCACTCCAAATTCCCACTCTCAAATCCCTGACCTAGAGAAATTGTGTGAGATAGTTACATGTTGACTGTTTGTTTAAGCCACTACATTTGGGGCTTAAAAATTACCCCAAGGTAATTTTTTATATAATTCAGATGAAATAAATAGCTACTGTAATAGCCAAAATGACTCATTCTTTGGCCTCTGTCTAGACAATAATGTTTCTTTCAGAATGAAAAAAATGCATGGGTCATTGGTACCTGAACTTTAAGCTTAAGGAATATTTCATTCCAGCAAGGACTAGAGGAAGCTTGCAGAATAATTCCTACATGCTAACACTCCTGATACTGTACTCTATACTTCTTTAACTCATGGTTTCTCACCCTGGGCTGCCAACTGCCTCACACAGATGTGGCTGTGCTCTCTGGCTGAAGGAAACCTTCAAGGGCCAGAGGAAGGCATCCATGGAGAAAGGATAACATATAATGCTGGATAGAGATGGGATAGCAAAGAAATTCCTTTCTTTTCCAGAACTGCAGGTGCATTCCCGTTAGTCCGCCTGCCTGGCCGGCCCCCTCACTGGCCAGCCCATGAGCTCCTTGCGGGTAGGGGCTGAGCCTCATTTTCTTTATGGCTCCAGACCCTGCTGTGTTGTTTAATCTTGGGTGGTATATGACCGTGGACTCATCCAGACCCTGGTGATGGACCTTGGTTTCCAGTCGTTTTGCTGTTATGAAGAACGCTGCTAAGAATGTCCACTGAAAAGTTTTGTGTAGTGTATACATAGTGTAAAATCCTGCTAATAGACATCTACATAAGTGCTCTAGTTCTTCACTTTCTGAATTTGGGGAGATACTCCTTATGGCAGGAGACGCAGGAGTCGTAAGGGGAAGGCAGCAGGAAGATAGACACCTCCTCCAGAAGCGGACAATCGTGCCCTGAGGCAGGGGGATGGCAGAGAGGCTTCCTGGAGTTCCTTCCTCATTGCCAGTGGGTCACGTTTTAAGTAAACAAAGGCTCTTGGGAGAGGGTGGAGCCAGGTGGAGGGGCCCATGCGGCTTGGGCAAGACTGCCAGCCGCACGCCATTGCCAATCCTGGCTCTAGGGGGTGTGCGATGGATGCCAGCTTTCAGCCCTCCTCTTCGTCCTCTGCTTCCGGCCTTTCCCTCTGCAGTGCCCCCGAGCGGCCTGATGGTGTCACCAGAGCGCACTTCTTCCTGGAAGCGGCCTGGGCCCTAGAGAAGAGGCCACGAAAGACCTGCGTGGACCGGGCGCCCATGGCACCTGGAAAGGAATCGGAGGCAAGGACACAACGGGGTTGTTCTGAGTCGAGAACACAGGAGGGAGTTCCGGCCCAGGGTCATGAGACGTCCTTGTCCCCTTTTTTCTCTGTTGGGTTGAGTTTTGAGAAGCCATTCATTGTCAGGAGGGAGTAACATGAGACTCTGAGGCCAAATGTGTAACAATTTGCGGCTGAGTGTTCTCTCTCCCCACTCCCTCCCCCCTACTCTGCCTGTGCTCACGCCCCTTTCAGAATGTGCCTTTGGCCCAGCGATCTGGCCTTCCCAGTCTTCTGGGTGCTGCTGGGCACTGCTGGAGGAATAGGAAGAGGACTTGGGCAGGCGCCAGCCCCATGCAGTATGCGCGAATGTGACTCTAAGGCACACAGCATGTGCCCCCGACAGCCCAGATGGGTGTGGGCAGCCCCGGGCCACACGGGCCACGGCGGAGAGTTGCTGCCCCTCCCTACCCAGCAATTAAGCCGAGGCTGTGACAGCGATGTGGGCCGGGTGCTGTCTGGGGTTTTCTTCCCGGGCCGATTGTGTGTCTAGGGCCCCCGGGGAATCTGGGATAAGACGCTGGGGGCGCTGCCGTGGGAAAGGCCAAGGGACACCGTCTGGACGGGTTCCCCGAGACCACGTGCTCTAAGCCCCGAGTCTGATCCCAGGCAGGGTGCCCCGCCTCTCCCAGCTCCGTCTCTGCTCCCCACGGGACCTGCTGTCTCCAGCAGACCTGGAGGTGAGCCCAGCCCCTGGCCGCGGAACTGGGAGAAAGGCCTTCCTGGGGCCTGGGAGGAGCTTTGCGAGTCAAAGCCTCTGCACAGGCGCTGGCCTCCTTCCGCTGTCTTTGTGTGGCTCCGATGGGAATGGTATCCTGGGAGAGCTGCGAGTGCGAGTGTGTTTTCAGACGGAATGACAAGGAGGAGGAGGAAGAATGGGAAAAGGAGGAGGGAGAAAAAGAGGGACCGGCAACAAAAGGGAGGAAGGGGCAGTTTTGGGCAGCGTGGGCGTAGGCATAGGAAATGCAGCTCCATGCAAGATGACCTTCTGGAAACCATACTACACGGTGTAAAAACGCCTCAGCGCAATGGCAATGGGAGGGAAAGAGCGATCCCTGGGGCAGGCCACAGGGAGGCCTGCTGGGGTCTCAGTGGCCAGAGCTCAGCTGGAGACACCCTGCCTGAGAAGCCAGGCCTCTCTGTCTGGCAAGGGAAGAAAAGACTCTCCAACGGCCGGGCGTGGTGACTCACGCCTATAATCCCAGCACTTTGGGAGGCCGAGGCGGATGGATCACAAGGTCAGGAGATCGAGACCATCCTGGCTGTCACGGTGAAACCCTGTCTCTACTAAAAATATAAAAATTAGCTGGGCGTGGCTGCGTACGCCTGTAGTCCCAGCTGCTGGGGAGGCTGAGGCAGGAGAATGGCGTGAACACAGGAGGCGGAGCTTGCAGTGAGCTGAAATCGCACCACTGCACTCCAGCCTGGGCGACAGAGAGACTCCCTCTCAAAAAAAAAAAAAAAAAAAGAAAGAAAGAAAAGACTCTCCATGATGGTCGTGTGGGCAGAAACATTCGCAGCACGTGCAATCCCTAACCCGCACTGGTCTGCCCTGTCTACACCAGGCTCCCCATCCACCCTTACAGCTCACCCAGAGATGTGGGACGGGCGATAGGGCAGCCAGAGGGAGCGGTCCTTCTGTGTTCTTCAGCTGGAAAGGTCTCTTGCGCTGCTTGGAGTGCACTCAGAGAAGAGGATTTGTTCCCTTAATTGATAATGAATATCAGAAAGGTCATCTTTACATTATGAGCGGATGGGAATTGTGTGTGTGCAAAAGGTGGGGAAAAAATCACAAAAATAAATGACATCCAATACTCTGTGTTTGCATCTCCAGAAGGGGCAGGGAGATGATGAATCCAGGGGGACTGAGAAGCTCGAAGTGGCAGAAGTGAAGCGGAGATGATAGAGGGGGAGCGAGAGAGGCAGAGCAAGAGGGGAAAGTGAGAAGAGAGGGAAGGAGGAAAGACAGGCCTAGGAGAGGAGGTCCAGAGAGGGAGGGAGGCAGGATGGAGGGGAGAGGTGGCCAAGTGGGCTGTTCCCATTACAGAAGCCCATCCTGCCTCCTGGGGCATGAGGGATCATTTCTCAAATACTACAAGTGGTCAAAGTGAAGTGCACATAAGATCATGCCCCTCTCCCTTGTTCAACAGTGCCATGGATCCCCATTGACCTCAGGAGTCCAACAACACAATTCCTCAACATGGTTCACTGGACCCTGGATGGTCCAGCCCACCTGGACCTACCCCTGCATTTCCCTGACTAAGCTCCTCCTCCAAAAAGTCTTACCAGATTCCTAAGAGCTTCCTCTATGTGCTGGCCTCCTTGTCTGAGACATCGTGCTGTGCATTAAGTGCCTGTTAGGTGTCTGTGTCTCCCAGGAGACTCCGTGCTGCCCGAGGGTGGGGACCCATCTTAGTCACCATCACATGCATGCACAGAGCCACCTTTGCATGTATGTTAGTCCATTTTTCGTTGCTATAAAGGAACACCTGAGGCTGCGTAGTTTATAAAGAAAAGAGGTTTATTTTGCTCATGGTTCTGCAGGCTGTACAAGAAGCATGGTGTCTGCATCTACTTCTGGTGAGGGCCTCTGGGAGCTTTTACTCATGGTAGAAGGTAAAGGGGGAGCAGGTGTGTCACATGGAGAGAGAGGAAGCAAGAGAGAGAGAGTGAGAGAGAGAAAGGAGGTCCTAATTTCTTTAACAACCAGTTCTCATGTGAACTAACAGAGTGAGTGAGAATTCATTCACTCATCACTAAGGGGATGGCACCAGGCCATGTGTGAAGGATCCACTCCCATGACCCAAACACCTCCCACTACAACCTACTCCAACACTGGGGATTGCATTTCAACAGGAGATTTGGAGGGGACAAACATCCAAACCATATCAGTGTGTATCTGGGCTGGCCATGTAGGACATATTTGTTGAATTGTGTAGAACCATTTAACCTCTTCTAGTAGAATCCCCACAAAAGGGTGTTCTTTCTTTTTCTTATATTTGGGGAAAAGGCCTTAAGGAACAGAGCATCTAGTTCCTGTTGGAGGTTCAACGTGGGAGCGGATAAACCAGCTAAGCCTCAGTTTCCCTGAGGGCGATGTTTTGGATGGAAAATAAAGCACCCACAGGAGAGGCTCCTTGTGCCCCAGGGCATCAGCAATAGGAGAGTCCAAGGGCCTCCCTCTTCTCTCCCACTGACCTCACTCCTGACCCTGGGCAGGACAGGAGGGCAGGCAGCTGCACAAGGGGATGAGCCTGTCATGCAACCATCACAGAGAGGGCCCTCCACTGAGGCTGACACATGTCACCTCAAACAATTTGATGCTTCTCGATGTCTTTGATGACAAAAGGCAAGAGCCAGTGACTTGGGGACATTGCTTCTAGCTGGTCCCCTGACTGGGAAGCCTGGCATGGCATCAGTGGGTAGAGGACTGACGAACATCAGAGGTAACCCAGTTTTCCTCAATATAAGAAGGTGGAAAATTATCAGTGCAGGAAGAGAGCTGTGTATGTGCAGGTGTGAGTTGTGTATGTAGATCTATGTAAGTTTGAGTGTTTGTGTGTGGTGTGTGTATGCACATGTGTGTGTGTATGCATGGGTGTGTGAGTGTGTGTATGTATATGTGTATATGTGTGTACGCACATGTGTATGTGTATGCGAATGTGTGTGAGTGAATGTGTGTGTGTGTGTGTGTGTGTGTGACAAATGAACACCTGGGGATGGTGATGGAGGAATACGGCGTTCTCAGACTTTATTGCTCTCCAGACAGAAGAGGGGAATTATTTTCGTTTATTTCTATGAATACCTTTATCACTTTTCTTACCAAAAATATAATCTAAAAATTATTTTTGTATGTATTCCTTTCCATAAATGGTATCATATGATAGCCATTTGTTCCTGTCAACGTAGATTTGGCAGCAGGCGAGGGAGAGCCGCCCCTCTGGCTGTGCCGGTTAAGTGGGCCAGTTGAGGGCATGGCGGTGCCCAGCCTGCTCTGCAGGATGGCTTGGGAGGCAGAGGCTCTTCTGAGAGCCCAGACAGGGTGGTGGAGTGGAGGGTGTGGGAGATTTGAACCTCCATGTAAGTGACCATGTTTATTCTATGTTTTCATTGCAGAGTCAGGTGGGGAAGGCACAGTGTTCAGATCATTCACTGTGCCATTCTCTGTGCCCGTCATAGCAATTCCTTCTCCATGTTCATGGAACACCTCCTATGGGCAGCACAGTTCCAGGCACTGGGGAGACAGTGATGTATAAAGGAGACAGTCTGCTTATTATATTTTATAACAATATTCTAAAATTATAAACATATATGGATACAATTTGGCTCTGTGTCCCCACCCAAATCTCACCTTGAATTGCAATAATCCCCACAGGTAGTGGGAGGGACCCAGTGGAAGGTAATTGAATCATAGGGGCGGGTTTTTCCCAGGCTGTTCTCGTGATAGTGAATAAGTCTCATGAGATCTGATGGTTTTATAATGGGGATTTCCCCTGTACAAGCTCTCTTGCCTGCCACCATGTAAGACGTCCCATTGCTCTTCCTTTGTCTTCCGCCGTGATTGTGAGGCCTCCCCAGTCATGTGGAATTGTGAGTCCATTAAACCTCATTCCTTTATAAATTACCCAGTCTTGGGTATGTCTTTATTAGCCACATGAGAACTGACTAACACATGTATTGAGTAGTATATTTTATAATAAAATACGATATTGTCTATCATAAGCATTTGTTTATTGTTTTATTTAATGGTAATAACCATAATAACGGCTTTCATTAAAGAACCTCTCATTATGTTCAAGGCTTTGCCTCCATCATTTGCTTTAATCCCCACAGTAGCCTTTTATGGGATATTCAATATCTTCATTTTACACACATGAAAACTGAGGCTCCTGGAAATTAAGTGGCCCAGGCTGAGACTGAGTGTAGGACCAGACTTTCAATCTCAAGAAGTCTAACCACCATGTTTATTATGCGTCAGAGGGTCTCAGAGTGTTGAGTGTAGGACCAGACTTTCAATCTCAAGAAGTCTAACCACCATGTTTATTATGCGTCAGAGGGTCTCAGAGTGTAAACTGTAGGCCCCACTCTGAGCGTGCTGGCATTCAGGGGCTGACTGCTCTAAAATACCTGAGTCCCAGGGAGGATCAGCGTACACATCAGGGAAGCCTGGTTTCATGCAAGATGCCCTGCAATTAGTCAGTCCCTGCTTTTTGATTTAATTCTTCCCCTAATGTGTGTTCATCATGTAACTCAGGAAAGATTGGTATTCAGGGAAGGAGCATCAAAGATGGTAATTAAACTGTCTCTGCTGATGCGCTCAGTCTCTGGGAACGGACCTGTTTGATTCCGCAAAGGAAATCATTGGTATTTTAACAGGAGGCAGGAAACTTTTGATTAGTGAGTGATAGATAAACAGATCGATGCCTTTTCTGGCGACATTTTCAGCTTCATTATTGTCACTGGAAAAGAGATGAGATGGGGGTGGAGGGAAGCTGAGAAAAGTCCTGGTGGGTCCTCCAGGGTCTAAAGGCGGGGAGGGGCGTGCAGGGGAGGGGGCAGTGCCAGGCTGGGCACGGGGCCTGGGGCTGGCAGGCTTGGGGCCTTAGGAAATCAAGGCTGGGCCCCTGTCCCTGAATGGGGGTGGTGGGAGGGGAAGACTGCAAAGGCCACTGCTGCTCGGCTTTAGAGCTGCCCCAGACAGGGGCCTGTTGAGATTCTGCTGGCAGCGGAGCTTTTCCGTGATCGTCTAAACCTGTGTTCCCAGCCTCTGCAGCACCCCCCACTTGATTGCTGCTCTCTCAAGGTCAGGGGGAGTTAAGACCAGAGATTATGCAGTGTCAGTCGCGCCTTTTTGAAATATGACTCAGTGTAATCTCTTTCCACACCAGAGGAGAGATGCCAAAATCACACTTCAATCTCTAGCTCGCAATGGGCTTATTGGGATTTTAGCAGGGCTCTGGCTAGATAAGACCGTTTCTTCTCCCAGGGTGCCCTTTTACAAACTTTGGATAAGTGAGGCCATAGCTTAGCGAGGGCAGATTTCCAGGTGTTGGGGACCCTGTGCCCAGCTGACAGAGCAGGGGCCGGGCCACGCAGTACCATTGGTCCCGACACCAGGACAGGAGGGACAAGTGGGCTCTTGCAGTATGTGTCTCCCCCTGACAGCCACACACGCGCAAAAATCCCAGCTCATCTTCATCTTTCTGTCCTTCCTCATTGTCCTCATGTGCAAGATAGAAATCAGCAGGCTCCCCTCTCAAGGTCATTCTGACGTTTAGCAATGACATAGGAAAAGCCTCTGGTCCCTTTATAGGTGCTAATCAATGGGAAGTCCATTCTGTTTTCCCTGGTTTTGACCTTTGTGTTTTCAGATACCTCGTCGAGGGTGGGGGAAAAGTAAAAGGCAGCCAGAAAGTTCCATGATGGTCCCTGGGACACATAGCTAGCTGGCAATTTGCCAACCCCTACCTTCTCCAAGCACATTAGAGACATCCACCTGCAATCAATCCTCCCCAGAGGTATCGAGTCTCTGTGGTTCAATCACTATATGGTTCTTGTGTCTGCTGCCGTGACTGATTGGCTAAGCTTGACTCACTGCCCTACTCATTGGCCAGGACAGACAGTGTTCAAATAATTAGAGAATCTCATTGGCTAAGCTTGACTCACTGCCCCACCCATTGGCAGACCACTTGATTGGTAAAAGTAAAGGGGTTGGGGGCAGCCAGATGGTGAGGAGGTGCTTGCTGGCAGCAAAAGAGACAATGTGTATGTTGTTCTGGTGCCAAGATTCCAGGCTTTGGGTTCCTGCTTCATCATGTTGGTGCCTTGAGTTTTCCCCTAAACTCTCTCCTTTGCTTGCTTTTCTCCCTCCTCCTGTGTGTGCTCCCACTCTGCCTTGAGAATCTGTGTTGTGGAGAGTTTGACTGCACAGGCCTTGGAGTCCAACAGCTCTGGGAGTCGTGAGTTCAGTGCAGATCCCTTAGCTGAGCCCCACCTACAAAGTCCATCGCCTCATACGGCTGTTGGGAGGTTAAAATAAGATCATGGGTACAACATGCTTAGTTCACTGCCCAGCACAAGGTGAGGGCTTCATAAATGTAGGTATAGCAGCAGCTGTTCCTACTGACCCATTTCCCTCCTTAGGGCTTGGAGAGATACTTTCTAGTCACTTGATAGGGCATGAGTAGATAGAGTAAAGTGGGATTCTTAGGAAAATCATCTTTCCTGAGCTCGTTGATGACCCTTGTCGTAGCCAGTTATTGTTTGTTGCCTAGCATCCATCCCTCCTGCCTCCCCACTCCATTTATGGTAAGAACAATGAATGGCCTTTCCACAGTCCTCCTGTTGGTAGGGCTGTCAATCAAGTGCTCTGCCAATGGGCAGGGCAGGGAGTTAAGCTTAGCCAATGGGATTCTCCTATTGTTTGAATGCTATCTCTTTTGGCCAGTGGGTGGGACTGTGAGTTAATCTTAGCCAATGAGATTCTTCTATTGTTTGAGCCTCTGTCTCCTGGCCAATGGGTGGGTACCTGATAAGAACTCAGCCATTAAGATCCGCTGTCTCAGCCAGGCGTAGTGGCACATGCCTGTAATCCCAGCACTTTGGGAGGCCAAGGCAGGTGGATTGCCTGAGGGCAGGAGTTCAAGACCAGCCTGGCCAACATGGTGAAACCCCATCTCTACTAAAAATACAAAAATTAGCCAGGCATGGTGGCGGGCACCTATAATCCCAGCTACTCGGGAGGCTAAGGCAGGAGAATCACTTGAACCTAGGAGGTGGAGGTTGCAGTGAGCCAAGATAGTGCCACTGCACTCCAGCCTAGGCAACAAAGCAAGGCTCTATCTCAAAAAAAAAAAAAAAAAAAAAAAAATCCACTGTCTCAAGATGAAAAATGAATGGTTGAAGCTTGGTTTCAATCTCAGCAGACTTTGTACAGGCTCTTGCTCCCCAGGTCCCTCACAGCTGCCCCTTTTGAGCCTAGCACTTTGGCTGATTCTGAGAGCTACCCCACACCTTTCAAGAGAGGTCCCCTCTGTGCCTACGCCAGCCAGGGTTGGTTTCTGTTGCTTGTCTCCAAAGAGCCCTGACAGGTCCAGCCTGTCTCCTTCAGGTGTTAAAAAAGGGAGGTGGAACCAAGGGCGAGGGAGCACTCCTTGGGTTATCTGTGATGAAGAGAGGAAGAACAATCCCCTGACTTCCTCTCCCTCCCCTCAGCCACCCTCTTCTCTCTCATCCTACAGTGATGGGCTGACCCACAGGAAGTCATCATGGGAAGGGTGTCAGGAACACTGTGCGAGCAATCTCACACCCCTGAAAGGCTCTTCTAAGAGGGTCCTTAGCTTTGCCCTCTTAACGAATCCCCAATCCGTTACTCAAGCCCTGGTGCTAAGATTCATCTTGGATCTCCTCCTGCCTTCACTTATATTTTGTTATTGTTCTGTTCTCTGTCTTATCTCCCAGTAGCTATTTCCCAAGATTCACTGAATTCAGACATTGGCAACTTCCTGGCAGGAGCTGCCTCTGGTAGAAGGAGGATAGCTGCCACGGCCAAGTGGACTTGCTGCGACTTTCCTCTTCTCCCAAAGTTCTCCCAAACCCTCAGGGGCAAGCAGAGTGTATGTAGGTGGGCGGGGCCTCCCACTCCTTTTCCCTTTGGTCTCTGAAGACTTCCAGATCCTCATGTCACCCAGACCTACTTGGGTCAGCTGCACTAGCCCTGACCCTGGCTCAGAGTGAGGCTTGGGGGCAAGAAGGGGCTGGTATCCCTTCTGATTGCCTATTGAGCCCTGAATCATTAGCTGCTTGGAATCAAATGTTCCTGACCGGCTGACTCTGGTGGGCACACAGCCATGAGATCAGTCAGGCCTGCCTGATATATCTGTGGCCCAGCTCATTCAAAATCAATGCCATGTTCCTCTCAAATGGAGGCTCCCTGGGAGGATGCATTGACTTCTGGGCCATAAGGAATTGCGTGCCTCCAAACTGCAATGCTGAAATTCCCATTGTCTTTTTGGCTCCTGCTGGGGGCCAGATGCAATATTTCTCCTCACTTCTTTGGGGAGTGCTCCACTGTTTTTAGAATATGGTGCTGGCTAACACTAGACCACCCCACGAAGGAGAGGGAGAAGGCCATGACTCTGTCATTCCCCACACATGGGACAGGCTGGGCTCCTAAACATCCTCCAACCCTATTTTAGAATTGCTATTATAATGTTTTTTCTCCTTCTCTGTGTTGTAAAAACCATTTTCAAGTCACCAAACCCAAATCAAGTAGCAAGGAAGGAAATATTTTGGCTTGGGTAAGTTGGAATTCTGGCTTTAGGAGCAGCTACATTCAGGAGCTAACACAATGTTGTTCACCAATGGGTGGGGCAGCAAGTCGATCTTAGCCAATGAGATTCTCCTATTATTTAGACCTCTCTCTACTGGCCAGTGGGTGGGCACCTGATCAGAGTTCAGCCATTAAGATCTGCAGACCCCTGTCTCTCTCTCAGCCTCTCAGCTCTGCTCTCCGTTGCTTGGTGCCATTCTCATAGTAGCAAGATTGTGGCCAGCTGCCCCAGGCTGATCTGTACCCTCAGGTTTAAGTTCAGTGAAGTTAAAGAATGTCTCTTCCCTGATCATGCTAATGATAATCCTGGAACAGACTCTGTTTTTCTCTGATTTTCCAAGATTTGGACTTGTACCCATCCTTAAATCAACTATAATATCAGGAAAGATGTGATGCTCAGATTGGTCAGACCAAGGTCATATGATTGCTGAGAGTCAGTGCCCCCAAACCACGTGGACCGAGTGTGTGTGGGGTGGTTCCTCAAAGCAACACCTGTTGCTTTTCCAGAAAAATGGGATGGGTGCCAGGCAAGCAGAGATGTCTGCTGCACATCTTAACTCCAAAGCCTAGCTGTGGGGCAGAGGGGGTTCCCGGCCCTTTCTGATACCATTAGGGCTAGAAGAACCTCATTCAACTCTTCAGGGGACAGGTGGAACTCCACTGACAAGGAGCGGTGGCTGTATCTGAGTCCAGCTGGGCTGTGCACTTTCTTTTTTCCTCATCTGACCCCGTCCTGGCCTCACCTTGCAAGCAGGCAATAATGACAGTTTCTCTCATGCCTGGGGTCAGGGGGTGGCCACTGGTCAAAGAGCGCTTGGGGCACCTGGCAGAAAATGGAAAATGCCTTTGACCTGGTGGGAAGAGTTAAGCATTTAGCATCAAGCTACAGCCAAGGGCTTTGAAGGTAGGCTAGTCCTGAGTTCGGATCTCACCTCTGCCACTTCCGTGGGCAAGTGTTGTAGCTTCTCTGTGGCTCAATATTCTCACGTGCAAGGGGGTAATGATGGTAATAGTGATGGGTAACATAGAATATGCTGTGTGCCTTAAATACTGTGGGTGTGTGTGACCTTATCGAAACTTCACAGTAATCCTATGATATAAGGTACTGTTATTTGCATTTTACAGATAAGTTACAGGAATTTGAGGCCCAGAAAGTCTAAGTCACTTTCCCAAGGCCACACAGCTAGAAAGTGGCAGAGCTGAGATTTGAAACCAGGCAGTCTAGCTCTAGAATCCAAGCTCCTGCTACGAAACTATACCCACTTGACCGGCCTAGTGTGCAGAATAAATGAGGCACTGTACACAAACAACTTATCATGGTGCCTGGCATTTGAAACTGCTCAGGGGATGACTGCAATCCCTCCCTCTCTCGGCTGACCTGCAACCTCACAGGCAGGATTGGCCATCACACGCCAAGTCCACGTGAGCTGGATTTGCTGCATTGTAGGGTTTCCATGGCAGGCTGGGCAGAGCGGGCAGCACACTGCCCTGCAGCTCCCAGCTCCTGGCCACACATACCAAAGACTCATTGTTGGAGGCTCCTGTTTGCCCATCTCGCCCATCACCAAGCAACAGGGGTGCTGCGGGGAGGCTGAATAAGTGAATGGAAAATGGAAATGGCTTTGGAAACAAACAGCCGACTTGAGAGAGGTGTTTATCTATAGGATCCTGTGATTTGTAGCTACCTGGCAGGGTGGGGATAGTTGGCTCTTCGCAGCTCTAGTGGAGAGTTAGTATCAGGCTGGGTATGGAGGCCTCAGGAGGCAATGTCAGGGGTCCGGAAGCTGATGATTGCCCCACCGGCTTGCAGCAGCTGCAACCCTAGTGGGGTTGAAGACCATGAAGGCAGTCTTTAAGCACATTCAGATCATGAACTCTCAAAAGGGACAGTCTGATTTCTGAGACCATCTTCCATGACCTGGGGAGGCTCTGAGTTGGAGAGAGACCCTTTTAAGGCCCCCACCCTCTTTTTCCAAGGTGACCCTGGCCTTGAATGGAAGCTCTGTCTCCTTCTACCCATGATGGAAGGTAGTTATTAACAAAAGTGGGACTCACTGCTGATTACCTTCCCCACCCCATTAATTTTCATTTTTCCTGAATCCTTTGAGGCAGGCTATGGGCCGAGGCAGTGGGGACCAGAGTGTGCACATTACACTGAAATGCACCGTGGTGACTTGCTTCTGATTTCTAAGTTAGAACATCTTACCCTTTGGCCAGGGATTTTTCTGCTCGGTGTTCTGGCCACACACCCACCCTCATTTCTCATCAGCTAATTTTCCTCTTTCCTCCATATAACCAGAGTCCTTAGCTCCAGCCCCTCTGACAGGGGCATTGAGAAACCACAGGTTTGAGTACCTTCTCAAACCTGGCAGAGAGAGCTCAGCCATGGGAGAAACCAGCACAGCCCCCAGTCTGAGCAGCAGCTGCCTGCCTTCTCCTTGGGGCAGTTTGCTCTGGGGGACTGATCAGCAGGGTGTCTCCTGGAACAATATTTCAGCACATAAAGGTGTATCCATGGAAATTCTCAGCACTCACATTGCATCGGAGAGCATTTACTGACTTCAAGTACCTGGGTCCAGTCTTCAGAGGCTGGTTTCCATTATTCCAGACTCTAGAATCTAGAATATGGTCCAGGTATTCGGTATCTTCTGAAAGTATCTCAGATGATTCTAATATGCAGCCAGGGTTGAGAACTCTTTGTCTGTAGCCTCTTCTCCCTTAAGTGGGTGAATGCATGACTTATTCATCTTCCCCCAGGGAAGCTTTTAATACTGTACCTGGACATCACAAAGGAATAAATCCCTAATGGTGAAATACAGGGAAAGTCAAAGTGGTATATTGGACAGAGTGGTGATGGTTTGCTAACCTCTTGAGTGGCATAAGTTCCCCTGCAACTCACGACGCAAGCGCTTGTTGCCATAATTTGCGTTTCTGCCTGTCTTTAGAAGGCATATGCCCTGATAGGGAGGGATTAGACTGTGTTTTTTCCTTTTCTTCACTGGGAAGAGTTCTCAGGTACACGGACAGACAATCTCCTTAAATTCGTTGAGAGTACCCTTTACTCTATCTTTCCAAAAATGCCTAGAATAGAGTCTAGAAAAGAGGAAATTAAGCCAGAGTTGGGTGGTCAGCATGGGGGAAGGAGGGGAACAGTGGGTCTCTGAGGGTAGTTGAGGGAACTGGCCCAGCCTGGGGATCATGGAGCCACATTCCAATTCTGAAGAAGCCAAGTACTCAGATGGCTGGGTGGACACATGGGAACTTGAGCATCTCCTGATGGGCCTAAGATGGGTGCTTCTCCTGCTTTGCTCTCTTCTGCATGGAGGCTTAGAAAAGATCTCTTATCCTGTTTTGAGCCCCTCATCTTTGAGGCCTTATTCTCGAGATCTCGTGGCTGTGAATCTTTGCTTCTGTTTCCTGAGCTTGTTGAGGGCACTCTTTCACGCGTTCTCTCTCTTCTCCCCGCCCCCCGACCTGTGATTGGAAATCACAACCATGCATCACCTCCTGGGGCCTGCAGAGGGTCTGCAGTGAGCTGCGAGGAAGATTTAGGGACCTGGGCATGCCTGGATTTCAGGGGATGATCCTTGGGCTGATGGGCCCCAGAAGACATACTTGCTCCTTTGTCCTTTCAGCAAGCTGGGTGCTAGAGAATGTCCAGAAGCAAGAAGACATGGTCCCCGCACTTATAACCCTGTGGTCCAGTTTCTGTCCCCATGGGGGCTCTTCCCAGTTCCTCGGGCACACCTGGTTCCTGTTGGGGTGTTCTCACCGTGATTCCCTCCGCTGGAACACTTTTTCCTCTGCCTTTCTCTTGGCTGAGATTCTTTCACTCCCTTCTTGCTTTGACACAGCCCCACCTGGGGACCCGCCCTGAAGGTGCTGGCTAAGCACGGACCCCCTCCTGACCTGGTGCCTCAGTTTCCCTTGTCTCTGTACCCTGCATGTCTCCTTCATGACACACATTCCATTTGTTATCTATTTACTTGTGTGTTTCCTTCTCTCGGGTCTGTTTCCCCCACTGGACTGGAAGCTCCAAGAGGGCAGGACCCACATCTGACCCATACCCCATTGTGTCCTTACTATCTAACACAGGGCCCACATAAAACAGACCCTCGGGAGATCATTATGATATTAAATAAACAGGCGAATAGTTAGAACCACTCAAGAAAAATTCAAAGATTAAAATACTATAATGCTGAAAGATTGAGAATTTGTAGCTGTGAGGAAGCAGAAGAGTTCTGCTTATACAGGGGCACCAAATATCACAAATCAATGCTAACAGGAGAAAATAACAGAAATCTAGTGTGTGTGTGTGTGTGTGTGTGTGTGTGTATGTGTGAGTGTGAATGTGTGTGTGTCTGCCTTTACACTGAGCAGTATATTGGGTCATTACTTTACAAATATCATGAAAACGAACTTCATTTAAGTGTTAATTATCCCCATTTTAGAGATGGAGAAGTTGAGGCTCAGAATGGTTAAGTAACTTGACCCAGGTCACATGACTAGTAAGTGGGAGCATTACCTGGGCAGTCCTGGAGAAATAGCTGAGACAGCAGAACAGCTGCAAGAGCTCATTATTTTCTTAAGCAGAAGATAGCTGAGAAAGCTTAATATTGTTTGAGAAACAGTTTCCTTTAGTGCCTTTATCTCTGGATGTGCTAGCTTACAAGGACTGCAGATGGCCCGGGAACCTCAGGACCCCTTGCCAATTATCAGAGGAAGATAAGGCCTGCTCAAAACCGGAGCTAACAGGAACCAGTGACCCATTACCTTTAGATCATTAACATATCATCATAATCCAAAAATCCCCGCCCGTAGAAGAAAACCGCTGTTGTTTTCTGAATATGAATCATAAGAAGGGACACGTTAATGATCTGTGCCAGCGCATCTAAAGTTCCTTCTTGCACACACTTACAAACCTCCCCGCCTCATATCTAACTCCTTAAAATCCTCCAGCTTCCTGTGGCGTGGGGAGGAGGAGGTGTCTTGGGAGTAAGAGCTCACTCTCTTTCTCTGGCCAAAGAGTAAATCCTGCTTGCCTTTCCCTGCCACCAACTGGGTGTTCTTTCTTTCTGGCTGATACAAAAGTAGGGAAAGAACAGAGTCTACCAGTGACAGAAGGGCTGTGATTTGAATTCTGCTTGTTCTCTGATTCTGGAGTCCATGCTCTTAACTGTCATACAATTTGGAAATCAAATGCAGAATAACTGATGCTAGAGAAGTGGCTCTCATCCCGTGGGGCCATTTTTGGTTGTTTTGTTATCAGCAGTGGGGACCAGAGATGCCACGTGTGCAGGATGGCCGGAGAGAGCTGAGGATGCCAGAGAGGCTCCCACACACTGGGGCAGTGGGCAGTAGACTCTATGCAGTGATGACTATGTAAGTAAAGGCAGTGTGAGGACTATACACTACTCTGGAAGCTTTGGGGCCAGGCTTTCTGTAATAGACCAGACACCTTGGTGGTGCAAGTGATATAGGAGGCTGCATAGGTCTCAAGTTCGCCTCCAAAGAGCATCAGATTGAAGCCAGCAGAACAGACGTGCGAGGAGGCTGGGCAGGACACAGCAGAAGCGCAGGCCTGGAGGTGAGTGTTCAACACCAACGACATCTCTGCTCAGGGTCGAGGTGCACAGCTCGGGGGTTCCGTAGTAGGACTGACAGTCCAGTGGATAGAGTCAGGACCTAGACAGAGCAGATGGGTGCCCAGCCACAGAGCATCCATCTTGGAGCTCATTCATTCATTCATTCATCACATATTTCTTGAGCATGTACTGCATGCCTTGCGCTGCTCTAGATGTGTGGGTAGAGCACTGAGCAAGGGAGATGCATTCCTGCCCTCATGGAGCCAACGTTCTGGTGGGAAGGGGACAACAGCATGAACACAAATGAGATCATGCTATGAAGAAACAAGTCACGGTGATGTGGTGGAGAAGGGCTGGGGTGAGATGGAGAGAGAGGCTGGGAAGCAACTTTGGTGGGAAGTCAGGGAAGGCTTCTCTGAAGAGGTGACATTTGAACTAAGGAAGGCATAAGATAAGATATCTTTAGCTATAGTTATAAATATAGATAGAGATAGAGATATACTTAGTCAGCAATGCAACCTTACATGGGGCTCACAAAGAACAGTCCAGGCAGAGGAACAGACTTGGCAAACTCCCTGAGGTTAAAATAAGCTTGGTGTGCAGGGAACAGAAAGAACACCTCTAGAGCACATGTGGGTGTGAGAACAGCCTAGGGGACCACGTCCTGCAAAGGCTTGCAATTCCAAGTGCAATGGGAGGGTTTTAAATGCAGGTATAAGAAGACCTGATTTATCACCTGTTTTCTTTTTTTGTAGAGACAGGGGTCTCACTATGTTGTCCAGGTTTGTCTTGAACTGTTGGGCTCAAGTAATCCTCCCACCTGGGCCTCCCAAAGTGCTGAGATTACCGGCGTAAGCCACCGTGTCCAGCCTGATTTATAATTTTTAAAAATCACTCGGGGCTGGGCATGGTGGCTCACACCCATAATCCCAGCACTTTGGGAGGCTGAGGCGGGTGGATCACTTGAGGTCAAGAGTTCGAGACCAGCCTGGCCAACATGGTGAAAACCCCACCTCTACTAAAAATACAAAAATTAGCTGGGTGTGGTGGCGCATGCCTGTAGTCACAGCTACTCAGGAGGCTGAGGCACAAGAATCACTTGAAACTAGGTGGTAGATGTTGCAGTGAGCTGAGATTGCTCCATTGCACTCCAGCCTGAGTGACAGAGTAAGACTGTCTCAAAAAAAAAAAAAAAAAATCACTTGATTGCCTCGTGGAGAACAGACTGAGGTGGGTGAAAGTAGAAGCAGGGAGACTGACCAGGAGGCTCTCGGGAGGATCTCCCACATGTCCAGGCTGAGTGTTGCGGGCTTGGTGTGGCAGTGGTCATCAGAAGTGAGCCAATTCAGGATGTGTTATCAGTGGAGCTGCTGGCTGTTCTTGGATCCTTCCCCTCTAGGGAGGCTCTTACTAGCAGGAGCAACTCCAAAAGGGTCCCTAAAGGTAATGGCCTCCCCTTCCACGCAGGCCCTGGCAGCATCCGGAGTTAGCAGCGCCGCCTTTGTCTTCGGTCTGCTCTGGAGTTTGTGATTAAATCGATCTGCACATAATTGATGTTGCTTCTCGCCAACCTGCAAACTGGACCCATATCACTGAGGCTGCGCTGCTCCCCACAGCACAACTGCTCAACAGAATCCTCCCCCTTTCTCTCTCCCAGACCAAGAGGGGGGAAAATACAGCACCCTGTAACAACAACAAAATTCTTGGCCCGTATAATTTTTATGATTTCGAAAGAGTGTCAGCCAGAGTTTCAAGACAGCACATGTTCCCAGAACATAGCCCTGGCTTTCAGATGGTGCAGGCATTATCCTATTCAAATCACAAACAAATAAATCATCACTCCTCACCATCTCCAGTTAGTCGCAACGGAAATTAGAAGAGCTTGCATATTCACTGTAGTCGGGTTCTGTCAAATTGGAAATGCTTATGATAATCGCGACGCAGCATAGATGCAAAGTTGTGGTGTGTTAAATAACCAATTATGAGGTTTTTAAAGGAGAAGCTTGTTTGGTTCTGAGAGACAGATTCTCACCAGTGGAACTTGCTTTTGCCTTTGCATAATATGGATGTAATTTAAAGTATCTCTGGGTGCTCTCCTTGTGCTATTTATTTAAGGTATTTATACAAGAATATACTCTATCGAGATG
Organism: Hylobates moloch; assembly: GCF_009828535.3. Classification (NCBI taxonomy): domain Eukaryota; kingdom Metazoa; phylum Chordata; class Mammalia; order Primates; family Hylobatidae; genus Hylobates; species Hylobates moloch. Next base: position 89,800,991 of record NW_026652281.1, read on the forward strand.
AGGCACCGTAGCTTGAGGAGGGCTCTGATAAAGCCAGAGTGATATTGATTACAATTGCAGAAGATTGTGGTGTCAGGTCACCTTCCCACCATTGATTGTTGATTGCTCTGTAATGCAAGGCCCCTCCCTGCTGCCAGTCACAGACACATTAATTGTGGGGACAAATTTAATCATTGCTCACTTGGAGTACTGTTGCAATTCCAAGCCATTTTTCACACACAGTAAACTTGTGATCAGGATGTAGAAAGAGAATTGTGAGAGCAGCGTGCTACTGCAGAGAGACACAACAGATTTCCATCCTTTAGTGAATAGAGCTAGAAGGATAGTTAATTCTCTCTGATTAAGCTATGGCTGTGTCTGAGTGTTGGGCTAGGCACAAAAATGCAGGATTGACTCTTTTCACTGCTAGGAAAATTCTCCTGTCTTTGTCAAGATCAGCTGCCTTCTACCCTCTGGGTGATGATAGCAGAAAATAAGACAGCCTTGCAGGTGATCTACCTGCTTCCTTGACCACGATTATTAACAGCAGGAGCAAGGCCAGCAATTACCACTGTGGTCACTGTTAATTTGTTGGGGAAAACACACACACACACACACACACACACACACACACACACACACTAACAAAACACTTTTAGACTGCAAAGATTTTAATCTTGCCAATATAGATAGCTAATTGAATTCTTAACTAACTTTGCAATGCAGGATTTAAATCCTGACCAGTCCAAGTTTTCTTACTGTAATGAAAACAGCACCAACATCATGTTGTAAGCAGTCATTCATTTTTGTATAAGTATTTTGGTGCTAGGTCCTGGGAATTTAGGAGTGAACAAGATGTTTAAGATCCCTGCCTTCACAGAGTTTATGTTCTAGAAAGAACAGTGGTTTTCAAGTTTTAGCCTGTTTCAGAATTACCCGCAGGGCTTGTTAAAAACCCCAGTTTCTCGGGTCCAATCCTTGAGTTTCTGATTCAATAGGTCTAGAGTAGGACTCAGGGCTTTGAGTTTCTAACACGTTTCTAGGTGCTACTGATGCTGCTGGCCCAGGGAACCCCACTTTGAGAACAACCACTCTAGTTTGGACAGTGGATTTCAAGTCTGGTTGCAAATTAGAATCCCCTTTGGAAAGCTTTTGAAAAATACCAATTTTCTGGAGGCATTTACTTGGTCTGAGCTGGGGTCTGGGCATTGGTGTCTTTTTCAAAAGAGCACATCAGGTGATTCTATTGAGCAGCTGGGTTCGAGAGCACATTTCTTAATCTAAAAATGAGGAATAGAGGACAGAGGCATTTAGCATAGGAGCTAAGAGTCTGACAGCTATCGTTTGGCACTGCAGTTCCATTCCTAGCCCTGGCAATTCGCTTGTTCTTCCTGCACCTCCATGTCCTCGTCTTTAACAGTAAGAATGTCCAATTCATAAGTTGCTGTAAGGATCAAGTGCAGTAATATATATGCCTGGCATAGAGCAAGCCCTCCATACATGCTAGCTTTTAGTATTGTTTTTAGAGTGGTGTACACAGCAGGGCTTTGCCAATTTCAATTTAATTGCTTGGTATATTTCCAGCTAAATTCCTTGCCTGTTAAGGTACCAGCAGAGGTTTTTCTCTATTTGTCTTTCTTAGACCTGCCATTTGCCCTGATGAGGAATCCTGCCTGGAGGAATCCCTGCCACCTTCCTTCTCTTTCATTATTCAAACACCATATATAATCAGGTCAGCAGCCTTCTCCAACAGCCCTAACTTCTTTGCAAAAGCGCCTTGTTTGCAGCTGTGGAAACATTCGTCACCCAGTGTAACTAAGCAAAACACCCCGCCCTGGGACGTATCTGATAAACACGCTGGCAGTGCAGTGCCAGGAGTGAAAATGGTACCCGAGAATAATTCCCTAAGTGAGCCACGGGCACGTAGTGAAAGCCATTGGATGCCAGAGGACCCATTTTCAAAACTGTGACTGGCAGTGAAGTTCACTTCTCTCTCCATAGCTTTCTCATGACCCGCGTGGTTTGTGCCATGTGAGATTTTAAATAGTAATTCATTTGGGGGTTGTTAGGGAGTGGGGGTGGGAGTGGCTGGGTGTTGGGATTGACAGGACCCTGGGGAAAGGGGCTGTGTGTCTGTGCCCATGAGGGTGGCATGCAAGACAAGGCAGCAACCCTGGCTGGTGCAGGAAGGTGATTTGGGGCAAGTTCAGGGTTCAAGAGGGAGGGGCATGGAAGAGAATGTGCTCTCTTGAATTAGCCTCATTGGATCTCACATAAGCTAAATATATACATGGCAATAGCCCGGACCAGGAATCCAGGCGAGTCTGGGGGTGGGGAAGGCAAGGAAGTACTTACAAAGACCAGTTGCCCAGAAGCTCTCGTAACACAGATCGACTTGCCTTTGCCTCTGGTTACCTGGGGGACAGGACACCCTCCTGGTGGGTTATCCACTCGTTTAGCCTAGTGGTGGAGAATGCCGGCTCCAGGGTGAGAAATGACTCTGGACTTAAGTCACTGCCTCCTCTGGATAGGTTGTGTGCCCTTGGGTAAGCGCTTTACCTAGTTGAGTTTGTTTCATTTGTAAAATGGGTACACTGTAATAATTGGACAGGGTCGTCACAAGGAGTCAGAGATTTATGTTTGTAAAGTACTTCATGTCCTGCCTGGTGCTTAGTAACTACTACGCTTCATCCAATCTGCAACAATGTATTTGTTGAGTATAGCTCAACAAATATGTGCCTATCCCTGCTCTGGGAATTGGACACACAGTTGTGAACAAAGGTAGGCAAGACTTTTGCCTCAAAAAACTTACGTTCTGGTACGGTGAGGCTGCATAAACAACATAAATAAATAAGGGAAAAAGGTAGCACTAAATGCTCTGCTGATCATCACAATCGGGTGCTGTCAAAGGGGATGATGAGGCCCACTTTCCATTGGGTGGCAAGATAAGGTTTCTACGGGGAGGGGACATGGAAGCTGAGCTTCACATCATAAAGAGGGGGCCATGCAAGTAACTGGAGCAATGGCATTCCAGGCAGGGGGACCACAGTGTGGAAAGGCTGGAGTCTGGAGTGTGGAGGGACAGAAGGGGGCCAGAGTAGCTGCCACAGAGGGACCTAGGGGAAGAGTGGAGGGATGTGACATGATGGGAAGAGGCAGGAACCTGCTGGTGTAGGGCCCCTTGGGCTCTGGGATGGGCATTGGATGCTCTTTTGAGTGCAGTGGGAAGCCACGGGAGAGTTTGAACAGGGAACAAAGGAGAGAGTGACTTGGTTTGATTTGTATTTTTTTAATTCAAGTTTTAATTTTGAGTAGTTTTAGATTCACATGCAGTTGTGAAGAATAATACAGAGAGATTTTTGTACCCCTTACCCAGTTTCCCCCAATGGAAATGTCTTGCAACTAAGTATAACAACTATACTTGCAATTATAGTATAACATCAGGACTAAGATATCGATATTGATACAGTTGAGACACAGAACATTTCTATCACAACCAGGGTCCCTCATGTCTCTTATTCCCACACTTGATTCCCTTCTCCTTTTCTCCTCCCTAACCTCTGACAATGAATCTGTTCTCCATTTTTATAGTTTTATCATTTAAAAATTATTTATTTGTTTTTATTTCAATAGGTTTTTAGTTTTATCATTTTAAGATGATCCCTGAGGCTACTGTGGGACAATGGATTGCAGGGAGCGGGAGTGGAACGTGGACTCCAGGGAGAGGGATGCTGCTACCTTCAGAGTGAGGACCTGCTGGCAGCTTGGGCTGCCCCTGTTGACTTCTCCTTCCAGCCCTCACTTAAGGTGAGAAGCAGAGAGCAAAGCATCCCGTTCAATCTCCCCACCATGGGAGTCCTTCTCACTGTGCCTCCTCCTGCTTCATTGAAGACAGCTGAGATGCAGCCGGAGGGAAGACCCTCCTGTTCACAGGTGCCCAAAGCCCCCGCTTTCCTTCAGGGAAGCAGGACACCAGCCTTGAACTGTCCAGCCTGGAAAGCAGCTTCCTGAACAAGCAAGTTTGCCTGGGGATGGTGCTGGGGCCAGTTTTCAGGGGTTTTCTGGATCACTTCTGCTCTTGGAAGCAAGCACGTCGCCAACATGTGTAGGAAACATGCACGCTTTGCCCGATGCCCAGACGCCTGGCCAACTGTTAGGAAGTTGCTAAGAATGTTTCTCCCATCTTGCTAGGTCCATCTGCTTTGGATACTAGAGAAGCTCAAGCCCAAATGTCTGACTGGCTCTGTCCTCAGCCCTCTGGCCCTCTTGCTGGCTAAGGTCTCTTTGAAGACCAGACCATGGGCCTTTGGGATAGACAGGATTTAGGAAGACATGAGGAGGAATGTGGCCATTGGGAAAGCGTCTCTTGTCCAAGCCGGGTGGCATAAATTCCCTTGGCAGGTTGTCAGACTTGGGTTTACCAAACTAGGCTTCTGGGAGCCCCCACTCCCTGGCCTGTCTCATGTAACCAGATAAATTTCTGCTCCTCATCTGGTCTTCTACATAAGCGCCCCCTCCTGCAGCTTGAAAAAAATCCCTCCCCACTCTGTGCTTTTTTGAGCCAATCTTTGTATTTCTTCAGTTTTTATAGCTGACCATTTTGTACGTGAACTAAGTACTAAACAAGCATTATTATCGCTTTGTGCACAGTGCACCAGAGGCATAAATCCCACATTAACCTCATCCTAAAGAGCGGCTGAATGCATTTTAATAAACGTCCCAAATGGTTTCAATGTCTAGTAGCCAAATGGAATAAAAAATGCACACACATTATAGGATGTTATGAACCTTTCTATCAAAAGTAATAATAAACAGACTGCTTGTTGGGCTGGGCGATTGGGTTACATTTTTAAACAGTATATTGAGAGACAAATCAAAGTAGAGCTGAGATGATTATGTGATATGATCCAGGGAGGCCCAGCAATTTCCAGGGGTTTGCTGTGAGCAGGTAGACATCTCTCTTGCCTCTTGATACGATTTCATTCTAAGCCCTCATTCTACATGGTGCCGAGAGAAACGAGCAAATTAAGAAATCTTTGCTGCACTCAGATATTTAATATAAGCAGCCGGATAAAGGCAGAGATGCACGTCATTTGTCAGCTGAATAAAAATTCAGATGAGGTATTTTCCTGACGCTGTGCCAGGCACCATTAGGAAAGCATTTTGTTTTCATGTGTCAGTGACGGCATGCTGCTGAGGCCAAACTTCATCAGCCTACAAGGTGTTACTTGAAGTCAAGCACAGCATGGCGTCCTATTTTGGGCAGCACGTCCGGAAGACTGCCACCAGCATGTCTTTTCCTCCCCTAGATGGGATTTCCACTCTGTGAGTTTCAGAAGTTAACTAGCCATTTCAGTTATCAACCCAGAGGAGATAAAAAATAAAAATAAAAATAAAAAAATACCATGCCGGTGGCCATTTTGGATGTGCAGATGTTTTGGTTTGGGCACATCTGTAGGCAATCACTCTGTGTTCTGGGCAGGCACGGTGTTTTATTATGGGATTATATGTGTAATCTTGGATAAATAGTAGAAATTGGAGGAGTTCAGTTGGAAGACTTGTTTTCTCTCCCAGAGAGCAGTGTAAATAGCAAACCAGAAACCATTCGCTCATTATTGAAGCAATAATCTAACTTGCCAGCCTTTTTCCCTTATGGCTGGACATCCAAGGTCAGTGTAAAACTCTTGGCAAGTGAGAGGCTGTGGGGTGTCAAGCCAGGAACAGGGGCCAACGACTGGGGCTTCTGCTGGGTTCTGGCAACAGCCGTTGACGCAGTTGCCCACCCTGCCACCCCCTCATTGTGGTGGAAGCAATTGCTGGTATTTGGTACCTGGCCACCAGGGAATCTGAACTGTGACTCAGTACCTCTTTGCATTTGTGGAGGGCAGCTGTCTCCCCAGGCCCGGCCAAATGTCTTCCCCACCAAGTGCCAGGAATGCTGAAAAGTGGAGGTAGCGTGGAGGCAGCCCGGGGTGATACTGATACTTTACACCAATTCTGGTTAATACATATAATGATGTTACTCAGTTTTGTTTTTCATTTCCAAAACAGATGTACCAAATCCCTGTAAACTGATCTACAGTAATGCACTTAATTTTAATCTTCAACGTTAAAAGTAAAAACTGATCACTTAAGGCAGAAACATGTGTCACTTCACCCTCAGTTGGCAGAGGATGCAGCCTACCCCCGTGCCTACAGCCTACCCCCTACGCCCCTGAAGTCTCTGGCTCTGCTGCTGGCCTTCTCTTGATTTTGTCCTCCTTAGGACTTCTGCTCCTTCTCCTCCACCTTCAGGCTCTTCTCTCTAGGAGTCTGTCAGCCACCCAGTGTCTTCTCTGATACCCATTACTTGCCTTGGATATTTCCCAGTACTGCTTAGCTTGTGGCTTTGGGCTACAATGAGTGAACTCTGCAAAGCATATATCCAGTGTGGTTTGGAAAGTTAGAAAGACATGTCATCGTCGTGTTGGATTGTGGAGAGCCATTGTACGAGGCTCCCTGACCAAGACATTGGCTGAATATTAAACCAAATGGTGTGATAATGACCACACATCTTTATTTGTAAATAAGGACTGGGGTACAACTTCTGAATTTTTATTTCTAGAAAATGCATTATCGCTTTTTTTTTTTTTTTTTTGAGATGAAGTCTTACTCTGTCACTCAGGCTGGAGTGCAATGGCATGATCTTGGCTCGCTGCAACCTCAGCCTCCTGGGTTCAAGCGATTCTGTCTCAGCCTCCAGAGTAACTGGGATTACAGGCGCCTGCCACCACACCTGGCTATTTTTTTGTATTTTTAGTAGAGACAGGGTTTCACCATGTTGGCCAGACTGGTCTCGAACTCCTGACCTCTGGTGATCCGCCCACCTTGGCCTCCCAAAGTGCGGGGATTACAGGCATGAGCCACCACGCCCAGCCGCATTGTAGCTTTTTGATAATGAGGTCAGTGCTACTCAGAGGCTCAACATTGGTGGCAATTAAGAAAGTCAGCCTAGACACAATGAGGGATTTGTTGGGGTATAAAAATAGAGGCAAACGCTGGTGATATATCAGAGCAGCTTGAAATGGTAAGATGCAGGGTAATCATTTTTCTTCTGGTGTAGACCTCAGCCCTCCAGACTTTGCTCATTATCTGCTGAGTGTGCCACATGGTGCCAGGTTTTTTTCTGAATAGCTCCTGGTGGCAGTCACTGAATGGCATGGAATTGCTGAAACTTTCATTATTTGATCTTGAGGTTAGGAAGACTCAAAGGCAGATGGACACCTTTTGCACTAGAGTTGGTTGAGGGGTGGGGTGGATGGAACAGACTGCTGTTGACCCTTGGGGTTGACCTCTTGGGAACAGGTGCCTGGAGACATCCTGTAGGTGAATAAGCCCAGGCAGTAGGAAGGGCTTATTATAGGGACAAGACCAAATGTGGAGACCAGAGAGAGCAGGTGCAGTGGGGTTAGTGGACGTCGCTGGTAGTCTTGGGGTACTCAGCGTTAGGTGGGCAGGGGATGAGGCTGGGGAAATAGCAGGGGCCAGGTCATGAAGAGTCTGTGCTAGGCAGTTTTAGACTTTAGCCTGAGGTCAGTGGGGAGCCTCTGAAGGGACTGGTGTAAGTGACCTGTGACTTAGATCTCTTCGACAGCTTTGCAGGCAGAACTGAAGGATCAGAGACTGAGGAAGAGATGTTGGTTGGTTCCTTTCAGTTCTGACATTCTGCCTTTTGCTCACCTGTAAGGATGTATGGTACTGCCAGGTCATCGCATTCTGACTCAGTTTCCCCCTTTGCTCCTTGTTCTTCTCATTCTATCCCTACCTTTCTACCTCATTTTCCATCCAAGATTCGGACAACTCCCTTCCCCTTCTTGGATCCTGAATTCCTCATTTGGCCGAAATCAGGATGCACTCTTTCCTTCAAGAATTGAATTCCATCAAGGGAAACTGCAAAGGCTGGTGCTGGACAAGGCTGGTGACAGCAGGGTTTCCTGGAGGGCTGGAGAAAACACAGATATCTGGGCTCTACCCCCAGAATTTTGGATTCAGTGGTCTGGGGGTGAGCCTGAGGGTGGAAATTTCTAACAAGCCTTCAGGTGTTTTTGATATTGCTGGTGCAGGACCACACACTGAGTAGCAGTGACCAGACTTTTGGTGTCTTCAGTTCCTCTTTGTCTTCACCGGTGGGTTTGGGAACCTGCAGAGGGGTGGCCAAATGTCCCTGGATGGCACAAGTGGAGACATTTTCCCAAGGGAGATTCAGAAATTAAATGTAGAGGACGTGTCCTGTGTGTGAGCCGGGCTCCAGAGAGCCGTGTACCGTTCTTGTGGACAAACTTATCTCTGCTCTAACCGTACATGGAGGGCCCACTTATTCATCCAAGAACAACACGGCAAACAAGAAATTCAATTTGGCAGGGGCACTGTCTGTTTAAGCATATTTTCTCTTAATTTAATCACCCATGCAAGAGCTTTCCAGACATTTAAATGTACGTTTTTAGAAATTTGGCTTATTTTCTCAGATATTTTCATTCTTGAACATCTGGTGGGGGATGGAGGGCAAGAGGTGGAGAGAGATGCAGTGAGATGGAGATTATTCGAGTAGGGTTTGGAATGCAGATGGAAGGATTTTTGCAACACAGAGTTGTGGAGAAGACACATGTTCTGGAGCCAGGCCCAACTGGTTGGAATTCCAGCTCTGCTGCTCATTGGTGTGTGGCCCTGAGCAAGTCACCTGACCACCCTGACCCTCAGCTTCTCATCTGAAAAATTTTGTTCTGTCATTCCTTTGTTCATGGGTTCTTTCATTCCATCAACACTCTTGGTGAGTCTACTTGGACCAGGCACTGTTCTAGGCATTAGGGACAGATCATGAGTGAAATGAAAGGAGTCCCAGACCCAGCCTGGTGGAGGTGACAGTGATCAAGGAGTCATATGCTGGTGACAACTGCTGTGAACCAGCAACCGGCACCGCAGAAGGAACTGATGGGCAGCCGTGCCTGACCTGAATTTGGGGAGTTGTAAGGAAGGCCACTGGGACAGAGGGACAGTCCAGCTTATCCTGGGTAGAGCCCATTCTTGGGAACAGCAAGATAAAATGGAAAATGTCACGTAGCCTGAAAGAAAAGTGGACTCTCTCTCCTGCTCTCCCGATGATGGTCTGATCCAGTCCATACCCTCCACAACTGTGTTTCTGTCTGCTGGGAAGAAAAGGGATGAAAAGGACTTTTCTGCAGTCAGGCAGACCCGCATCAACTGCAGAGTGATCTTGGGTAGATTGCATGACTTCTCTGTCTCGGTTTTCTTGTCAGGCAGAGAGACGGATGAGATGAATGCAGTAATTATAATCATGGTTCACCTGTGTTGGGCACGTGCTATGTGCCTGTCACTGATTTACATGCGTCACCTCATTTAATCTTTGCAACAGGATGGGCGCGGTGGCTCATGCCTGTAATCCCCACACTTTGGGAGGCTGAGGCAGGTGGATCACTTGAGATCAGGAGTTGAAGACCAGCCTGGTCAACATGGTGAAAGCCCATGTACTAAAAATACAAAAATTAGCTGGGTGTGATGGTGGGCATCTGTAATCCCAGCTACTCAAGAGGCTGAAGCAAGAGAATTGCTTGAACCCTTGAACCCAGGAGGCGGAGGTTGCAGTGAGCTGATACGGCACTGCTGCACTCCAGCCTGGGCAACAGAGTGAGGCTCTGTCTTAAAATATATATATATATATTTGAAACAACCCCCATGAGATTGGCACTATTATCTAGGGCTGAGACTGGGGCGAGGTAAGGGAAACATTTGCCCCAAGCCCAAAATCTAAAGAGGCAGCCCAAAACTCAATAATGAAGACAGTATCTCATTGTAATTAAAAAAAATCAAAGTTAATGAGAAAAAATTCATGTTGAACAGATTATCAACATTTAAAATAAAGACACCATCCTTCCCTGTACTTGCAGAATCTCACCTCACTCTTCTCACCTTATTCCTGGCCCGGCATCACCCCCGATTTGCAGATGGAGAAATTGAGGCTTGGGAGGCTTCCTTCCCTCCACCTTGTACTTCAGGGCCTTCTAACTGCCTTCCTCCTACTCCGGACGTCACTCTGAGGGCCTCTGTTCATCCATCCCTCACAGGAAGGACAAGAAGAGGGACAGTAAAGGGCAAGAAAACGGGGGCAGCTGGCCATTTCTGCTGTGATCTTCGTTACTGTTTAACATGCATTAAGAACCTGCAGTGTACTTTGAAATCGAAAAGTACCAGGAAACCTCTTGTAAAGTTAGCTCTGTAGTCTTTTGGGGGCACCTGGCTGTACTTCAGAGAGAAATCAGATAAAGCAAAGACAAGACCATTGGCCATGACCCCAGATGGGAAGGAAAGAGAGAACTGGATACCAGAAAAGAACACGTGGATGCTTGAAAGAGGTCACCTGGCAGAGGGAAGGAGCGGCACATAATGTTTTTCCTTTCTTAAAAATGACTTTCACAAACTTTAGTTCATTGTCTGTTCATGACAAGATAGATATGATGGTTTCCATCTTGCTACTGAGAAAACTAAAGCAGAGAGAAGATGTGGAATTAACTTACGGTAACATGGCTAGTTTCTCTTTGGGGGATGAAGACTAGAGCACAGGGCCTCTGCTTTCATTCCTGCCCCGTTTCTGGTATGCCCATTTCATCTGCTACACAGACGATTAAACTCATTACACAGGGCTTGTTTGTATTAAACTCACAAACACAGCACTAAACTCATTACATCTTTCAGTTGGAAGGAAGCAGTGGTTCTCTCACCCAAAATCTACGGACCACAAGCACACCCACTGTTCCCTTCCTATGCAAGTTATTCTTTGAGCCAGTGTTCTGGACTTTGGTACTCAAAACCAGTTAAATTTCATTGTACTTCTGCCAAGGTCTTTTTGGATGTCCCTGTTGCCATTTGGTTCTGTAGTAGATCTGGATTATAAAATGGCCTCCAGTGAATCAGGTCTTCCTGCGTCCTAGTCCCTTAAAATGTGATGTTGCTTCTCCTCTCATCAATTGATGGAGTCTGTATTACTGACCTTTTGAGTCTGAGCTGGCCTTGGGGCTTGCTTTATCCCATAGCACATGGCAGAAAATGAGGCTGGATTAAAGAACTCAAGTGCCCATCAACAGAAGAATGGATAAACAAAATGGGCAATATGCATACAGTGGAATATTATCCAGCCATAAAAAGAAAGGGCATTCTGACACATGCTGCAATATGGATGAACCTCAAAGACATTACGCCAAGAGAAATAAGTAAGTCACAAAATGACATACACTGGATGATTCCATTTTTATGAGGTATTTAAGAGTCATTAAATCCATAGATAGAAATTACAGTGGTGGGTGTGAGGGGCTGGGGAAATGGGGAATGGGGAGTTAGTGTTTGATGGGAACAGGGGTTCGGTCTGGGAAGATGAAAAAGTCCTGGATATGGATGCTGGTGATGGTTGCACAACAATGTGAATGAAGTTAATGCCACTGAGCTGCACACTTAAAAAATGGTTAAAATGGGCCAGGCGTGGTGGTTCATGCCTGTAATGTCAGCATTTTGAGAGGCTGAGGCAGGAAGATTACTTGAGCCTAGGAGTTCGAGACCAGCCTGGGCAGCATAGGGAGACCCTGTCTCTACAAAAAATAAACAAAATTAGCCTTTGTGGTGGCACACACCTATAGTTCCAGTTACTCAGGAGGCTGAGGTGGGAGGATGGCTCAAGCCTGAGGAAGTTGAGGCTGCGGTGAGCTGTGATCATGCCATGGCACTCCAGCCTGAGCCACGACGTGGCTCTCTAAAACAAACACACAAACACACAAAAATGGTTAAAATGGTAAATTTTTTGTTCTACATATTTTACCACCATACAAGTAAATTTATAGAAAAAAGTGAGGGCGGGCGAGTTTGGAGTGTAGGTTTTGAGGCCTTGCAGCTTCTGCCTGGGCCCTTGTGAAAGGCTGCCCTAAGACCTACAGGTAAAGAAGCCCATCCAGACTTCTAGAGGCTGGGGGACCACATGGAAGGCCTGTGTGAGTGGGGCCATCTGGTACTCCCAGCCCAGCTGATCCTCCAGCTGACTTCAGTGGCAGGACTGAGTCCAGGCAGAAGCCACAGGAGAATTGCCCAGCCAACCCAAGGAACCAGGAGAAATCATGAACTATTGTTGTTTTCAGCCAGTCAAGGTGGCTTTCCTTCCAGTTACCCAGACACTCCTCTTCTCCAGTTCTCTCCTGCTGTGTTCATGGATTTCAAGAGGATGTATATTATGTTATTCCAACCAATTCCTTCTATTTGATATTTTTTTCTTCTAAACACAAAACAGTATCTTCCCTTTCATTGTCAGATCTCAGCCAGGAGTTTGCGTCCTACCAAATTTTAGTGATTCCCGGAGGATCAGAAAATAAAACCTAGTCTGGGTGTGGTGGTTCATGCCTGTAATCCCAGCACTTTGGGAGGCCAAAACAGGTGTATCACTTGAGGCCAGGAGTTCAAGACCAGCCTGGCCAACATGGTGAAACCCTGTCTTTACTAAAAATACAAAGACTATTAGCCAGGCGTGGTGGTGTAGGCCTGTAGTCCCAGCTACTTGGGAGGCCAAGGCAGGAGAATCACTTGAACCTGGGAGGCAGAGATTGCAGTGAGCCGAGATCACGTCACTGCACTCCAGCCTGGGCAACAGACTGAGACTCCATCTCAAAAAATAAATAAATAAAAATAAAATAAATAAATGAAATCTAAAGATGCTAATGTAGGCCTAATATCACCCAAAAGGCTTACAGGTGTCACATCAATATCTCTTTATGAGCTATGGACTCTCTCCCCCATGAACTCTCCCCAGCTCCTCCATTAACTAAAGATGCTTTTTTTCCCATTGCCCCAGAAGGGCCCAACCTCCCAGTAAATCCATTGTCTACATTTCTCCTAGACTGAGCAGCAACTAACTTATCAGAGGCTTTTTTCTTCTTTCTTTTATTTTTTTGATCAAACTTAGAGCAAATGAGGTTTTTTCTTAACCAATTAAGTTAGGGCTCAGGTTAGTGAAACATGGAATCTCACACACTGATGATGGGGAGAGGAAGTGGTGCACTCTTTCTAGAGACCATCTGGCAATATTGACCAAAACATTACAAATATTTATATCTCATGACCCCTACATTTCACTTTTTAGGGATTGCCCTAAGTAAGTAATTGTGAATAGGAGCAGCTACACAGATGTGCCTTGCAACATTAATTATATTAGTGAAAAATTCAGAACAACCTAAATGTCCAACAAGAGGGTATTGGAAAGTATTTTAAAGTACAGCCAAAGACAGGAATACTATGCAGGTGTTAAAATTATGTTATAGAAGACTCTGACATAAAGAGACGCTCATAATCTGTTGTGAAGTAATATATCAATGTATTAGTCCATTCTCACATGGCTATGAAGAAATATACCCGAGACTGGGTAATTTATAAACAAAAGAGGTTTAATTGACTCAAAGTTCTGCATGGCTGGGGAGGCTTCAGAAAACTTACAATCATGGCGGAAGGTACTGCTTCACAGGGCAGCAGGAGAGAGAATGAGTGCAAGAAGGGGAAATGCCAGACACTTATAAAACCATCAGATCTCGTGAGACTCATTCATTCTCACGAGAACAGCATGGGGGAAACCGTCCCCATGATCCAATCACTTCCCACTGGGTCCCTCCCTTGGCACATGAGGATTGTGGGGATTATTGGAATTACAATTCAAGATGAGATTTTGGGTGGGGACACAGGGAAACCATATCATCAATCAATAAAATAACTGAGTGTGCTTTCACTTTTATAAAAACATATACAATACATGTTATACATATGATAATTATATGTATAAACAATGCAGAGGGGTTTATGCCAAAACAGTATAAAGAGAACCATTAAGAATGGTTACCGCTGTGGGGTGAAATCAAGGTTGATTTTAATTTTCTCTTTTTTTTTCAGCTCATCCATAGTTCCCAAATATTCTACACTCAACTGCTATTACTTTTGTATCTAGATGAAAACACAATAAAGGAGGTGGTGGCACATCCAGTTAAACATACCTATCCATTAATCCCAGTGCTTTGGCTGGCTTGAGCCCAGGAGTTCGAGGCTGCAGTGAGCTGTGATTATGCCCCTGCACTCCAGCTTGGGTGATTGAGTGAGACCCTGTCAAAAAAAAAAAAAACAAAAGGCCGTGCTTGATGGCTTATGCCTGTAATCCCAACATTTTGGGAGGCTGAGGCAGGCGGATCACTTGAGGTCAGGAGTTTGAGACCAGTCTGGCCAACACGGTGAAACCCTGTCTCTACTAAAAATACAAAAATTAGCAGTGTATGGTGGCGGGTGCCTGTAATCCCAGCTACTTGAGAGGCTGAGGCAGGAGAATCACTTGAACCCAGGAGGTGGAGGTTGCAGTGAGCTGAGATCACGCCACTGCACTTCAGCCTAGGCAACTGAGCCAGACTCTGTCTGAAAAAAAAAAAAATCATCCAAGAAAACTTTTTTTTTTTTTTTTTTGTAATCACAGGAGAGATGTTTTCAACGTGTATAATTTGGAAGCAGTAAGACCAGGCATCTGAGTCTCTCATCTGCTGTGGGGCGAAAGAGTGAACTAAAGACCTAGTCAGAATCACTGAGGGACATTCATTCACTCAGATTCCTGGATATCCTTGTTTAGAGAGTATGGCTCATGAAATCTAAATGTAGTCTCTACCTGGATGGCCCAAGGCAACTGGATTAACACCGTGGCTTGTGGAAGCAAATCTGCTGGATTGGAATCCTGCTTTTGCCTGCCAGCAGCTTTGGACCTTGGACAAGAAAGGAGACCCCAGTCTTTTGTTTACAGGGAGCCAGGCTCAATCACCCTGCTTGCACTGGTCCTTCTGTCGGTAGAGCTTCCTGGGCGCCTATGATTGATGAATATTTGAGGAGAAAGCACTGGAAGTAATTTAAAAATATCCAGGATCAAGGATCGCTTTCTGGATGAGTTAATGCCTCACTCCTTCCTGCCCTTACTGGAGCCTACTGGAGTTGGCTGTCTGAGATTTCCAGGGCGGAGATGGACAGTGCCCTTGGAACACACCCATTCAGCCTGAGCTCTGTTCTTGAGTTTGTGTCAGATGCTGAAACCTCAAATGGCTTCCCGAGGTGGGGAGGCACTGAGAAATAGCCTATCCACATGGAGAGGCCAGAAGGAAAGACAAATGTTTCCTTCTCAACCACCCAGCCTCCTGTTCTTGATGTTTCCCTAACATATGCTAACATATGCTTTCCTCAAGAACTTCAAAAACATGCTTTTAGCAGCAATGAAAATAGGACCATGCGTCCAATTCAACTGTAAGCCCCATCGTTTCCCTCTAATACCATTACCTCATGTACAGAGGAAAATGTAAATCTGAAATATGCTGGTGATTATAACCTTTCTTCCTGACAGACATTGTAATATAAATGCACATAAATTGAATTTCTTCTTTAAAGAAATTTGAATACCTTTGGAGCATTTTAGCAAATCATCTGCAGCCCTTATGGCACCACATCAATGCTCTGTGGAAAAGTGATCTCTCTGTAGCATGACTTCTGCAATAGAAGGACGGAGTGGGGCTGGGACATGCCAAGAAAAATAGAATGCACTTTATTGATATTCAAAATTTATTTTATTAACCTTGCACAAAAGACAGAGACGTGGGGAGCTGGTGCTATCAGGGAAGGAGCTTCACATATTAACTCCCTATGTCCTGCTCATGTCACCCACCTGCCAGAATGGGGGAAAAGGAAGAAAGAAGGGTGACTGTAGATTTGTAGTTTTGCTTCGTTTTGACCTTGCTTGCTGAGGCTACATGTGGAGGCCTTGTGTTAACTATCGAATCAGAAATGGGAATAGCACTGAGTGTTAGTGGGAGGCTGCCATGCATCAGATAAGAGTGCTTGGGCCCAGATGTCCCTTGAGGGCCAGGGAAAGAATGTTGGAGCAATCTTTTGCTCATCAGCTTGCATTTGGATGAACATGAGAACGTGGGAGCTAACACGTTGTATTAGTTAGAGTTCTTCAGGGAGACAGAATTAATAGTATATAAATATATATAGTATATACATATATACTGTATATATATAATGGTGTATGTATTGTGTATATGTACACAGTATATATATAATAGTGTATATGTACGCACACTATATAATAGTGTATATTTAGTGTATATGTATACTGTATATATGTAATAGTGTGTATATATACACCATTATATACACTATTAGTATATATACTATTGGTATACATATCGAGTATATATTGGTATACATATATAGGTATATAATATATACATATAATATATAAATATAATATACATATATTATATTTATATATTATACACATGTTATATAATATATGTATATACTATATATGTGTATACTATATATACATATATACTATATACTATATAGTCCATCAGCAATGCTTAGATAAAGAAAATGTGGTGTGTGTCCATATACAATGGAATACTACTCAGCCATACAAAAGAGTGACATCACGTCTTTTGCAGCAACAGGGGTGGAATTGGAGGACCTGGGAAATCTTTGAACCCCTGAGCTCCTGGTCTGCATAGGAGTCTTTGTGGAGGACAGTGAGAACGACTTTGAGTGCCCAGGAAGTTACTTATGCCAAGGAATGTGCTCAGCCCAGCAGAAAGGCAGGCCTCCCACTATGTAGATGAGAACCCTCTCTGGGAGGCTAATGTCCATGATTTCTCTGAGATTCCAATACTGAAGGGCTTGCTGGGACACAGCAGAGGCTGCCTGGCTAGGGAGGGACTGGAGGAGATAGGAAGAGGAGATAGGATGAGGAGATCTGGATGGAGTGAGGGAGCCATGTGATTATCTTAGGAAATCCAATTCTAGGGAGAGGGAAGAGTAGGTGCAAAGGCCCTGGGGCATGAGTGCACTTGGTGTATTCAAGGAACAGGGAGGAGGCCATAGTGACTTGAGCGGAGTGAGTGAGAGAGAGAGAATGAGAATGAACTGAGAGATGCAGCTATAGAGCAGCGTATAAGCTCTTGTCAAATGTGTGAGAACTTGGATTGTATTTCTTAAAAAAAAAAAAAAAATTGGCCAGGGATGGTGGCTCATGCCTGTTATCCCAGCACTTTGAGAGGCTAAGGCAGGTGAATCACTAGAGGTCAGGAGTTCGAGACCAGGCTGGCCAACATGGTGAAACCCCATTTCTACTAAAAATACAAAAATTAGCCAGGTGTGGTGG
This sequence comes from Hylobates moloch, assembly GCF_009828535.3. Taxonomy (NCBI): domain Eukaryota; kingdom Metazoa; phylum Chordata; class Mammalia; order Primates; family Hylobatidae; genus Hylobates; species Hylobates moloch. Next base: position 89,818,227 of record NW_026652281.1, read on the forward strand.
CATGCACCTGTAGTCCCAGCTATTTGGGAGGCTGAGGCAGGAGAATTGCTTGAACCTGGGAGGCGGAGGTTGCAGTGAGCTGGGATCACGCCATTGCACTCCAGCCTGGGCAAGACTCCATCTCAAAACAAACAAACAAACAAACAACTTCATTGAGGTACATATTGCATATTATGGAATTCACCCTTTTCAAGTGTCCAACTCAATGCTTTTTTAAAAGTAAATTTACCAAGTCGTACAATCATCACTCAAAATCCATGTTGAAGCATTTTCATCACCCTGATACGATCCCTTGTGCACATGTACAATTAATCCCCTTTCTCCGCTGCCCCCATCCAGACAGCTGCTAATCTACTTGCTGCCACCTTTGCAGCTTTGCCTTTTCCTGATCTTCCCTGGAAATGGAATCATATAATGTGTGGTCTCTTCTGTCCGGCTTCTTTCACTGAGTATAATGTTTTTGAGGTTCATCCAGGCTGTGGCACATACATGTCGTTCATTCCTTTTTATTGCTCAGTGGTATTCTGATTTGGATTGTGTGTTCAGTGGTGGCAGGAATCCAGAGGTGATTCTGGAGCATGAGGGAGACCTATCATGACAGCACCTGCGCTTTTTCACAGGGAAGTGTCATTCCCGGCAAGGTGAGACCTGGGCTTTGCATGAGTGGGGTCTGGTTCTGCCACTTAGGGGCTGGTGTCCTTGGACAAGTCCTTTCACCTTGCTGAGTCTTAGTTTTCTCATTTCTTTTCTTTTTTTATTTATTTATTTCTGATTGTGGTAAAATATACAGAACATAAAATTTACCATTTTAATGATGTTTAAAGTGTGCAGTTTTTGCACATTAACATTAAATACATTCACATCGTTGTGCAGCCTATCTCCAGAACTCTTTTCGTCTTGCAAAACTGCAACTCTGCACCCATCACACACGAACTCCCTATTCTCTCTTCCCTCAGCCCCTTGCAACCTCCATCCCACTTTCTGTCTCTTGAAAATGACTGCTTTAGGCATCTCACACAGTCTACAAGGGCCTATCTGCTGCCCTAACAGATGAGTCTCTGAGTTGATTCTCTTTCTCTTTCTCTCACTTGCTTACTCCACTCAAGTCACTATGAGGTATTCCTACAGTATCTGTCACTTTGTGATTGTTTAATTCAGCGTAAATCCTCAAGGTCCACCCACGTCGTAGCGTATGTCAGAGCATCCTTCCTTTTCAAGGCTGAGTAATATTCCACTGTATGGCTAGACCACGTCATGTTCATCCATTTTCCTATCGATGGCCACTTGGATTGTTTCCACCTTTTGGCTGTCTGGAATACCGCTGCAACATGATCTATATGCATGTTAAAGACGGGAGTGAGAACATTTACCTACTTGATACAACTGTGGTGAGGATTAGGTGAAAATTCACACAAAGTGCTGAGCACAGGGCCTGGCACACAGAAGTGCTGGATGAACACCTTTCAACAATGATGCAATGACCATGGAGCCCTTATTATGAACGGGATCTGTAAGCCAAGCATTTGATAGGAAAATGTCACAGGATGGGGAGCTCAAAGAGAGGGCAAAGAGAGTTCTGTTTTTTAATATAAACGGTAATGTGACCCTAATTTTTAAAATTTAGAAAATCGAGAAGAAAAAAACTTCACCCATAATCTGGCCTCTTTAACTGAGTTTCAATTTCCGTCTACTTCAGAAGGATTAACCAGACCTTCTGGTTTCAGAAGAACAGAGGAAAACTGGAAGGACCTGGGGTGTGGGGGCTGGCTGGGGGTGATGAGGAAACACTGCAGAAGGCTCTCCTGCCAGAGGAATCATGTCCCTGTTTTGCTTTGGAAACCCCGGGGCCCAACTGGTTCAGCCAAGAGGGGGATGCATTTTTTGGCTTCAGCACTGAGAGAGAGAGGAATCAAAAAAAGGAAGTATCATTTCCTTAACTACTAGGTATTAATATCCTGTTTAATTTAATTTCGGCTTTCTGCGCCGGTGAGCTCTTTTCCCTCTAACATACAGTGTCAGCTTGGCAGGGAGTTTCTGACAGTATCAAAAGAGGATTTAGCTCTGAACCCTTGCCATGAAAGTGTCTCTATCTGCACACAGAAGAGAGCATTGTGTCCTGCGAAGACGGTAATTGACTGAATGAGGCCTGGCACCTGGGCCTGCCGTGGAGCCCTGATAAGGACATAAAGACAGGCTTAAAGGGCCTGCTTGCCAGAGGCAGAGACGCTCACATGTCCCTGGAAGGAGGGAAGCCCAGCCATCCCTGCCATCCCAGAGGAGAGCTGAGTGCAGGGGGCTCAGCCACTGCAGCCCTGCAGAAAGACGGTCCTGGGTGGATGCAGGCTGGGAGCACTCCTCACTTCAGCATGGTGAACTGGCACTCTTCGTGGGAGATAAGCAGGGGGCAAGTGGGCGGGGCTGGCCCCAGCTGGCTGATGTGCCTATTTGCCTTCTCTTTCTTTCTCTTTCTTTCTTTCTTTCTTTCTTTCTTTCTTTCTTTCTTTCTTTCTTTCTTTCTTTCTTTCTTCTTTCTTTCTTTCTTTCTCTTTCTTTTTCTTTCTTTCTTTCTCTTTCTTTCTTTCTCCTTTTTCTTTCTTTCTTTCCTTTCTTTGTTTCCTTTCTTTCTTTTTCTTTCTTTTCTCTTTCTTTCTCTCTCTTTCTCTCTTTCTTTCTTTTTTCTTTTTCTTTCTTTCTCTTTCTTTCATTTTTTTTTTTTTTGCAGAGTCTCACTGTCACCCAGGCTGGAGTGCAGTGGTGCAATCACAGCTCTCTGCAGCCTCAAACTTCCAGGCTCAAGCAATCTTCCCACCTCAGCCTCCCGAGTAGCAGGGACTATAGGTGCATGCCACCGTGCTTGGCTAATTTTTCTATTATTTGTAGAGGCAGGGTCTCATTATGTTGCCCAGGCCAGTCTTGAATTCCTGGGCCCCAGTGATCTGCCCACCTCAGCCTCTCAAAGTGCTGGGATTACAGGGATGAGCTACCGTGCCTGGCGTTAAGCCCCCTATTTTTTGACAAACACACCCTATTCTTATTTGACTGGCCCCCATCTAGCAAGATCCAGCCTCCATTGTCTGGACTTGTTTGTCTTTAGTCTTCTTGTCTTGAGCTACACAACCACTGTAGAAATGAATCAGGATCCTTGTGAGTCTGTGTGGTTAATTTCCCTAGTGATTTCAAGATGCTCTGTGCTCTGGGAGGCCCTTGCTCAGGCCTCACAACCTTGAACAGGATTGCCCATCTCTCTGAGAACTCTGGGTTGATCACATTGCTTCTTCCCACCTTTCAAGAGAAACAAATACTTTCTGGTTCTTCCTCTGTAAACTGATGGCAATTTCGCCCGTAAGTGACCACAGGGTCATTGCCCACACACCCATCCATCCATCAATGAATCTATCCATTCACCCATTCATTCATCAACATATGCATCCATTCATCTATCCATCCATTCATTCATCCATTTATCCATTCACCCTTTCATTCACCAGTCTATCCAGCCAGCCAGCCGGCCAACTTTGGAGAGCTTATTTTACTTCACATAGAGGTGGACAGTATCTTTAATAGACTTTTAAAGGTGAGGGCTGTTGAAGCCTGAATTCCTAACTGTGTGACCTTGGCTTAGTCACTGCCTTAGAGTTTGCCATAATTAGAGCCTGCATTAGTCAGAGGCAGGCTAACTTTTAAAAGATAGCTCCTAATATCAGCAGCTTAACATAATATACATTTATTTCTAATTCATGATCCAAAGCAGATGTTTTTGATTAATGCACATCATTACTCCATGCAGTGACTCAGGGATCTAAATTCCTTTGATGCTGAAAGTCAGCCCTTCTCTAGTCAAAGGAGTCTTTTTCATTCTGCTGGTGCATTGAGTAAAAGTGAGGATTAGCTATGGGAGGCCTAGACATGGTGCACATTCACTTCTGCTCACCTTCCATTGGCCAGAACTCAGTCAGGCCACATATGACTGTGAGGGTGGCTGTGTACCCAGGAAGAGGAAGAGAGTGTGGACATTGGTGGATGCCAGCTGTCTCTGCCACTGGGCTTCCAGATGGCTTTTAATCACAAAGAAACAGTAAAATGTTAGAGACCAAGAGAAAGAGGTTAAAAGGCTTTCAGATATCCTTTATTCCCTAAGCAGAAAGTTAGGTGTTATCTACATTACCTCTGACTGCTGCCAATACAGGGAGATTCCTTAACTGTCCAAAAAGCTTGAGGAATCGCAGCTGGTGGAGTCAGGAGTGGATAGCAGAGGAGTTTTTCTGGAACCTGAACCCAGAATATGATATGACCAGAATACTGCTCCAAAATGGAGATGGGGAGATCATGTTCTGACCTCTTTAAATTTTTGACATTGGGAAGAAATGAAAGGCCCACAATACAACCTGATGATAATCTTCTGTTATCTTGTGTAGAATTCTGATGGACAAGATTATACCTACTCTTTTCTAGAAACATATAAAAGTGTATATTTCAAAATCACTACCACCACCACCATCATCATCATCACATTTACTGAGTGTTTACTATGTGCCAGGAACTGTTCTAAGAGTTTTATATAATTATCTCATTTAGGCCAGGCACAGTGGCTCATGCCTGTAATCCCAGCACTTAGGGAGGCTGAGGTGGGTGGATCACTTGAGGTCAGGAGCTCGAGACCAGCCTGGCCAACATGATGAAACTTCGTCTCTACTAAAAATACAAAAATTAGCTGGCATGGTGTTGCACATTTGTAATCCCAGCTACCTGGGAGGCTGAAGCAGGAGAATTGCTTGAATCCGGGAAGTAGAGGTTGCAGATCACACCACTGCACTCCAGCCTGGGTGACAGAGGGAGACTCCATCCCCCAAAAAAAAAAAATCTCATTTACTCCTTGCAACAATTTTACCAGGCAAGTATAATTATTATTCTATTTAAGGAAATTTGCAACAGGAAGGCTCTGCCCTAGGTCCTGCAGCTCCTAAGTGGGAGGACAAGCAACAAGGATCTTGGTGATCTTACTTGAGCCCAATAGTGTCATGAGTGCCATGGGTGCCTCGGGCCCAGTGCTGGAGGTTCCCCTTAGGGTCTTTTTTATGGCCTTTTTAACTCCGTGTGTCACTCATGTAACAAATCTGCACATGTACCCCTGAATCTAAAATAAAACCTAAAATTGTTAAGAAATTAAAATAATAAAGGTATTCAGATAGAAAAGACAAATTACCTACAAAGAATAACAGGTGGGTTGACAATAGCAATAGCAATAAGAGTTGCATATTGTAGCAATAAGAATAGTAATCACAATCCAGGAAATAGTGGAATAATATCCTCAAAGTTCTGGGAGAGAATAACTGCTCATCTAAACATATAACCAGCTAAATCATCTTTTAAAAATGAGAATGAAGCAAAGACATTTTTAGGAAAACAACAAAGAAAATTTTCACCTTTCTCTCAACTAAAAACTTCTAAAGGTTATACTTCAAAAAGAGGGACTATGAGATATGCAAGGAGGGGTGGTTTCAGAAATATTTGAATTTTTAAATTTACTTGTCCATCTTTTCCAACATATTTATGCATATATGAATTAATACAGTATTTGCCATTCTTGTTTCACAATTAGCAGCATACTATATACACTCATCGTCGCCTTGTTTGGTTGCTGTTGCTTATTAACATTACAGCCTGGCAATCTTTTCATAGCAGTATAAAAATTGAATTCACAAAAGAAGAAGAAAAAAAAAGGCCAGGTATGATGGCACATGCTGTAATCCCAGCATTTTGGGAGGCCAAGGTGGGAGGATTGCTTGAGCTCAGGAAATTGAGACCAGCCTGGGCAACATGGTGAAACCCTGTCTCCACACACAGATACAAAATTAGCCAGGCATGGTGGCATGCACCTGTAGTCCCAGCTACTTGGGAGGTTGAGGTGAAAGGATTGCTTGAGACCAGGAGGACAAGGCTGCTGAGAGCCGTGATTCTGCCACTGCACTCCAGCCTGGATGACACTGTCTCACAAAAAAAAAAAAAAAAAAGAAAGAAAAGAAAAGAAAAAGAGAAAACTCTGTATGCCAATTAGTTTTCTCATCCATAAAATGGGGAAATGGGGATGCCAGTCACTGTCCTGTCTTTTGGGGTAGCTCTATTGAAGGGATCATATGAAAATGGGTTCGGAAGCATTTGTCCCAGTAGATGATGTCCCAAATGTGTAGAATAATTGCTTTGGATTTACTATCATTTGTTTGCAGGACTTCTTCTGCCCCTGGCCTCAAAATTGCTAAAAGGCATCAAGTGAGTTATTCAGCAAAGAGCTTATGACAGAACATGGTGTTCAAATGAAGTCCTTGCCCTTGGAATATTAACCTCGGGAGGCTGGGGTGAGCTAGGAAGTTCAGAGCCTTCCCCTCGGTCTCTGGCAGCCAGCTCAGCTGTGTGTGTTTTTCCAGCTCGAGGAGAGACAAGCCTCATCTCCACACTCCAGATGTTCCCAGCCCTGCAGAGCCGTCATCACCTAAGCGAGCTGTCAGGCACTGACTCTCCGGGCTACATTCTCCCGTGGGTTCTCTTTAACCCACTTGGTTTCACCGCAGGGGAATGCTGAAGAGACACAAGTGTTTTTGTTTTCTCTCTTAAAAAATACAGAAACTGTAATCTGTTTTACATCTGGGTCTGACTGCGGACAAGCAAGAGTGGGCGGAAAGGAGTGATGGGCAATCCAGCTGCAAGAAGAGGTGCATACCCCTCTGTAGACAGCACATCTGTGCAGGTGTCTAACAGCTGCCTCAGGGAAGGAGTCATGGAAGACGTTAGGCCCCTCCAGTTGGGGTAAGGGGATGGGTTGCTTTTCTTTTTCAGTGATGCTGGGACCTTTTCTCTTGGAGCATATCTGGTTCTGTCTAGGTTCTCTGGAAACAGTTAGAAGAAATAGTCGGATGTTTGAGGGAAAATGTCTAATGTGCTTAACATCTTTATAAAGCCGGTTCACATTTAGAGAAATGATTTATCCGAATTGATTCTCCCAAACCAGCTCTATTCTCCCTGTGCAAAGTGGCTTTCTTGAAACTTCCAAATGTTTATAGGATGGATGAAACAAACTTGAGGTCCTAAAGTGCAGCTGCTATTTAAATATAAGCGTCTAGGGCCCAGGCAGCTGATTATTGATGGGTGTTGAGTGCCACATTGCAAAGTGCGCAGCCGGCCTGCCTTAAATAACTCTAACTAGGCCCAAACAGTCCTGAAGAGGTTTCTAGGATTAGGTCACAGCCTGGCAAAAGCAGAGAAAGTCTGGAAAAATCCTAGGAGGATTTAAACAGTTTTTTTCCTTTTGTTTCAATCTATCAGATCAAGCAACTGATGCAAGCTTTGGACCAAATGAAACATTTCAAGAACTCAGATTCTAAAATCACAATCAGCTGGAGGAATTTGGATTTGCATCTGGCCCAGAAGAACATTTTTGAGGATCTTTTGAAAGTATCACCAAGAGCAAGGCTGGTGAAGTGAATTACTGCCATTGTTCCCCAAGGAAAGAAGGATTCATTTCATTCCTAACTGCAAGGCATTCAGCAGGTTAACTGGCAAGTGGAAAAGAGCCCAACCAAATTATCCCTTGGGACCATCAAAACATTTAATAAACCAAGACACAAATGCCTCCCAAAAATTCCATCCACAGGAAACATTTTCTGCATTAAGAAGCACAAAGGAGATAAGTGTTCTATTCATCCACGCAGGCAATGCTGTCACCCAGGAAGTGTCGCTCAGGGGGGTCTTACTCCACAGCTGGCCTCTGATGTGTAGGCAGGCAGGCCTGGAACAGAATCAATTGCAGAAAAAAAAAAAACCAGCATCGTCTGTGGGAGTCTCCCTCAATGTCTCTTCCGTGAAAGATGCATTTTGTCCTCTGGAGCCTGGTGTTGGAAATAAACTTGGCTGCACAGGTAAACCCTTAAGAGGCTGGCTAATGCCAGGTGATTCTCTCAGCTTGTGAAATCTCAGCCTTTTACTTGGTCATATTTTCAAAAGAGAAGACAGCTAATGGGAGTAAGTTCCTTACATTAAAAACATACTTCCAGTTAACAGCACCAAACCACTTAAGTTGGAAGCAGACCAATTATTAATTAGATGAATGGCCTTTTATAAAACCCTCTGCAGGCTCAGGACAACTGATGGGTTTATGGTCCATGCATTAGAGAACATGGTTCCTCCGTGGTTATAATTATCTATGGTTGCTGGCAATTGGGAATTATTGCACCAAAATCAGATGCCCCATGAACATGCTGTCCTGAGCTACCATGGGGTGGTGGGGAGAAAGCTGAAATAGCAGAGGATGGTTTATTCTATTGTCCTTCTTAAGCTGTTTGATCTTGGGACAATCCCTAGAGGTTTTTTTCTTGGTTTCCTCATCTGAATGTGCATGTAATTGATATCTCTAGTTTTTCTCTGCCCAGCATCCACTCCGCCTTTCTTTTGATAGCAATCTCTTGGTTTCCATGGAGAAACTATCCCTTCTCCACTCCCAGTGCATTTGGTTTGGGGGAACTGGCTGCACTCTTAGCTCTAGGGATGGGCATGTGGCCCAAGCCTGGCCAATCAAAATACTGCATCCTTCTAATCCCAGAGATTGGTTCAGATCTAATCAGAAACAAAGAAAGTCAATTTCCTGGCACCATATAAACAATCTTTGTTCATGGAGAGCAGATCTGACATGTTTTGACTCCGGTGCTCAGCTTCGTTCAAGTCTGTGAATGTTTGTAAGTTGAAAGTTTGGGGAGTTCATACATTTTCTGTAATTCTTTTAAAAATATTTGGAAGACTGTAAAAGAAATCCCTTGCTTTTATAATGCAAACTACAGAAAGTAGAGCCACACAAGATCTTGGTTGGTGGGGTTGAGAAACACTGATTTAATGGAGAATCCCGTGGACATGGAGACATTAGTCAAGAGTATAACTACTACTGGAAAGTATAGTTCACCATGCCCAGTGGCTTTAGATGCACACAAAGTTTAGTTTTCCTTCATGTCACTGTCCTGCTGACAGTGGGTAGGAGGGACTCTGCTCCCCCAGATATTCAGTGTCAGGTTCCTTCCATCTGGTGGCTCCAGCATCCCCTGTACCTGCAGAGCTCCCACTGGATCTTTGCATTCTGACAGCAGGTGGCAGGAAGAGAATGCTGGGTTATTGTGCTGAGGTTTGATGGGAAGACTGGCAGTGATGCATTTATTCTGCCTACATGCCATTGGTCAGAACGCAGTCACATGGCCCCCTAACTGCAAGGGATGCTGGGAAATGTAGTCTAGCTGTGTGCCCAGGAGGAAAAAGGGAAAATATAGGTGGACAGCAACCAGATCGCCTCTGCCCTGCCGTGGTAACACAATTACAACTTGGTGGTTAAGTCAAAAGCATGCTTTATTTTTGTGAATATGGATATCACAGGTGTGCTTTCTTTTGGGGATAGAGGATATAGAAGAAAATAACAAAAACTCAAATCTGGCTGGGCCTCATGGCTCATGCCTGCAATCCCTGCACTTTTGGAAGTCAAGGCAGGAGGATCACTTGAGCCCAGGAGTTTGAGACCAGCCTGGGAAACATGGCAAAACCTTATCTCTACAAAAAGTACAAAAATTAGCCACTCATGAGGGTGCACTTATAGCCCCAGCTACTCAGGAGACTGAGGTGGGAGTTTAGGGTTGCAGTGAGCCATGATTACACCACTGCACTCCAGCCTGGGTGACAGTGAGATCCTGTCTCAAAATAAATAAATAAATAAGACTCAAAGTCAGCCATTTCTGGTGTATTCTGCCTCTATAGGATGGAAATTATTTAGACGTAACAAGCTTCTTGGTTATCATTTAATGTCACCTTCGTCTTAAGTGATTTATTTGATGTCAAGAAACAGAGTTGAAGGGTCCAGTGTTGCTCTAGTCAGAACTGGGTTTTCCTATAACCAGGCATAAATCTAGTATTCTATCTGGTTATTTGTTTATGACTGTCTCAAAATCTAGTCCCCAAGAAAGCTGAAGTTTTTATATATATCAAATCATCTTAAGGCTCCACACTTATCCTATGGGTGACATTATATGTGTTCATGAGAAAATCATTTCAAGGGCTACAAATGAGTCCTTTAGTAATACCCAGGAGTCATAATGTCTGTGACATAATGAACCTTCCTAAATTACAACCTACAATAATTAGATCACTTATTGCTGCATTCCAGGCCCTGAAACAATTTGCTTAAAGTGATAGTTACCTCTAATGAAAAGATACATAACGGAAAATGTCAGCAACCTTTTAAATCCTCCATGACTTATCATGAGAACTGTCTTGTGCAAAGTGCCCATGGAGAAACATCTGTGTCACCATCTCCTTCTAAATTAGGTGAGTATTTTATGACCGCTTGGAAATGGAGAGAATTCCCTAGGGTGGTAAGAAGATTAGGTAAGGGTTAGCTGCCTCTTTCAGCCTTTTTCCTACCCTGTCCCACCTCTGCCTCTCTCTCCCTTCCCCAGCATTCACTGTGGCTGAAATGCCTCCAGAATCTTAACTAGAAAGATCTATGGTTGGGCTGGGTGCTGTGGCTCATGCCTGCAATCCCAGCACTTTGGGAGGCCAAGGCAGGAGGATTGCTTGAGCCCAGGAGATTGAGGCTGCAGTGAGCTATGATCATGCCACTGCACTGCAGCCTGGGTGATAGAGCAAGACCCTTTTCTCTTAAAAAAGAAAAGAAAAGAAAAATAGATGGGAAGGTTATCAGCTTCTCGTGAGGTGGGCTTTCCTTGAACTCCTGGAGTACCTGGCCACGTGGCAGACGGGAGGTTCCTAGTCTCCCTTCAAGCCCTTTCCAAGTGGGCATACTTCATAGCCACCTCTCTGATGAGGACGGAGGGGGTGCTTCATTCTGGGGGCTGATGGAGAACATTGTCTTGAGAGGGCTGGCTATGTCTAGCAGTCATGCCCTCAGCAGGAGACAGGATCATTGGAGGAGGACTTCAAAAGGTACTGTTTACGGAGATGTGGGCAGGAGGCAGGGAAACCAATGACAGTGGAACCGTTGCTCCCCTCTAGACCTAAAGTGACAAGGGAAGGGAGTAGTTATCAGAATCCAGGAGAGACAGGCCGATAGAGGGGGCCACCTAGAGCCATCTGCTAAAGCCACAGCCTGTCCTAGGTGTCCCAGAGGGAGGGAGCCCGGGAATAGACACCCGCTGGCTTTCCTCCTCCTTCTCTGCCTCCCTCTACTCTCTTATCAGGGCCCCCTGCTGGCTCTCCTGTAAGCTGTGTGGGGAGATGGGGTGGGAGGAGGCATGAGAACTCTGATTCTTTACAGGGATCAGCCTCTTGGGCCATGGAGCATGGGGAGAAGAGGGGAGAGCAGATCTGGGGCAGGGGACATACAGATGTCCTCCAGGTCAGGTTCTGCCTAGAGTCTGTTTGGGAAACTATCTTCCCTGCCTGCCACAGCTCTGACTCCTCCTCCATGCCCTAGGTCCCTGGGCTGTCATGCTTCTCTGGGTGGGTGGGAACCAGCCTCTGGGGGCTCCAGCAAGGCCAGTAGCTCACTGACTTGAGGTCCCTGACCCGGGAATATGTTCCCACCCTCAGCTTCGGCTCTTTCTGGAGATCAACGGGGCTGCATGTCAGGGGCATCTGATGACAATTTATGGTGCTCCCCCGCCCAGAAGGCAGACAGATTTTTTTTGTTTGTTTTTGTTTTGAGACAGAGTCTTGCTCTGTCGCCCAGGCTGGAGTGCAGTGGCATGATCTCCACTCACTGCAACCTCCATCTCCTGGGTTCACATGATTCTCCGGCGTCAGTCTCCTGAGTAGCTGGGATTGCAGGCATGCACCACCACAACTGGTGAATTTTTGTATTTTTAGTAGAGATAGAGTTTCACCATGTTGGTCAGGCTGGTCTCCAACTCCTGACCTCAGGTGATCCACCCTCCTCAGCCTCCTGAAGTGTTGGGATTATAGGCATGAGCCATGATGACTGGCTTAGCAGCCCGAATTTGAGGCTTCCTCAACTTTAAGAGCCCACCCTAAAAGTCTGAGGATATGCCCACATGAGAATGAAGGAGTTCCACCAGAAAAATTGTTGATAACCACACCCTTCTAGAAAAGGAGTTCACTCGGCTACACTCCTAGTTCTTGAGAAAAAAAATAGGAACTGAAAGGAAATTACTATTGTTTAGACCTTCTGGCTTCCAGAAAATTTATTTGAAAGCACCCAAGGTGGCGCCTGGCACATGGTGGGTGCTGAGAAATCATCAGGGGGATCTGAGTTCAGGGCCTAAAAGCTAGTTCTCGGAGCAAAACCTTCCTTGATGCCAGCCATCCAGCAGAAAAGAATAGGATCCATTTTGCAGCTAAAAATCATTTATTTGCCTTCAGGCTTAAGTGTCAATAACAATTGTGCTAATAATAACAACTCATTTTAATGCAATAGGTAATTTATTGATGTGTTCCCATTGTGAGCCTCAGGACAACTCTGTGAAGGAGCTAGAGATGAGGAACAAGCCTCGAGAGCCAGAGGCACCGGGGCGCTGGGAGTGCAGCCCGCCCTGCTTGACACAGAAGCTGGTGCTCCATCCCGCCATCCCTGCTTTGCAAGCTGGGGAAGAGAAAAATCCAGAATTACAAGATGTCATCCCTCAAGGGGCTAATGGCCTAGTTGAAGAAACAAGCAAACCCTTAGGGAGGAGTTGCAGGTACTGTAGGACTCAGAGGTCAGTGTAAATGTGTGTGCGAGTGTGTGATAGTATGTGTATGTGAGAGTGTGTGTGTGAGTGTGTGTGTGTGAGTGTGCGAGTGTATCTGTGTGTGTGAAACTGTATGTGTGTGAGTGAGTGTGTGTATCTGTGTGTGTGAGAGTGTGTGTGTGTGACTGTGAATGTGTGTGTGAGACAGTGTGAGTGTGAGTATCTGTGTGTGTGTGACAGTGTGTGTTCACACCTGTGTGTGTACAAGTGGGTGGGAGCAGACTGCCCCGCTGGGAAGAAACAACTACATCTGTTCTCTTTTTCTCCTATCCTCTGTGACTTCACTCAAGATTCAAAGTCCCAGGGAAGATTCTGATTGGTTTATCTGGAGTCATGTACACACCCATTGGGCAGGGAAGGGGTGTGGCAACTTGATTGACCGTCCTTCAGGACTACACACAGTGGGGGAGTGTTAGGTAATTCCCCCCCACAAATCCAATTACTGTTATTATGGAAAGAAGATGGAATTTATTAGAAGAGGTTGAAAAATAAGCAAGCATCCACTATGCAAGACATTGTCATGCCTGCAGATGTTTACCCACCCTCTACAGCCCCACAAGCCAGGCACAGCAGGTGGCATTGGAGAAGTGGAAGCTGAGAGAGAGAAGTGACTTGCCCAGGTAACACACAGCATCCACCTTATTCCCATGCCACCACCTGCCCCACCTTGCTGTCTCTCAGGCTGCACAGCCTGTGTGTACCTGCTCAGGCCACCCAAGGCCTGCTTGGCAAGGTAGGGGCTGAGGTGAGCCCAAGACAAAAAGGGACATGCCTTACCTGCCCCAGGCTGGAGGCAGAGTGGGCCATGGGGTCAAGGCAAGAAGAAGGTGTTCTTTTTAACAGCTTCTGAACAGGGACAGGCAGTCACCTCCTCCCACCTGGAGATCATGGGTCTCCGCCCAGTGTGGTATCTGCTGTGACTCTTACTTGCTGGAAGAAGAGTCTGGAGATGAGGGCATGGGTGACAGTGGGCTGGGGCTCCAGGTAAGCAGAGCAGGTTAGGAAGGTCTGGTTCCAGAAACCAGAAGAAGAGCAAAGTTGACCTTCTTCCATCCTGCAAAATTATCAGCAGCTGTGAAATGTTGGCTTCCTAAGACGGGGAATGAACTTTCCAAAGTCCCTATCTAAAGCAAATAGCCCTGAGTCAGAACTTCTTCCTTCTCCTGGCTCCAAGGGTGGGTCAGAGGCCAAGAGAGTTCTGTTCCAATTCTAGTTCTGTCACTGACTAGCTGTAACCTTGCACTCATCTCCCTGGATCTCATTTGTACAATTGGAAGGTTGAATTAGAAAACAATTATAGTTAAAATAATATTAATATTAATGAGTAACACTGCCCTAAGTGCTTGAGGCAGAGAACAGCTACCTGTCCACCAAAAAGTTGAGCTTTTTCTGCCATAGTGTAGAGTTCACCCTGGGAGGCAGTAACCCAGCCAGGGTCTCCATTTCCCAGGCCCCTTGTGTACAGGCGCAAAACAGTAATGTTTTCTGGCTTTTGGCTACTATGAACAGTGCTGCTATGGACATTTGTGTACACATTTTTGTTTGCACATCTATTTCCAATTCTTTTGGTTATATATCCAGGAGTGGAATTTCTAGATTGTATGACAATTCTTTTTTGGGGTTGTTTTAGTTATTTATTTGTAGTAGTCCATTTTCTTTTCTTTTTTTTATTATACTTTAAGTTCTAGGGTACATGTGCACAACGTGCAGATTCGTTACATATGTATACATGTGCCATGTTGGTGTGCTGCACCCATTAACTCGTCATTTACATTAAGTATATCTCCTAACACTATCCCTCCTCCCTCCCCCTACCCCACAACAGGCCCTGGTGTGTGATATTCCCCACCCTGAGTCCAAGTGTTCTCATTGTTCAATTTCCCACCTATGAGTAAGAACATGCAGTGTTTGGTTTTCTGTCCTTGTGACAGTTTGCTGAGAATGATGGTTTCCAGCTTCATCCATGTCCCTGCAAAGGACATGAACTCATCCTTTTTTATGGCTGCATAGTATTCCATGGTGTATATGTGCCACATTTTCTTAATCCAGTCTATCATTGAGGACATTTGGGTTGGTTCCAAGTCTTTGCTATTGTGAATAGTGCCACAATAAACATACGTGTGCATGTGTCTTTATAGCAGCATGATTTATAATCCTTTGGGTATACACCCAGTAATGGGATGGCTGGGTCAAATGGTATTTCTAGTTCTAGATCCTTGAGGAATCGCCACACTGTCTTCCACAATGGTTGAACTAGTTTACAGTCCCACCAACAGTGTAAAAGTGTTCCTATTTCTCCACAACCTCTGCAGCATCTGTTGTTTCCTGACTTTTTAATAATCATATGGTAATTCTATGTTTAACTTACTGAGGAACCACGAAGTCTGATTACCACTTTGTTCCAAGATGCATACAACTTTATCATAAGACATTTAGAAAATGCGTACACACATAACAAAACATTAAACATTTGCAAAAACAGGCAATGAGCTGAGTTTGGTCCACAGGCCACAGTTTGCCTCTGGTATAGGGAACACCAACAATATTCTTTCTCCAGATTGCCAAGTAGTAACGTTTACTAATCACTCATTTAGGAACATTCACTAATCTGTACCTGCCCTGTGGGGGAATGTGGCAGGGTCCTGGATTTTACTGTTTAATTCTTCCAGCCAATATTTATTGAACCTCTCTTGTGTGCCAGGTGCTGAGTTCTGTTCTGTGAAAAACGGAAGTCCAGGCTGTGCCCACAAAATTACATTCCAGGGGCCATGGCTGATGCGGGTAAGCACAAGGCTATGGCAGCCAGTAGGAGGGCATCTAACTCCAAATGCAAATTTCTGGTGGGTGGGAGGGTACAGACACATACAGCAAAAGAGGCTGTTTCCTTAACTGATCTCTCACGTCGGGGTAACCTGTGAAATCTTATTCATCTCTACATTCAGAGGACCCAGCCCACTGCCTCTTTCTCCTTCCTGAGACTAGAAGCAGAGACATTTAAACCCTAGGAGACGACAGTCATGGAATGGAGGGATTCCAAACCACCCAAATAATCACAGGGAGAAAAGTTTCCTGCTGACTAGGAACACCCTCGTTGAATTGTCAGGCGAGGGAGAAAGGTTTATTGCGTTCAGCCACTGAAATTATCAGGACTATTTGTCACAGCATCTAGCATTACTCTAACTAATAAAGTGCTTTTTGCACACCATCTCAGTGAAGTTTCTCAAAAATCATATGAAAGGGAGATTTGAATCATCCCAGGTTTACTTGCAAGGAAGCTGAGTCTCAGAGAGGTTAAGTGGCTTGTCCAAGGTCACACAGCTAGTAAATTCAAGAGCCTGAACTCTAACCTGGAGAAGTCTATCCTCAAAGCCCATGCTTTGGGTGACTCTCTCTGTTAACAAAGGGCTCCACTGGCTCTGATTCTGATCGATATATCACCCAGCCCTGCTGTCCAGTTCATGCAGTGGAATCCAGGAAGAAGGAGGCAGCCCTGTCCTGGGAATTGTATTAATGGGATGAGACAGGATTTCCCCAGGGCAGGGGCCTGAAAGCCAGAGGCCAGGCAGAAAAGGGCAGTCGTCCTGGCTTAAAGAGCCAGCTTTTCCAGGGGTTTGGAGACTGCTGTCTGCAGCCCTGGGCAGAACCACACACCCCAGACCCCAAACTCTTCCTTTACAGGCTGTAGGAGAGAGATGGCAGGCAAGCTCCAAGCAGGAGGACTCCCAAGGTACCTTCTCAGTTCCTGCTCCCTTGAAAATGTTTTTCTTTGCAGGCCGGAGAGGTACCTCTCTCTTTGTAGCCAACATGTCCAAGGCTGACAGGCTAAAACTGCTTGCTTGCTTTTAAGTGTCAGGAGATGTAAATAGTTTTAGTCTTCAGTGGTTTCTGATTGAATATCCTTTTGAAGTAATGATAGCTATAATTTAAAGCAACAGTTACCATATTTTCCTTGCTGGCTGGCCTTCTTTGAAGCACTAAGTATAAATCTGCTTAAAATCTTAAAATAGCTGTAGCTCTGTCTCAATATTCTACCAGGAGCCAGAGAGATTCGGCCCCTAATTGCCATCATCTGTAACTAATATCAGCAGCACAGCGGGCTTGTGACAAGGTGGCTGGGAGAATTGCTCTGACATGGACAGGAAGGTGGAGGCAGAGACATGGTCTCCCTTTGGGGATCTTGGCTTCGGTTGGAGTTCGGAAGAAACCCGTTCTGAAATTAGGACCAAATGGGCTCTGGCTGTTGGAGATTTTTCAGGATGATTTTTTCCACCCCCAGCCCCCTGCCCTTCTGGGAGCCTGGGATGGAAATGAGAGGGCCTCCTTCCAAAATCAAACTCAGAAAGCTCAAGGATTGGTGATGACCCAGTTCTAGCCAACAGGATTCCCAGGGACCACATTTATGCCTCCGATAAAGCATTTTGAAAAAGAATGAGGGCCGTGGAGATTCCAGTGCAGATGATCACCAACAGGAAATAATGCACAACCATTTCTACTACACATCGGCAAATGCATTTGAAATTCAGTTTAAATTTTGACGTGGTTGCCTTTTCATTCATTTAAAAGTATTAATTCACTTGACAAATACTTATTGCATCTCTGTGTGCCAGGCAGTGCACAAAACAGTCAGCAATCCCAGCATTCACAGGGTTTATGATAAGCACGATAGAGACGAGATGGAGGATGATAAATGCCAGGGAGTAAAATCATACGGGAAGGAGCAGGAAGTACTGAGGTTTGCTTTTAATCAGGTTTGTCGTTGAGAAAGTGGCATTAAAGTGTGGCATTAAATGGCATTTCTATAATCCCACTTTCGTATAAACTTTTAATTTTATAGTAAATGTACATATTTAGGCATTCTAAACAATTCTAGTAGGAAACATTCAGAACAATTGACAATGTTTATCTTTGAGTGCCAGGACTATTTGTGATTTTAATGTTTTCTTATGTGTGTATGAATTTTCTAGATGTCTTATGATAAAGGTGTATGCATCTCAGAACGAAGTGGTAATAGGACTTGGTGG
Source organism: Hylobates moloch (assembly GCF_009828535.3). Lineage (NCBI taxonomy): Eukaryota > Metazoa > Chordata > Mammalia > Primates > Hylobatidae > Hylobates > Hylobates moloch. Next base: position 89,835,976 of record NW_026652281.1, read on the forward strand.
ATCCTCAGCAAGTTAAACATAGAATTAACCATATGATCCAGCAATTCCACTCCAAAGAGAATTGGAAATAGATGTGCAAACAAAAACGTGTACATAAATGTCCATAGCCACACTCTTCATATAGCCAAAAGCTAGAAACAGTACAAATGTCTGCGAATGAATGAATCAATGACTTGTGGTATATTCATACAATGAAATATTATTTAGCCATAAAAAGGAATGGCATCCTGATTGTGCTACAACACAGAAGAATCTTGAAAATGTTAGGCTAAGTGAAAGAAAGTAGACACAAAAGGTTGCATACTGTATGACTTCGTTTCTACAAAATGTCCAGAATAGGCAAGTCCATAGAGACAAAAAGCAGATGAACAGTTGCCTAGGCTGAGGGTGGGAGTTAGGGGAGGGGGGAATGGGAATGGGGTATGGGATTTCCTTCTGGGGTGATGAAAATATTCTGGAACTTAGGTAGTGGTGATGGCTGTATGACATCGTGAATGTGAATGTAGATGTCACTGAATGATAGACTTGAATGAGAGATCATGGTTATAATGGCACATTTTCTGTCATATATATTTTGCTACAATAAAGGAGTGGTCATTGGAGGAGTTACTGGAAAGACTTGGTGACTGTAGATGGCAGGTAATGGTTGCCCGGGAGGTCTTTGCCAGGTAACCAAGTGTCAGGTGCAGGGAGACTTGGCAGAAGCCCCGTCAGAAACATTCGTGACTCCACTGAACCAGTATTTACCAACCACCTCCTTGGTGCCATGCAGGGAGGCCACAGCCGTGGGCACCCATAGGCCTGCTCTGCTGTGAGTCCAGTGGGGAGCTCCCCTGGGGACCAAGAAGGCACCCCGTGTGGACAGAGGCGTGGAGTGGGAGTGAAGCTATGTGGGGCTGAACTGTGGACTCGGCAGCTTCCACCCTAGCCCTGACATGCTTCTCTCGGCTGAGAACACAGATCTTAGAAGAGAGTCCAGACAGACACGCTGAGAGGCCACACCAAGTGTATGATGGGAGCCAGCGGGAAGAGAGCTGGGTGGCTGTGGAGTCCATTCAGGCATGGATCTCCAACCTTCGGGCCACGCGATGGTGGCCTGTTAGGAACTGGGCCACACAGCAGGAGTGAGCAGTGGGTGAGAGAGCAAAGCTTCATCTGTATTTACAGCTGTTCCTGATCACTCACATTACTGCCTGAGCTCTGCCTCCTGTCAGATCAGCAGGCATTAGATTCTCATACGAGGTTGGACCCTATTGTGAACTGTGCATGCGAGGGATCTAGGTTGCCTGCTGCTTATGAGAATCTAATGCCAGATGATCTGTCACTGTCTCCCATCACACCCAGATGGGACTGTCTAGTTGCGGGAAAACAAGCTCAGGGCTCCTGCTGATTCTACATTATGGTGAGTTGTTTAATTATTTCATTATATATTACAATGTAATCATAATAGAAATAAAGTACACAGTAAAGGTAATGCACTTGAATCTTCCTGAAACCATCCCCCCACCCCAGTCTCTGGAAAAATTATCTTCCACAAAACTGGTCCCTGGTGTCAAAAAGGGTGGGGACCATTGCATTAAGGGATTAATGTTTTCCCCAGGTGATTTGCAGAGAGGGCAATGTGGACATCAGTAATTGAGAAAAGCCTGTGTCCTTAAAACCAGGGCACTCCAGTCTTCCTTAGAAGACACTTCCAGGCTTTTTAGCATGGTGGCAGTCAAGATGTGTTTTTACATGCAGAGGGAAGGGAGAAGACAGGCCATTTCCTCTCCCCCAGTGCATGTGGCCAAGCCCTCCTTTGATGTCTGCCTCCTTACTGTCACCTCCCCAAGAACCCGGACACCAGCCCTTGTGACTCTGCCTCCTCTGTGCACCCTGGGACTTCACCTATGCTCCTGGCCCACGAGAGCTTTCTGGGTCCTGCTTATTTCATGCTGAGTCAGGCCAAGATACAACAGAGTGAGGCCCCAGGCAAGCTGAGAGCCCTTGGCCCATTCCCCTGTTGTCAGGACTCCTAGAAGGCCATGGCGCAGAATTCATTTATGCAGGGGCAAAGCACTCAGCTCCAATGAGAAAGGGCAAAGCCTTGCTCCCATCTAGGTTCCACAGATGTGGGCAGGTGCTGGACCCAGGTGGGGGCTTGAAGCCCGCTCTGGCCCCAAGAGAAGTCTCCCTGTCCTGGGACAGCTGGATGAAGCTGTCCCACCACACTAGGGATGCTCCCGTGTTGGCCTGTCCCCAGCCAGTGCCTCTCCACACTGCCTTCTGTGTACGTGCTCTGTGCCCCAGCCAAACCCAGCTCCACACTGTCCTGGAACAGCCCCTGCCCTTTCTTAGCCCCTGGCCCTTGTACTTCCTGTTCCCTCCTCCTAGCATGCCCTCCCCCAAAGTGCCACCTGTTGAAATCCTAGCTGCTTCTCGTCTCATCTCAAATGCCATCTCCCTGTGCGCTCTTCCTCCCTCCCAGTGTGTTCTTGCTCTTGTGCCCCATCCAGCGCACCTCTTACGGATGCCCCAGCACTCTGCCAAGTACAGACTTCATTTGTGCTATTCTTGGGCCATAAATGAATCCCACAGAGCCCTGTGGGTTAGAGCATAGCTTTAAAGTTGGATGGCCTGGGGTTTAAGTCTTGACCTCAACTTAGGCAAGTCAAATTACTTTACCTCTCTGCACCCCAGTTTTTCCATCTGTAAAGTGCTAATGATGATAATCACAATACCTGCCTACAACACAGACTTCTTCTGAGGATTAAATGAGATGATGTGTGCAGAGTGGAGCCACGACTAGGGTGAGGCAAGCGAGGTGACTACAATGCAAAATGTAAGGATGCCCTCCGTGAAAGCACCACCTGAAGGCACTTGGCCACCTGAGGGCACATGAGGATGCGCTCTCCCAAAAGCATCCTGGGGATGTGAGAGTGCAGAGTGCCTTCTGAAATTTTGCATCTCAGGTGCCTCACTTGATGCATTGGTGCAGCAATTTCATGACAGTGTTGATGACTGGAGATGGAGAATGGTGCCATATTCCAGCGCAGTGGTGGGTCTGGCACGGTGGAGGCAGCAGGTATGAGCAGGACTATTAGAAGGCCATGGTGCAGAATGCATTTATGCAGGGACCAAGCACTCAGCTTCTGATGCAATATTTCCAGCCTCAAATCCTCCTGCCACCACTCACGATGTATGTGACCTTGGGCAAGTCACGTAGCCTCTCTGTGCCTCAGTTTCTTGATCTTCAAAATGGGACTAATATTAGAATTAGAATTAAGCAAGTGCCTGGACTGGAGCCCATGAGTGACGGAAGCACGTATGTGCATTGAGAAATCTTTCTATTTGCAGGGAGTAAGATGAATTATAGAGAAATAAAGGCAGGAAGGTGCCTGGGGGGAAGAGGCCGGGTTAGTCATAGGGAGAAGGAACAGGGTGGGAAGTGTTGAAAGACATAACAGAGATAAGATCTAATGAACTTGGCAATTGATTAGATGGAAAGGCCAAGGCAGTGCAGAGATGGGTTGGGGTGGGGGCTGGGAGGGGTGAGTAGGGGATTAATAAGTGGGGGATGGAAGAACCTAGGAAAAAAGTGGTGATGTTATCAGAGAGCCGCATTCTGTAATGAAATTGGGCTCAGCATGTTGAGTTTGAGGGACCGTGGGAATTGAGGCTGAAATCCTGGAACTAGGAGGGTGCGGCTCTAGTTAAAGGTAATTGGTATAAGCTTGCCTGTCACCTTTAAAATAGGTTTCTGATTTGTACATCCTGAGGTCTTGGAACTGGTTATTAAAATGCAATCTCAACATGGCACATGGATACATATGTAACAAACCTGCACATTGTGCACATGTACCCTAAAACCTAAAGTATAATAATAAAAAATAAAAAATAATGCAATCTCATATTTTGCACAGCTGCCTTATCCTAAAGATGAGGTAAAGAATTGTGGTTTCCTCTCTTACAAGTAAAGGCAGTGCTTCCCAAAATATATTCTACAATTGGGTGTTCTAGGAAAAGAATATTTTGTGGCCAAATAAGTTTGGGAGGCATTCAGTCAAACACAAGTAAATATGTTGCTTTAATGCAGGACTTATCAGGGCCTTGAATATGCTAATGTGTTTTGTGCACTCTGGAGAGGAACCTGGCATGTAATATTTCTCAAACTTTCCTTCTGGCAGAACTATTTATTCATTTGTCAAGGTACTCACTCCTGAAAGCTAAGCTGTCTGGATTTAGGGTGGGGTGTGGCGGAGGGCTCCAGGTCTTCAGATCTTGGAGCAGAGTTTTACAGACATGAATGTGCACCTGTTAAGGTGGAGCCCAAGGCCCTTGGTTTCTAAGTTTCCAGGTGATGTGGATGATGCTGGTGCACAAATCACACTTTGAGAAGGACAGTCTTAGAACACTGCCTTCCTCAATTGGCCAATGACTGCACAGGCCAGAGTGGGAAGGTACAGCCCATTATTAGTGGCGTTCCATCCCTCTTACTCCATTCCCAAGGCCTGAATCTTACTCACAGGTCGCAATTGCCTTCCTTTATGGAGCATGGGGGAGTCAGGGAACAATGGAAATCCAAAAAGGTTCCAGCCGGGCCCAGTGGCCCATACCTGTAATCCCAACACACTGGGAGGCTGAGGCAGGCAGATTACCTGAGGTCAGGAGTTCGAGACCAGCCTGGCCAACATGGTAAAACCCTGTCTCTACTAAAAATACAAAAATTAGCAAGGTGTGGTGGCGGGTGCCTGTAACCCCAGCTACTTGGGAGGCAGAGGAAGGAGAATGGTTTGAACCCAGGAGGCAGAGGTTGCAGTGAGCCGATATTGTGCCATCGCACTCCAGACTGGGAGACAAGAGTCTCAAAAAAAAAAAAAAAAAAAAAGGTTCCAAAGAGGAGGGAGAAGACAGACCCAGGCAACCGACTAACCAAATATTTTGTTTATATTTTATTTTATTTTATTTTATTTTATTTTATTTTATTTTTTTATTTATTTTAAGACAGGGTCTCACTCTGTCTGTCACTCAGGCTGGGGTGCAGTGGCACCATCATAGCTCACCACAGCTTTGACCTCCCAGGCTCAAGTAATTCTCCTGTCTCAGCCTCCTGAGTAGCTGGGACTACAGGCATGTGCCACCATGCCAGGCTAATTTTTTAAAAAATTGCTTATTGTAAAGATGGAGTCTTGCTATGTTGCCCAGGCTGGGCTTCAACTCCTGGGCTCAAGGGATCCTCCTGCCTCGGCCTCCCAAAATGTGGGGATTATAGGCGTGAGGCACTGTGTTCGCCTCAATGAACCAAGTCTGAATGAGCAGCCTCTGAAATGACGTGCTGCCTGCCCACCTGTCCTGTACATGGATTCATGGTTGTGGGAAGATGTGAGTGTGGCACCGGCTTGATATTGAGCTCAATTTTGGAAATGGTGCAGCGGTTCTGCCTGGGGGGAGGGGTGAGTGTGTGTGTGTGTGTGTCTGTGTGTGTGTAATACTTCTTTCAAAATGCAAAAATCATCCTAATTAGATTTAACAGCCCTCCCATCCCTTATTTAGAATGGAATGTGGAGCCCAGGCTCTGCTTTCTTCCGACATGGAGAAGCAGGGCAATGAAAATAGACTTTGCTTTTACCGTGGCTGAGAAGCAAAGGGGGAAATCTGTATCTCAACCAGTGGATGCTGTGCACCAGCAGCTGTCTTTGGACATGATCGAGTCTTTTGTAGGATGAAGGCTTCTGGGGACTTGTGGAAGACCCACACCAGAGGACACCCTGCCATCCAAGCCACCATTTTGAGCTTTTGAAAGACCTTCTGCCAAAGGACCTGACTTTTTTTTTTTTTTTTTTGAGACAGGGTCTCACTTTATTGCCTAAGGTGGACAGTGCAATGCAGTGGTGTAATCATAGCTCACTGTAGCCTCGAACTCCTGGCCTCAAGCAGTCCTCCTGCCATGGCATCTCAAAGCGCTAGGATTAAAGGTATGAGCCACAGCCTCTGGCCCACACCCAACTTTTTAAGACTATAGATTTGGGGTCAGACAGCACTATGTTTGGATCCTAAATCTGCTATTTGCTGACTCTGTGACCTTGGGCAAGCCTCATAAACTCTCTGAATCTCATCTACAGCAAAATGGGGATGATAATAGCTGCTTCCCACACCCATGGAATGGTTGTAAGGGTGAGATGAGAGAATGCATATAAAGTATAGGAACATAGTAGGTGTTCAATTAATGGCAGGTTTTTTTTTTTTGGGTCTTATCCAAGAATTTAATGAGTAAGAACTAAGGTGCTTACTCAGACACATTTGTTTTGTCAACCTGAGCACTTTCTGATACTTCAAACATCCAGAGAAGAGCTTTTATGGGCATCTCAGAACACCCCAAGGGGAAAGGGAGGGCAATTTCCAGAGACTGAGACGTGTCCAGGGCTGCACAGCCAGTGGTCACTGGGACAATACTAAATTATAGGTTGACATCACTGGAGTCCTGAGTGTAAGGAAAGTGACTCCTTAATGAACATCCCTTTGGGGACAAAACTCCTTTAGACCCAGCATGTTAGGGCATGAAAAATGGAAACTTTCCATATCTTGACGTGCGGTGGCCTCTGTGGGCCCCTGGGCCTATCATGCTGTCTGGTTCTACCTAACAAAGGGTTAGGAGGATCGACCCTAAGAAGCGTGGAAAATCCCTTACCTGTGGTTTTCTACCCTTTCTCCCTGGGGGGCTGCAGCTCGGTATCTCCCAGGCAGGTGTTTGCCCTCCTCCTTTCTCTAATCCTCCGTCCAAGCGGGAGAAGGGTCTGGTAACCAGACATGAACACGTGGGGAAGGACTGACTGAGAACTTTCATACTAAATGATATGATAGTAACTATTTTTTAAAAACTTGAGACAGGGTCTTGCTCTGTTGCCCAGGCTGGAGTGCAGTGGCATAAACACGGCTCACTGCAGCCTCAACCTCCCGGGCTCAAGCAATCGTCTCACCTCAGCCTCCTGAGCAGCTGGGATTACAGACGTGCACCACCACACCTGGCTAGTTTTTTTTATTTGTAGAGATGAGGTCTTACTGTATTGCCCAGACTGGGCTTGAACTCCAGGGCTTAAGTGATCCTCCAGTCTCAGCCTCCCAAAGTGCTGGGATTATAGGTGTGAGCCACTACACCCAGCGATGGCAGTAACTATTAATGATTGATAACCGCCTTGCTGAATCTTCAATCTATGCTTTAATTCTCCCCACAGCTCCATGCCAGGAAGCAGACTGTGGATGAGAAAGCTGAGGCCCCAGAGGAACAAAGTGACTTTATGGTTGTCACACATAAAGCTGGGGTGTGAACTCAGCTCCATCACACTCCAAAACCCTAGCACTTTTCACCGAGCCACTGTGAGAGTCCCATTTTCCTTGTTCTGGAGCAGAAATCCAACAGCTCAGTCCCCACTCCTCCTACCCAACTGAACCTCATCCCTCTGCAGCCTCCACTCCCAAACTCACACATAAGCACTTTGCCTTTACTGGCACTCCTGACATCATTCTTTTTGTATGTAATGCCATTTTGTATGACAGTCCCTATCCCCTCTGGGATTAACCTGGACACTTTTTAAAGTCTCTTGATACATTTGCTTCTCTAGGTGACATTGAGTACATTGTTACTTTCATCTCTAGTGAAAGACAGTGGCATCTGGCTTTTGGGTTTATCTCCTTTGCTTGTTGAAGGATCATTGCTATGGTTTGGCTGTGTCTTCACCCAAATCTCATCTTGAATTGTAGCTTCCACAATTCTCATGTGTCGTGGGAGGGACCCAGTGGGCGATAATTGAATCATGGGGGTGGGTCTTTCCCTTGCTGTTCTCATGATAGTGAATAAGTCTCACGAGATCTGATGCTTTTATAAAGAGGGGTTTCCCTACACAAGGTCACGTCTTTTGTCTGCCTCCACGTGAGACATGCCTTTCACCTTCCACCATGATTGTAAGGCCTCCCCAGCCACATGGAACCGTAAGTCCATTAAACCTCTTTCTTTTGTAAATTGCCCAGTCTCAGGTATGTCTTTAGCAGCAGCATGAAAATGGACTAATACAATCATTGTATTTTCCCTTCTTGTGAAAACACCTGTCCCTCCTGGTGGCTCGTATAACAGGGTGGCCCCAGTGAATGCATTCTCCTGGACATTCCCGTGGAGCCGGCAGCCATCACTCCAACTGGTCCCCAAGTGGGGAGGGCCCTATACTGGTTCAGAACTACGATAATGCACCTCAAATTATCCCAAAGTACTCCATGGAGAGAGGTGACTTTTTAGGTCACCCTCATAAACAAAAGGTATACTGATTATATAGTAGTGATGGAAGGAGTGACAATTTAATTGTAGTAACATGGTAGGGATTGCTAGTTGCCCAACCAACACAGATTTTCCCCCTCCTCCTCAACTAAAGAAACCTAATCGCGGTTCACACCTGTAATCCCAGCACTTTGGGAGGCCGAGATGGGCAGATCATGAGGTCAAAAGATTGAGACCATCTTGGTCAACATGGAGAAACTCCGTCTGTATGAAAACTATGAAAATTAGCTGTGTGTGGTGGCACCTGCCTGTAGTCCCAGCTACTTGGGAGGCTGAGGCAGGAGAATCACTTGAACCCGGGAGGCAGAGGTTGCAGTGAGCCAAGATCGCGCCACTGCACTCCAGCCTGGTGACAGAGCAAGACTTCGTCTCAAAAAAACAAAACAAAACAAAACAAAACAAAACAAAACAAAACCAAAAAGACCACAAAAAAACCCTAATCACTGAAGGTAGTGGTGTGACCAGCTACAAGACTATTTTCCCAGCCTCCCTGTAGCTACGTGACTGAATTCTAGAAGATAAGATGTAAGTGAAAGTTGTTGGGAGACACTTTCAGAATGTCTCCATTAAAGAGTAACAGCTGAAGAAAGCCCTTTTTGATCTTACATCCTTTTCCTTCCTGGAACACGAATGTGATGGTGGGAGTATCAGCAGCCATTTAGATCATGAGGTAATTAAGTATGGAAATAACATACTAAGAATGGAAGAATAGAATGACAGAAGGAGCCAGGCTCCCTGATGAGCCACAGTTGACAACCTGGACTTCTTGCTTCTGGATCTTTTTTTTGTGTGTGGCTAGCAGTAACCTATTATATATTTCTGTTATTTTGAGTTTTCTATTACATCAAGTTGGATCTAATCCTTACTGATACATAACATTTAAAAGTAGCTAACCTTCCCATAATGTGAAAATATGTATGCACAATGTATTAATTGCTACATTGTTTGTAATTGCAAAACACTGGAGACAATCCCAACACCCACACACATGAGAGTAGTTAAGTGATTATAGTGTATTCACCCAATGGAGTTCTATGCAGCTGTAAAAAAGAATAAGAATGATATCTATGGACTTACCTGGGATGACTCCAGGGCATACTGTTAAGGTAGGGTGCTACCTTTTGTGTAAGAAGGGAGGGGAAATAAGAAAATATACACATATTTCGTCATTTGTGCAAGAAAAAATACCCAGCAGAACTAGAAGGATATGACAGAAATAATGAGATTGGTTAGTTACAGGGGTAGGTGGTAACGAGGCTGAAAGCAGAGAAGGAATGAGAGGGAACGGACACTATTCTGCGTATATTTTTTTCATATAGTTCTGACTCTTGGAACCCTGTTAAGATTTCATGTATTCAAAAAGAAAGAAAGAGAGAGAGAAAGAGAGGAAGGAAGGAAGCAGGAAGGAAGGAAGGAATGAAGGAAGGAAGGGAAGGAAAAAAGGAAGGAAAAGACAAGGAGGAACAAAAAATCTTAAAATGAGATGTAAGTAGAAACAAATGAAGTCAACTGTATTTCAAATGAAACACGCAACCACATTGAAAGGAAGGTGGAGGTGGGAGGGGGATTGAACCAGCGACTGGAACACAGTGCTTGGAATAAGGACTAAAGAACCCTGAGTTTTGTTTGTTTGTGTTTGTTTTTGTTTTGAGACATGTTCTCCCTCTGTCACCCAGGCTGGAAGGCCGTGGCGCAATCACAGCTCACTGCAGCCTCAACCTCCTGGGCTTGAGACATCTTCTTCCTACCTCAGCTTCCCGAGTACCTGGGACTACAGGCACATGCCACCACACCCAGCTAATTTTTAAATTTTTTTGTAGCGATGGAATCTCACCATGTTGCCCTGGCTGGTCTCAAACTCCTGGGACTAATGAGTCTTAAATGCTAGATGGGAGGTTTATTTTTTGCAGATGAATAAATGATGAATTCCGAAAATACTGACTGTATTCTGGGATTAAGCAAAAAGTAAATATATTGTGCATAGTGGGAGTCAGGTTTCTCACTGATGGGAAAAGAGTTACCAATATGGGGAGCAGAAAGATCTAATGAGCTCTGCAGTGTTGAATAGGAATTGCAGGTACCAGTGGTTTTTAATGTGTATGTGTGCATACATATATATATAGATAGAGAGCGAATGTATGTATACCTGTGTGCACATATGTTTGTATATATGCATATGTATCTATTCGTACTGCTTGTGTATATTTATGTAAGCGTATATATCTATATCTGTCTATCAATTGAGAGGGAAAGATGATAAAATGTTTACATTTAGGGTATCTGGGTGAAAGACTTATAGAATTTTTTTTTTGTTACTATACTTTAAGTTCTGGGTTACATATGCAGAATGTGCAGTGTTGTTACATAGGTATACACGTGCCATGGTGGTTTGCTGCACCCCTCAACCCGTCTCCTACATTAGGTATTTTTCCAAATGTTATCCCTCCCCTAGCACCCCACCTCCCGACAGGCCCTGGTGTGTGATGTTCCCCTCCCTCTGTCCATGTGTTCTCATTGTTCAACTCCTACCTATAAGTGAGAACAAGCAGTATTTGGTTTTCTGATCTTGTGACAGTTTGCTGAGAATGATGGTTTCCAGCTTCATCCATGTCCCTGCAAAGGACATGAACTCATCCTTTTTTATGGCTGCATAGTATTCCCTGGTGTATATATGCCACATTTTCTTAATCCAGTCTATCATTTATGGACATTTGGGTTGGTTCCAAGTCTTTGCTATTGTGAATAGTGCCACAATAAACATACGTGTGCACGTGTCTTTATCACAGAATGATTTATAATCCTTTGGGTATACACCCAGTAATGGGATTGGTGGGTCAAATGGTATTTCTAGTTTTAGATCCTTGAGGAATTGCCACACTGTCTTCCACAATGGTTGAACTAATTTACACTCCAGCCAACAGTGTAAATTGTTCCTATTTTTCCACAACCTCTGCAGCATCTGTTGTTTCCTGACTTTTTAATGATCGCCATTCTAACTGGCATAAGATGGTATCTCATTGTGGCTTTGATTTGCATTTCTCTAATGAACAGTGATGATGAGCATTTTTTCATATTTCTGTTGGCTGCATAAATGTCTTCTTTTGAGAAATGTCTGTTCATATCCTTTGCCCATTTTTTGATGGGGTTTTTGTTTTTTTCTTGTAAATTTATTTAAGTTCTTTGTAGATTCTGGATATTAGCCCTTTGTCAGATGGATAGATTGCAAATTTTCTGCCATTCTGTAGGTTTCGTGTTTCCTCTAATGATAGTTTCTTTTGCTGTGCAGAAGTTCTTTAGTTTAACTAGATCCCATTTGTCAATTTTGGCTTTTGTTGCCATTGCTTTTGGTGTTTTAGACATGAAGTCTTTGCCCATGTCTATGTCCTGAATGATATTGCCCAGGTTTTCTTCTAGGATTTTTATGGTCCTAGGTCTCACGTTTAAGTCTTTGATCTATCTTGAGTTGATTTTTGTATAAGGTATAAGAAAGGGGTCCAGTTTCAGTTTTCTGCATATGGCTAGCCAGTTTTCCCAACATCATTTATTAAATAGGGAATCTTTTCCTCATTGCTTGTTTGTGTCAGGTTTGTCAAAGATCAGATGGCTGTAGATGTGCAGTGTTATTTCTGAGGCCTCTGTTCTGTTCCGTTGGTCTATATCTCTGTTTTGGTATCAGTACCATGCTGTTTTGGTTACTGTAGCCTTGTAGTATAGATTGAAGTCAGGTAGCATGATGCCTCCAGCCTTTTTTCTTACCCAGGATTGTCTTAGCTATGTGGGCTCTTTTTTGGTTCCATAAGAACTTTAGTTTTTTCCAATTCCATGAAGAAAGTCAGTGGTAGTTTGATGGGGATAGCATTGAATCTATAAATTACTTTGGGCAGTATGGCCATTTTCACAATATTGATTCTTCCTATCCATGAGCATGGAACGTTTTTCCATTTGTTTGTGTCCTCTCTTATTTCCTTGAGCAGTGGTTTGTAGTTCTCCCTGAAGAGGTCCTTCACATCCCTTGTAAGTTGGATTCCTAGGTATTTTATTCTCTTTGAAGCAATTGTGAATGGGCGTTCACTCATGATTTGGCTCTCTGTCTGTTATTGGTGTATAGGAATGCTTGTGATGTTTGCACATTTATTTTTTATCCTGAGACTTTGCTGAAGTTACTTATCAGCTTAAGGAGATTTTGGGCTGAGACGATGGGGTTTTCTAAATATACAACCAGGTCATCTGCAAACAGAGACTATTTGACTTTCTCTCTTCCTATTCGAATACCCTTTATTGCTTTCTCTTGCCTGATTGCCCTGGCCAGAACTTCCAATACTATGTTGAACAGGAGTGGTGAAATAGGGTATCCTTGTCTTGTGCCAGTTTTCAAAGGGAATGCTTCCAGTTTTTGCCCATTCAGTATGATATTGGCTGTGGGTTTGTCATAAATAGCTCTTATTATTTTGAGATATGTTCCATTGATACCTAGTAGTTCATTGAGAATTTTTAGCATGAAGGGGTGTTGAATTTTATTGAAGGCTTTTGCTGCATCTATTGAGATAATCATGTGGTTTTTGTCATTGGTTCTGTTTATGTGATGGATTATGTTTATTGATTTGCGTGTGTTGAACCAGCCTTGCATCCCAGGGATGAAGCCAACTTGATTGTTGTGGATAAGCTTTTTGATGTGCTGCTAGATTCGGTTTGCCAGTATTTTACTGAGGATTTTGGTATTGATGTTTATCAGGGATATTGGCCTGATATTTTCTTTTTTTGTTGTGTCTCTGCCAAGTTTTGATATCAGGGTGATGCTGGCCTCATAAAATGAATTAGCAAGAATTCCCTTTTTCTATTGTTTGGAATAGTTTCAGAAGGAATGGTACCAGCTCCTCTTTATACCTCTGATAGAATTCAGCTGTGAACCTGTCTGGTCCTGGACTTTCTTTGGTTGGTAGGCTATTAATTACTGCCTCAATTTCAGAACTTGTTATTGGTTTATTCAGGGATTCAACTTCTTCCTGGCTTAGACTTGGGGGGGTGTATGTGTCCAGGAATGTATCCATTCTGTTTTTTCTAGTTTATTTGCATAGAGGTGTTTATAGTATTCTCTGATGGTAGTTTGTTTTTCTGTGGGGTCAGTGGTGATATCCCCTATATCATTTTTTGTTGCATCTATTTGATTCTTCTCTCTTTTTTTCTTTATTGGTCTGGTTAGTGGCCTATCTATTTATTTATTTTTTTCAAAAAACCAGCTCCTGAATTCATTAATTTTTTGAATGGTTTTTGTGTCTCTGTGTCCTTCAGTTCTGCTCTGATCTTAGTTATTTCATGTTTTCTGCTAGCTTTTGAATTTGTTTGCATTGCTTCTCTAGTTCTTTTAATTTTGATGTTAGGGTGTCAATTTTATATCTTTCCTGCTTTCTCTTGTGGGCATTTAGTGCTATAAATTTCCCTCTACACACTGCTTTAAATGTGTCCCAGAGATTCTGGTACATTGTGTCTTTGTTCTCATTGCTTTCAAAGAACATCTTTATTTCTGCCATCATTTCGTTATTTACGCAGTAGTCATTCAGAAGCAGGTTGTTCAGTTTCTATGTAGTTGTAAGGTTTTGAGTGAGTTTCTTAATCCTGAGTTCTAGTTTGGTTGCACTGTGGCCTGAGAGACTGTAATGATTTTTATTCTTTTGCATTTGCTGATGAGTGTTTTACTTCGAATTATGTGGTCAATTTTAGAATAAGTGCAATGAGGTGCTGAAGGAATGTATATCCTCTTGATTTGGGGTGGAGAGTTCTGTAGATGCCTATTAGGCCCACTTGGTCCAGAGCTGAGTTCAAGTCCTGAATATCCTTGTTAATTTTCTGTCTTGTTGATCTGTGTAATACTGACAGTGGGGTGTTAAAGTCTCCCACCATTATTGTATGGGAGTCTAAGTATCTTTGTAGATCTCTAAGAACTTGCTTTTTAAATCTGGGTGCTCCTGTATTGGGTGCATATATATTTAGGATAGATAGCTCTTCTCGCTGCATTGATCCTTTTACGGTTATGTAATGTCCTTCTTTGTCTCTTTTGATCTTTGTTGGTTTAAAGTCTGTTTTATCAGAGATTAGGATTGCAACTCCTGCCTTTTTTCGCTTTCCATCTGCTTGGTAAATATTCTTCCATCCCTTTATTTTGAGCCTATATGTGTCTTTGCACATGAGATGAGTCTCCTGAACACAGCACACTGATGGCTCTTGACTCTTTATCCAATTTGCCAGTCTGTGTCTTTTAATTGGGTCATCCTAGAAATTATTTTTACAATTCTTGCAACTTTTCTGTAGATCTGAAATTATGTCAAAATAAAAAAAAATAAAAGAAAGAAACCAAAGTGGTGGCCCATTAGAGCTGGTGCTGAGACTTGAGCTAGTCCTTCTGGCCCCAGTCAATGTCCTGCTTCTTCTTCTTCTTTTTTCTTATTTTAAGACAGGATCTTTCTCTGTTGCTCAGGCTGGAGTGCAGAGGTGCAATCACAGCTCACTGCAGCCTCAAACTCCTGGGCTCAAGTGATCCTTCTGACTCAGCCTTTTGAGTAGCTGGGACTACTGGTACACGCCACCATGCCTGGATAATTTTTAAAATTTTACATTTGTAGAGATGGGGTCTCGCTACATTGACCAGGCTGTTTCAAACTCCCAGCTTCAAGTGATCCTCCTGCTTCAGCCTCCCCAAATGCTGGGATTACAGGTGTGAGCCACCGCACCCAGCTGATGTTCTTCTTGTCCCACAGACTTCTCCTCCTGGCTCAGTGTGGATCTACCAGGAAACTTCAGGTTAAATCTATAGTGGGCAAATGTGTTTTCTAAACCTGTTCTTATTCATCTATGGGTAGGATCCCTGAATGGAGTGCAGGGAGAAGGAAAAGAGAAGGAGGCGGTGCCCTTCACAGGAGGACCTTTTGGTTGCTGCTGGAACATGAGGTGAGGGGTTTCTGTCTGTGTTCTGGAGTAGACTAAGGTAAGGAGACCTGGACCAGTCTTTGAGTGGCATCTCTGTGGTCTTATCTTCCTCACTCACTCCTTTTCAGTCTTCCCTAAACATGTGCAGAGAGGTTTTTTTCAGTGTGATATATCCCTCCTGCAATTTCTTTTCTCTCTGTATCTTGGATGAGGATATTTCTCTCATATGCTTCTCGTATTCAGAAATGTTGCCTCTCAAGAATTTCAACAGTAATTCAATGCTATGGCCGAAGAAAACAAGAAACAAGCTTCTCCTTTCCTCTGCCGTTCCTCCCCTCTTGGTTTGTAAGCCTGTGTTCAGAGCTCCTGCTTTTGAAGCATAAGTGATTACAACTTGGCAATGGTGTCAGGCAGAACTGGGTTCAAAACTTCATCTGCCCCCTTGGACCTCAGTTCTCCACCTGCAACGTGGTCATGATGATGGCATTGACCTCATTGAGTGGTTTTTGAGAATGAAATGAGACAAGCATGTAGGTATTTATCATCGTGCTCAACAAGTGTCAGATGTCAGTAGTGGCAGCACAGTCAAGTGTGGTGACAGTGTGCAGCAGCACAAAAGATGAGTCATCAAGCGGGTCCATTGTTTTCCTGAACCCAAACTCATCTGCCCTGGAATTGTGCTTAACCAGTGAGTGCATTTGTTACTTCAGAGGCCCCTCTGAGAAAGATGGATTTATTCTGCTTGGCAAATAGCCTTCCCCCATGTCCCCACACAATGTATAACTCAGGGCTCCCTGCAGTGGCCTGGGTGTGAGCCACAAGGCCTCCATCTTTCCCAGACGTGGAACTGAATCATTGCATTGTAATTTCCCAGACAGCATCTTCTTCCACTGCCTCTCATTGGTTGGTGTTAGGCAGAAGCAGTTTGCTGGTGTGGCAGGGAGATTGTCTGCTTTCTGAGGGGGAAACAGCACAGGATTTTATAAGCTTCATGCAGGTGTCTCTTCAAATATTACCATTGGGAGTCCTATTTCTGTAATAATAGGGATACAGGTACAACTCCTAGAAACTGCCCAAATAAGAAAGTTCCAGAACATAATTATTTGAGGGTACAAAAGCTTCTTATTCTTTTGGGGAGGTAAAATTATATGTATTTTCAGCAGGACATCCTATGCCAAAACTACGCAGCAAGAATTCACTCTCCGTGGCCACCCTTGTGAAAAACATTCACAGTCATTCGTATTGATCATTTTCTCTCAATTTCTTCTTCTCATGTTTGTGTCTGCTTGGGGTGTGTGTGTGCACACACTCATGCACACTCATGTCTGCATTTTTAAACAGCGTGTTTGTGTATTGGCCAATGTGGCACATTTAATGACTTCCCCAGGATAGAATTCACATATTATGCAATTCACCCATTTAAAGTGTACAAGTTGGGCAACCATCAGCACAGTCAATATTAGAACATTTTCATCACTCTAAAAAGAAACTCTGTACCCATTAGCAGTCACCCTCATTTCCTCCCAGTCCCTGTGACCCTAGGCAACCACTAATCTTTTGATCTCTGTAGATTTGCCTATTCTGGACATTTCACATAAACAGCGTCATATAACATGTGATCTTTTGCAACTGGCTTCTTTCACTTAGCATGGTTTCAGAGTTCACTCATGCTGGAGTATGTATTGGTGCTTCATTCCTTTTTATGGTTAAATAGCATTCCACTGGATGGCTATACCAATATTGCTTATCTATTCATCAGTTGATAAACATATGGGTTGTTTCCATTTTTGGCTGTTATGAATAATGCTGCTATAAATATTTATGTACAAGTTTTTTTATGTGGACATATTTTTATTCATTTGGATATATATGTAGAAGTGGAATTTCTGGGTCATAAGGAAACTATGCTTAATTTTTTTAAATAACTGTCAAATTGCTTTTCAAAGGCATTATACTATTTTGCATTCCCATCAACATTGTATGAGGGTGACAATTTCACCATATTCTTGCCAATTCTTGTTATTGTTCATTTTAAAAATTATAGCCATCCTAGCGGGTGCGAAGTAGCATCTTATTGTGCTTTTGATTTGCATTTCTCTGATGGCTAATGTTGTCGGACATCTTTTTACATGTTTCTTGGCCATTTGTATGTTATCTTTGGAGAAATGTCTGTTGAGATCCTTTGCCATTTTCACATTTGTTTGTCTTTTATTTCTGAGCTGTAGTAGTTCTTTCTGCATTCAAGATATGAGTCCCTTAGCAGATATATAACTTGCCAATATTTCCCTTCATTCTGTTGGTTATCTTTCTACTTTCTTGGTGCTATCCTTTGCACACAAGTTTTGTATTTTGATTTATTTCTTCTCAGGTTTCTTGTGTTTTTGGTGTCTAAGAAGGCTTTCCTTGGCCCAAGGATTCTAAGGATTTTACAGTTTTAGCTCTTATCATTAAGTCTATGGTACATTTTGATTTAATTTTTGCATATGGTGTGAAGGGATGCAACTTCATAGTTTCATATGTGGATATTCAGTTAGCTCTGTTTTTATTTTTAATTTATTTTTATTTTTATTTTTTTTTACTTTTAAGACAGAGTCTCGCTCTGTCACCCAGGCTGGAGTGTAGTGGCGAGATCTTGGTTCACTGCAACCTCCATCTCCCACGCTCAAGTGATTATCCTGCCTCAGCCTCCCTAGTAGCTGGGATTACACATGAGTGCTACCACACCCGGCTAATTTTTGTATTTTTAGTAAGACAGGGTTTCACCATGTTGGCCTGGCTGGTCTCAAACTCCTGACCTCAAGTGATCCGCTTGCCTCGGCCTCCCAAAGTACTGGGATTACAGGCGTGAGCCACCGAGTCTGGCCTCTCTGTTTTTAAAATAAAGAAATAGTTCCATGTCAGTTGGTAAATAGCACTGCCCTGAGATCCACAAGTGTCCCCTCTTCTGCCCTGGCTCTTTCCTGGGACCTCCTGGAGATTCCCATGACTCATAAGCCAACCTGTCAATGCCAGGCACAGGAGAATGTCTCAGAACCTTGCCCCCTTGGTTCTGATTGCTGGTTGGTTGCTGGTTCTGATGCAGCTGAGGCCCCAGTCACTAAATATTTCCGATGTCACATCTATGCATTGGTGTGTGTTAGGACACATTCTCAGGGTTGGAGATAGTCATAGCAATTCAGAGATACCCCATAACTTATCATTAATAATCATTTATTCTACATTGTACGTTGATGGGGGCATTGTTAGAGCAAAGACGAATGCCAGCTTTTCTATAACTATCACACCAGTGGGGACTGGCACAAGAGTGTCATGTGACCTGAAATGAGCTTAGCAGTTCCACAAAAGCCTCTGGGTCGAAGATAGCAAATATTCCGCTGTAGTTTCTCCACAGATGAGCTTGTAGCCCACCTTTTGTTCCCATCACCTCTGAGGAGCAGGGAGATTAGTTTTGCTTAACACGGACTGGGCAGAGGAGAGCTGGGTGGGTTCCTCCTCTGCTTCTGTTTAGGGAAGACGGCCTGATTCTCCCGTTGCAAAGTGACCGTTCACAATTTTGCAGGATGGAAAGGGCTTCTCTCTTTCCAGAAAGGTTTGAGAGTCAAGCCAACTTCCTTAGAAGCTTCTAGTTTGCAGATCCATCTTCCCTGGTGCCTGGGGCCTCTTATTCCCCAGCCGCAGCTCACCGGGCCACTGAGAGGGACTCTCTATCCGCCCCTCAGAACCAGCCCTACTTCCTCCAGGCTCTGTCCCTCCCCCACTGTCCCTGCTCAGTCCCCTCTGCTGCATTGTCTCGGTTCCACATTTCTGGGTAATTATATTTTTGGCAGTGGCCCTCGTGCATGCTGTGGAGCAAGCAGTTGAGTCTGTGGCCTTTTCCCAAGTACTATGTCCAGCAAGGCCATGCCATCCTGTTCTTCTGCTGTATTCCAGGACACAAAAGGTCAGGGGCCCTGCCAGAAGAACAGAGCCTGGTGTGGAGACCTCCTGGCCTGACCGTTATGTGGGCAAAAAAGGAGCATCTTAGGAGAATCAGTGAGAGTATATGACAGGGCACCCCAGTCCCAGCCTTGCTGGCTGATCCCATAAATAGTCTCAATTGTGCCTGTTTTTTTGTTTTTGTTTTTGTTTTTGTTTCTGAGACAAGTCTTGCTCTGTCGCCTAGACTGGAGTGCAGCAGCGAGATCTCGGCTCACTGAAACCTCCACCTCCTGTGTTCAAGCTATTCTCCTGCCTCAGCCTCCCGAGTAGCTGGGACTGCAGGCATGCACCACTAAGCTTGGCTAATTTTTTTGTATTTTAGTAGAGATGGGGTTTCACTATGTTACCCAGGCTGGTCTCCAACTCCTGAGCTCAGGTGATCCGTGTGCCTTGGCTTCCCAAAAGGCTAGTCAATTGTGACTTAATATTTGGGTGGGGGTCAGGAGGAGCTGGATATATATTTAGGGCACTCAGTTGTGGCAAGGAGAGGATATAGGACAATTAAAAATAGAGTGACTGCTGTCTTCAAACCATACTCTCATACTGACCTCGTATAGGAAACACAATGCCAAGTCTGTCACATGGAAAAGCGGAACAAAGGACAACTCTTACTATATTTTATAATTGCTAAATTTTTTAATTGTATATAAACAGTTACAATATTTGATAATTATTAGAATATTTTTATAAAATTATATTTTTATGATGGTAGTTGATTTATTCTTATTTATTTTATGAAATATTTGCAAAGTGATTTTCGTAAAGACCTAAAAGACATTTTTAGGAAACATCTAACTTTATTGCTGAATTCTGAAGCAGCAATGCATTTGGTGAATATCTATTGAGTGCTTATTAATACTGGGTCCTGGGATGTACCCAGTACCAGGATAGTCTCTCAGCCCTGAGATGCACGCCCCCCAGCTCTTGTTCAAGTGTGAATGAAGAACAGGGATGGAGGGTCAATGAAGAGAAAGGGGAGTGTCAAGCTGGCTTTGGGCAAAGTATGAATCCCCCAGGAGTGTCCCACATCAATGCCATCCTTCTGCCCTTTGCCGCACTCCATGCCATTGGGGTCTGGATTTGCCAACCAAATGTGCCCAAGCTTCTTGAATCAGGGCACTGAGAGCTCTCTGGTACCCAGTGGCATCCCAGCAGCTACCAAGGCCACAGGGTGAATATAGGCCCTGAATTAACCATTTTATTTGAAGATCTTTACAGGATAAACTACCTTTATAACAAGACACACAGGAAAATATCATGGAGTGTGATGCAAACTCCTATATGTTTAAGATAAAAAGTGAGACCAAAAAGAACCTTTCTGCCAGTGAGGGGCTACTTTGGGTCTGACCTCAGATTCTTCAGGCCAGAAGTTCACCCACCCCTTTCCCTAGGGAAAGCGTGAGAAGTTGTGGCATCTTCCATGCCCATTTCCAGTATAGGATCAGATGGAGACTGCTAGGCCTGGAGGGCTTGAGAAGGGCTGAGAGATGGTCCAACCTTGATTTCAGCCTGTGCTCAGTCCCAGCCCTGCAGACTGGCCTTTGGAAAAATGACTGATTGCTTTCCCTTCTTAACTCCTCCCAAACCTCTTCACACATCTTCTTCCTCTAAATCTCCTGTACTCTCCTCCTTCAGTGATTGTGTCTCCCTGATCTACTCTCCCCCACCCCTTTTTATGATAGAATCACCCCTAGTTTCTCCAAGGAACTGCCACTTCCTGCCACTCCCTCTGGCCATTGTGGTTGGTCCAGTAATGAACACATGACTGAAACTGAGCCAATCGGAAGTTTTCCTTGGGATTTTACAACTGAAACTAGGCAAGAGAAACCATTTCTTTCCCTTTGGATCAGCAACTCTCAGGCCATGGCCACTGAGTTAATGACGACTGTGTACCAGCCACCTGAAGGAGTCTAAGAGAAGATCAGCACTGGGACAGAAGCGGAAATGAAAAAAGAAGGTACCAGTGCTTTCAAATCCCTGGATTGCTTCCTGCTTTACATTCGGTACCTACCTCATAAGGTCTTTATAAGGATTAGGTGAGTTAAAACGTGTGCTTAGCGTGTAATACGTGCTCAGTAAATGTCAGATATTATTTTTCCACCTTTGTTTTCCTCAGTTACATGAACCAATAAAACCAACAAAACCATCCTTTTAAAAGGAGGGTTTGAATCAGGTTTCTGTCCTGGGCTCTTAGACACCCCGTCTTTTGAAATTCCAGAAGTGTGTCTTCCTAGAAAGGAAAGCAGGAGCTAAATTAAGCTACATAGATGTATCAGTGACAAGTAGCCAGCCTCCAAGATGGCCCCAATGACCCCTGCCTCTTGGCATTAGTGCCCTTGTCTAGACTTCTCCCATATTGAATAGGGCTGATTTGTGTAACCACAATAGGATATTGCAGAAATGAGACTTCCAAAGCCAGGTCATAAGAGACACTGCGGCTTCTGTCTTGTTCTCTCTTGGATCACTGGCTCCGCCATGTTGTGTGGATACTCAAGCAGCTCTGTGGAGAGGTCCACGTGGTAATGATCAGGAACCTCCTTCCCACAACCGTGTGAGTGAGCCATCTTGGAAGTGGATGTCCCAGTCTCAGTCAAGCCTCCAGATGATCGTAACCCTGTGTGACATCATGACCGCCACCTCATGAGAAAGCCCAAGCCAGAACCACCCAGCTAAGCTGCTCCTGAATTTCTGAGGCACAGGAACTGTGAGATAATAAATGTTTGTTGTTTTATGCTGCCAGGCTTTGGGATAATTGGTTATGCAGCAATGGATAATTGATACAGTGCCTTAATGTGTAACTCCTACTAAAAGCAGGTCAGTGCTTTGCATAGCATCATTTCACTTTTTTTTTTTTTTTTTTTAGTAAGCAGTCCTTTGTTAAATAATATCAACTATCACTTATGGAGCTTACTGATATAGTGTTTGTTGCTATACTAAAGGCTTTGCATACATCATTGCCTCAGTGAAATTGTCCGTAGAAATCCTGTGCAACAGGTACTATTGCTGTGTTCATGGCAGTATAGTGATTTTTGTAATAGAGTCTTGGGAGCCAGACTACCTGGGTTCAATTATGCCTCCCCCCACTTCCTGGGGCTGTGGCTTTGGGTGAATTATATCTCCTTGAGCCGCCGTTTCTCCAGTTGCAAAATGGAGGTAATTGTAGTACCTACCTCATAGGACCTTGTAAAGATTGGATACACTGCTATATGTGCTTAACACATGCAAGCTACACAATAAATGCTAGATATGATTGTTTACAGAGGACAGCACTGAGGCTTAGTGTGGCTGAGCTAATTTGCTCAAGGTGCCTTAACTGGCAAGCAGTGGTGCTGGAATGTGAACTCCTGCATCTCAGTCTTTTGAGGTCAGTGCTGGCCACTAGAAACACAACATGTGCCATGTACGTCATTTAAAAATTTCTGGACAGGGGCTGTGGCTCATGCCTGTAATCCCAGCACTCTGAGATAACAAGGCGGGCAGCTCACCTGAGGTCAGGCATTTGAGACCAGCCTGGCCAACATGGTGAAACCCCATCTCTACTAAAAATACAAAAATTAGCCGGGTGTGGTGGCTCACACTTGTAATCCCAGCTACTCAAGAGGCTGAGGCAGGAGAATCACTTGGGAGAATCTTGGGAGGTGGAGGTTGCAGTGAGCTGAGATTGTGCCATTGTAATCCAGCCTGGGCAACAGAGTCTCAAAAAAAAATTCTAATAATTGCATTTAAAAAGTATAAAGAAACAGATAAAATTAATTTAAATAATAGTTCCAAACTTACGATGGTTCAACTTACAATTTTTTGGCTTCACAATGGTGCAAAACCATTGCAATGTAATATTTTCCCAGGCTGGAAATATGCAGTATGAGAGATAGTCAATACTTTATTATAAAACAGGTGCTGTGGCTGGGCGTGTTGGCTCACACCTGTAATCCCAAGACGGGCAGATAACTTGATATCAGGAGTTTGAGACCAGCCGGGCCATCACAGTGAAACCCCATCTCTATTAAAAATATAAGAATTAGCCAGGCGTGGCAGTGCATGTCTGTAGTCCCAGCTACTGGGGAGGCCGAGGCAGGAGAATCGCTTGAACCTGGGAGGTGGAGGATTGCAGTGAGCCAAGTCATGCCACTGCACTCCAGCCTGGGTAACGGAACGAGACTCTGTCTCAAAAATAAAATAAAATAAAATAATAAAATAAAATAAAATAACAGGCTTTGGGTTAGATGATTTTGCCTAACTGTAGGCTAATGCAAGCATTCTGAGCATGTTGAAGGCAGGCTAGGCTGAGCTACGGTGTTCGGTAGCCTAGGTATATTAAATGCATTTTTGACTTATGACATTTTCAACTTACAATGGGTTTATTGGGTCATAACTCCATAGTAAGTTGAGGAGCATCTGTATATCTTATTTAATCCTGTATGTTCAAAATACTGTCATTTCAATATGTAAAAACACAAAATCATTGTGATGCTTTATATTCTTTTTTCTTTTAATATCCGGAGCCTTTGAATTCCGGAGTATATTTTGATGGCACAGCTCGGTTAGGACCAGCCGCATTTCCAGTGCTCAGTAGCCATGCGTGGGCAGTGGCTGCCATGTTGGATGGCGCAGGTCCAGGGCCCTCCTCTTCCTCTTTCCCACTGTGCTGCAGGCCTCCTTTGTGTCTCCAGGCCCATGAAAGCATAAATCCTTCCCCATCCCAAACTAGGCTAAGTCCTCTTCATCATGCACACTTACAGCATCTTGTTCTTATCCCTCATATTCCAGCAAACACATTATTGCTGTTATTTTTATAAAACTGTTTCCAGTTGACTGAAGGCACCAGGAAAGCAGGGACTTTGTTCACATGTTGTCTCCCTGTGTGACATTGTTGAATAAATGAATGAATGAATGAAAAGATGTGAATGAGGCCTGGTGCAGTGGTTCACGCCTGGGATCCTAGCAGTTTGGGAGGCCAAGGTAGGAGGATCACCTGAGGTCAGGAGTTCAAGACCAGCCTGGCCATCATGGTGAAACTCCGTCTCTTCTAAAAGTACAAAAATTAGCCAGGCATGGTGGTGGATGCCTGTAATCCCAGCTATTCGGGAGGCTGAGGCAGGAGAATTGCTTGAGCTTGGGGGGCGGAGTTTGCAGTGAGCTGAGATCGCAGTACTGCAGTAAAGCCTGGGTGACAAAGTGAGACTGCGTCTCAGAAAGAAAAAGTGAATGACACAGTCCTTGCCCTCAAGGGCTCCTACCTGTTTTGTGCCTATCCAGGATGACCTTCCTTCCTTACTTCTTTCTTTCTTTTCTTCCTTCCTCTCTCTTATTCTCTCTTTTCTCTTCATGAGACGTACCCAAGTTTAGTGGGGATCAGCTGTGATCTCCAATGCGTAAGAAATCGGCTGCTATTAATAAGGTCCTAAGTTTGTCTAATTAGGTCTCCTCCCTGTCACTATGCTGTGAAGTATCTGGAAGGCCATGTGGGCAGAGGCTGTGGCCATGAAAAGCCCAGTGTTACAGCCAATCACGAACATGTTTAAAGGCAGAGAAAGAGGCCAAATCCATCTTCCATCTTGGTGTAATCAGCCCCGGGTTGGTGCTTGGCTCCTTCCCCTTCGACCTCACTCAGTCTTTCCTTTCCTGCCTCCCTCCTTGGTCTCTCCCACAGCATCCCAGCCCCATTCTGCATTTCCCATGGAGATCCAAGTCTCAGAGACTGTTCCAGCTCCATCCTGGTGGGGCCCCAGGTTTTACTGAGGAGTATCTAGACCAGTATTTCTCACCTTTTAATATGCAACATGCAGCAGGACACAATGGCTCATTCCTGTAATCCCAGCACTTTGGGAGGCTGAGGCTGGAAGATTGCTTGAGGCCAGTAGTTTGAGACCAGCCTGACCCCTTTTCTACAAAAATTTTAGAAAAAAAAATTAGCCAGGTATGGTGCTATGTGCCTATAGTCCCAGCAACTCAGGAGGCTGAGGGAGGAGGATTGCTTGAGCTCAGGAGTTCCAGGCTGCAGTGAGTTATAATCATATCACTGCATTCCAGCCTGGGTGACAGAGCGAGACCCTATCTCAAAAAAAAAAAAAAAAAAAAAAAAAAAATTGCACTAGCATCACACAGATACTCCTAGGAAAATGCAAATTCTGATTGAGTGGACCTGGAAGGGGTCTGAGAATTCACACTTCTAACCAGCTCCCAGGCTGATGCTGTGGGTGCTGGTCCAGGGATCACACATTGAGGAGCGAAGATCTCGAAAGAAGGCAAGCCCTTTTCCTGCTAATGTGGATGGCCTCTCACAGCAAAACTTTGATGTGCAATTACCCCCAAAGCCTCCTTCCACCAGGAGTGAAGATGAGAAGGAATTAAAGGAGTGGACAGAGATCTTCGTCCTGTCCTATACCTACTGAAAAAATAAATGAGAGAGCCAGGTGCAGTGGCTCAAGCCTGTAATCCCAGCACTTTGGGAGGCTGAGGCTGAGCAGATCACCTGAGGTCAGGAGTTCAAGACCAGCCTGGCCAACATGGTGAAACCCCATCTCTATTAAAAATTCAAAAATTGGCTGGGTATGGTGGCAGGTGCCTGTAATACCAGCTACTCAGGAGGCTGAGGCAGGATAATTGCTTGAACCTGGGAGGCAGAGGTTGCAGTGAGCCAAGATCATGCCTCTGCACTCCAGCCTGGACTATAGAGGGAGACTCCATTTCAAAAAAGAAAAAAAAAAAGAGAGGGAGGACAACAGATTCCAAGTTATTCCTCTGACACAGCTCTCAGATGCCCTTGCATTCTGTCTTCCATAGTGGACGCAGGTGGATGCGATGTGCCAGGGCTGCACGTGACCCTGGCCCATCCAAGACAGTGTCACGCCCGTGAACATCAGGTAGGTCAAGTAGAGGGATAGCATGGGATTAAAGTGGGCTCACAGCTGTAGAACACTCCACCTCAAATCTTGATGCATGAACCAGTGTAGATTCTAGCACAGATGAATGCATGCCTGTGCATTCTGGAGTCAGAAAGGCCTGAATCAGTGCCGGCTCCACCATTGATTGGCCATGCTGAACAAGTGGCTGGGCTTGGATTTACCTATCTATAAAATGGGGACAATTATG
This sequence comes from Hylobates moloch, assembly GCF_009828535.3. Taxonomy (NCBI): domain Eukaryota; kingdom Metazoa; phylum Chordata; class Mammalia; order Primates; family Hylobatidae; genus Hylobates; species Hylobates moloch. The sequence continues at coordinate 89,862,272 of NW_026652281.1, forward strand.
CCTATGGCCTAGGGTGGTTGTTATAATTAATAAAAATAACATTTGTAATGTATTAGTTAATGATTATGCATGAGGCCAATCATTATGCCTGATGCATTGCTTTTGGCATAAATTCACTCACTTCGTTTTCTCAGCAGCCTATGAGAAAGGTAATATAATTATTATTTCTGTTTTAGGAGGGAGCCAAGCTCAGAGAGGTGCAGTTGGTACCCCAAGGTCCCACAGTTAGAGAGTGATGGAGCTGGGATTTGAACGAAGGCAGTCTGATTCTGGGGCCCATCTTCTGGAGCACCACGCCCGAGGTGCATGTTCCTACACAGGTGCTTTGTGAGTATCTGTGGTGTCCAATGAGTGAGTCATTTTCAACTTCGCTGAGAGATCTAGAGAAGGTGGTTTCTTGCATTTCTCTTTCTTTCTCTCTCCTCCCCCACGTGCATTTTAGTTATTTTAAAACAAACAAAATAGGCCAGGCACGGTGGCTCATGCCTGTGATCATAGCACTTTGGGAGGCCAAGGCGGGAGGATTGCTTGAATCCAGCAGTTAACGATCAGCTGGGCAACATGGTGAAATCTCGTCTCTACAAAAAATAGAAAATTTAGCCGGGCGTGGTGGTGTGCATGTGGTTTTGCCATGTTGGCCAGGCTGGTCTCAAACCCCTGACCTCAGGAGATTCGCCCACCTTGGTTTCCCAAAGTGCTGAGATTACAGGCCTGAGCCACCACGCTCAGCTCATTTTATTTTTTAAAACAGGCCAAGGAAGTGAGCACTGAAACGGCCTCCACTCTGCACAGGCCACCGGGCCAACGCCAGCTCCTAGAGGTGACAAGATTTCCTGTTGGTGTTTGTCCACAGATAATGAGCCATTCACCCTAAAGACAGGAAGGGAGGAAGGAAGGGGCAAACAAAAATATGGACAAAGAAAACTTTAAAGCCACTCTAAGAAATAGAAACAGAGGCCCCCGGACACCCAGCAGTCCAGGCCAGCTCTCCCGCTCCGCGGGCCTCACCAGCACTGAGGTGGACGCCATCTGGCTTCAGACACTTTTCCTCAACGCCCCAGCGTCAAGCAAAGTGGGGCGGCGGAGAGAAATCAGTGGGGCTGGTTCACATGGAGCCTCCAGATTCCATGCTCCAGTGATAAATAATGTACCAAACCCCGAAAACCCTGCTATGTGGAGCCGGGGCCTCTTATTCCAGAAGTGTGAGGAAGGGAGACAAGCACTTCTGCTCAGTTTCTGGAGCTGTGGATTCTAGGGGCACAGCAGGGGCCTTGGGTGGCCAGGCCAGTCCACTGCCAGCCTGTGTGGGCCAGCCAGGCTGCTGCGGGCCTCAGGCTTGACTAGGGTGCACCCACCATCCAGGCAGGAGGAGTCTGTCTCATACTATTCTGAATCTATTTCTCCCCTCCTGGTCATCAAAGTCCTTTAAAACACACACACACAAATAATAGTAACATTTTAATCTATATGCACTTTTATCATCATTTAAAAGATTTTTTCACGTTATCTCTGGAAACTCTTGTTATCTAATAAATATCAGGAAAAAAAGAGGAAAGGGAGAGGAGAGGAGAGAGAGACCAGCAAGAGGCAGGGAAGCTCTGCTTTGTCAGGGAGAAGAAAATAAAGAGAAATCAGCCCAGCTTCAAAGGGCGCATTTCCATAATTGCCCTGTAACTTTGGCAAAATAAATCTGAGCGGCGGGGAAAAGCACAATCTCTCAGATGAGTGCACTCCAAAGGCCCTGGAGGGCTGCGGGCCCACTTGTTAGCGGCCTGGTGCAGTGAGAGAATGCAGGCTCGCCTCCCAGTACAAAAGCCATGAAATCACAGCCTTCCCATCCTGGCTGGCCAGGCCCCAGAGTGTGAACTTACCCTTCCTTTGTCTCCCTCTTGCACCCTGACACAGGACACACACAAACATACAACATGCACACGCGCACACACATACACACAGAAAATAAGCAAGTAAATAAATACACCCATACAAGGCAAAAACCACACTAGTGAAGTTTTCATCTGCTAGAATCTTCTAGTAACCTGCACCTGACATTAAGATTCAAGGAAGACAGGCCCCAGCTTTCCAGACACACATCTCGTTGGGGGTGACTCCCACTCTTTCACCCCAGAAGGTTTTGCCTCCAGCCGCTCCGGCCTTGGGCACCAGGCTGAGTTGAAACCCACTCTTTTCTTTTCCCCAGGCTCACACAATTTCCTGTTTGCTTTCTCTCTCACCTGACTTCCCCGTTCCAGGGCCAAAGGTTGTTAAAGAACAAAAATGCTCTGCTTAGCACCCTGTTTTAATGTTTCTCTCAACAAAGCTGTGGCTTGTGGGAGAAAATACTTACTGTGGCTGCCTTAGACACTACTCCCTGCTTCAGCTCTGTGTTTCTCAACCTCAGCACTACTGAAATTTGGGGCTGGATAACTCTTTGTAGTGGAGGATTGTTCTGCAGCACCCCTGACCACTACCTATGAGATGCCAATAGCACCCCTACCCTAGTTCTGATGATCAAAAATTACTCGACATTGTCAGATGTCCCCAGGGAGGGGGCAAGGGAAAAACACAATTGCCTGGTTGAGGACAACTGCTCCACTCTTAAGACCCTTTCCAGTCATGCCTTTACCTAGAGAAGAGATGCCTTCTTGGTGGTTTTCCATTCAGACCATTGGGATGGCCTTTGGAGGGGCCAGAGCCCCCTCAGAGGGGAGCGGCAACTGCATCAAAGCTAGGTTGGTCACACACTAGATGGGCATTTTTTTTTTTTTTTTAAACAGAATCTCACTCTGTCACCAGGCTGGAGTGCAGTGGCACTATCTCGGCTCACTGCAACCTCCGACTCCCTGGTTCAAGCGATTCTCCTACCTCAGCCTCCTGAGTAGCTGGAATCACAGGCGTGTGCCACCACGCCCAGCTAATTTTTGTATTTTTAGTAGATACGGGGTTTCACCATTTTGGCCAGGATGGTCTCGATCTCTTGACCTCGTGATCTGCCCACCTTGGCCTCCCAAGGTGCTGGGATTACAGATATGAGCCACCACGCCAGACGGGCATTTTTAATTGGTCAAGTTGGCTGGCTGAATCCAAGGACAGCAGCGAATTAGGATCAAGAGGCAGTATCCAGAGAGGTCAAAGGGCCCCCTCACCCCCACAATTATCTTTGAATTCACAGTTCTTTCCTTTATGCCTAATCCTAGACAACACTGGATTTGGAAGAAAGCTTGGATAAATTCATCTAATCCAAGCCCTCCATTGCACAGATGTCAAAAGTGGGCCTAGAGAGAGTATGAGATCTACCCCCACTCAAGCTGGTGTTAGTTCGTCACAGACACAATTGTTACAAACAATTGTCCATTGTCACTCGAAGGGGGTGAAGGGCACCTGCAACCAGAAATTGTAGGATCCAGAGGACATTTCTAGAAGAATATAAACAATTAGGCCCAAAGCAAGTCCCCAGCAAAAACTCCCAGTAAAACTAAAACAGAAAATGTCTGACATCCAATTCTTACCCAAGCATTCAATGCCTGTAGCCGACCTTGGAAAACTCAGGCAGGGCTAAGACAGTGGAGTCTCTGAGCCCGGCTGTCCTCCGGGTGCTCAGAGAACACCCGCCTGGTAGGTGGAACCCTGCCCTGTCCTCATTCCTCACCTGGGACAGGTGAATGACTTCTGTTGCACCTGCTCTCTGGTCCTTCCATGTTGTTTTTTAGGTAGACCCCACCTCCCCTTCCTGTATTCCCCTAGAGAGAAATTCAATTGGAAACCATTAATATGCTGGTCCCAGAGGTGGACAATCACTTAGGGAGATAATTTCATTCTCCTCCGGCTTCCTGGCTCCGGGATGCTCTCCAGCTCCCCAGCTCCACGCAGATAATGAGGGAAGCAGTGCCACACTTTCCCTCCTCTGACCTAATTGATTATCCCCACACACCTTGGAGTGCTTTGCATAACCAGCCCCGACAGCAGGAACCCCTTCCAGGAGGAGTGATTGACATATTTTATTTCTAATTGAAGCTTAATCAGGACCAGGGATGAGATTCCCATAATCTCTCTCCTTCTCTCCCTCCTGGTTTCCCTTTAAGATTTTAAAGACAGACAATAAGGGATGGAGGCATTCCAGGGACCCCTGAGAGGAGGGAGATGAGGGGAGGGCTCAGGGAGGAGGTTCTGGGAGGAAGAGAAGAAATGGGAACTCAGTCAAGTGAAAGAGATTCCAAGAGGAGTGTCTCCTTCTTCTTTCAGCTGAGAAGCTGAGATTCTTTTTTGTTTTGTTTTGATTAGGTTATCTTATTGGGGTCAACTTGGGACCAGCTGAGGGCTCATGTGTTCTATGGGATAAGAGAAAATAAGGATGCATGGGGACTGCTCCTAGGTTATGCTAAGTCTCCTCTGGTACCTAAACATACTGCTTTTTCAGTGGGGACAGAAGGTGGCTCATGCAAGGACCATTATCCCTGGGATGTGACCTGAGAAGCTGACCTTACTCCAGGGTCTCCACCAGAGAAAGACCTAGAGACCCGTACTCAGGCATCTTCAAGCCCCGCCTGCTTCTCCATACCCATCTGGCTGTGAGCAGATCCCCTGCCTCCTCTTGGGTGATGTTCAGTGTAGAGAGGCCACCTAACTTCTGCTGTCACCTCCCTCTCTGCTGTGCCTCTGCCTGGGAAGTTCCCTCTCTTGCTTAGCTGAGCTGGAGTTGCAAAGGATCCTGGGATGCCTGAATGCAGACACCTCACTTTTATGGCTAATGAAAGGGGTGGAGTGGAATACTGCTGAGAGTTTAAAAAGTGAAGTTGGAGATTCCGAAATGTAATTTTAATAGTAAAATGACCAGGTGCTAAGGATCAAGCCTGTAATCCCAGTGCTTTGGGAGGCTGAGGTGGGATGATTGCTTGAAGCCAGGAGTTCAAGATCAGCCTGAGCAACATAGAGAGACCCTGTCTCTAAAAAAATAAAAAAAATAGACGGGCATGGTGGTGTGTGCCTGTAGTTCCAGTGAATAGAAGGCTGACACGGGAGGATCATTTGAGCCCAGAAGTTTGAGGTTGCAGTGAGCTATGATTGTAGCAGCCGGGGCAACAGGCTGGGCAATACTCCAGCCTGGGCAACAGAGTGAGATCCTGTCTCTAAATTAAAGAAAAAAAGAGTAAGATTGCTTCTGCCCACCTACCTCGTGTCAGCCCTGGACATGCTTCCTCTCAGCCTAACAACTTCCCCCTTCGCCCTCATTATTGCCGTTTTGCAGATGAGGAGATAAGGGCTCAGAGAAGTGAATTGTCTGCCTCGGGTTTCACAGGGGGTAAGTGGGAGCAGAGTCGGTGCCACAGTCAAGCTTGTGAGGCGTGAGCTGTTGAGGTGTCGGAGTGCTGTCCTTGTAAAGTCATTCAATGTGCTAACCAGCCTCTGCCCCGATTCTGGCGTTCCGGCCTCGGGTCCAAGTCCGCGAGGATGAGCGGGCTCCACGTCTGGGGGCGCTGTGAGGAGGGCCAAAGCGAAACCTCAGTCTGAGCTTACAAACTGGGAAGGAGCCTGAACACCAGAAACACCGTTAACAAAGAGGGGGAACGCTGGGGAGCCGAGGAGAAGTCTCTTTGGCCTCTGGGGAAGGGGCTGGAGGAGCGAGCCAGCTGAGGAGCGGCTTTGCCGGGTGTCCACTAGCGGTTCGCCAGCCCTCTGTGCGTCCGCAGAGTGACACAGAGGCCGACACAGCCCCCTCCCCACTCGCCCCTGGGGCGCCGCTGCACCTTGATCACCCCCTTCGCGGAGGGGACTCCCAAGGCTAGGCGCTGGCCGCTGGGCCCGCATGGCCCAGTCCTGTCGGGCTCCCCTCTGCTGCCGCCGAGCTTTGAAGGTGTGCAGTGTTGAGCCGTGTCTTGTTCCGTGGCTTCGGGGGGTGTGCGCGCTTCCCATACCTCCCCGGAACGCGCGAGATAGTCACACGCGCCACTTTGAGGGTCAAATCCCCGGCATCTGGCCACACCGTACATTTACTAACGTGGGGAGGGGGCAAAAAAAATGTCTCTCTCCTTCTTACCTCGAGGTGTCACTCGCCCAAACACTCCCTACAGCTTCTTCAAGTCAAACTTGGGCAAGGTTGGCTGGCTGACTGCGAGAGGAAAAAGAGGGCGCGGAGGGGGCGCGGCGCACGGCCGGGTGGAGAGGCCACGGAGGCGAGGCGCCGAGTGTCCCCTTTGTCCTGTAGAGGGAGCTCCAGCCCCAAATTTCCCGGCTGCCTCCCCCGGCCCGCTCACCTCAGGCCGGCCTGGAGCCGGAATCCCGGCTGGAAAGGTGCGGCGGTCTGACACCCCCGCAACCCCCGCGCCGGGACCTTAGCAGGATGCTTCTTCTAGGGCACGTGGGAAAACCCACCGGGATGCCAAGACGCCCAGATGCTGCCAGGACCCGGGCTCTCCAACTCTCAACTAGAGCTGGGCAGTCACACATCATCTAGAGGGTTGATATGTACCCCTAGGCTCCCCTCTTCTCCATATCCGCCTCCACCGTCACCTCACACCCTGGCATCTATAAAGAGGGAAGGGGTGCAACCGGGTTGGAAGAGAATGGAATCTGGGCTCGTACAGCCTCTTACAGGTAACACTGAGAAAGCCTCAATTGTGTCGATCAAAGAATGCGGACGAAGGGAGTGATGAGAACACGCCCCCGCCACCCGCGTAGGCTAACCCCGTTGTGTCCAGACCCTTCGCTAAATCTCTTGGCAAGGTCACCAGAGAAGGATCCAAGCCCCCACGGTTGCTCCGGTAGACCTGCGGATCGGGCCTAGATTCCCAGCTCTTAGTAAAGAATCTTGCCGGGGTCTCCCACCTGTCTCCTGCTCCCGTTCTCTCGGCCGCCCCAGGTACTTTTCCAGCCACCTCTCCTGCTGCGGCGCCCCTAGCCCCGCCACTTCTGCGCCTCCTCAGCTATTGCTGTCCTTTGACTACTCGGTCCTGATTCGTCTCTCGTCCTTTCCCGCGAATTCTTCAAACAACCGAGGGGAGAAAAAACCCAAAAAACCGAACAGATCCGTCGAGGGGGCAGACAGGCGGGTTATAGTCAAAGTGGCAGCAGCTCATTTATTTAGCCAAAAATAGATACTTTCTCGTACAATTTGGTTCACACATATGTACATTTCTCTGTATATATATATATACACACACACACAAAGGCAGACACGTTTATTCTCACTGAAACTCCACCCCCCAAAATCAACCGGACAAACAAACCTCACAGCGAATGCGGGGTGCCACAGAAGCGACTTGGGGAGGGCTGAGGAGGACTGGTTTTATTTCTTTTTCTTACTTTTTTTGTTTAGTTTTGCTTTTAGGTATTTATACACGGACATGCTTACAAGTTGTAACTATACAGAGTGATTTTTTTTTTTTACAATTATTACAACGATTAAAAAAACTTTTTTTTTTTTTTTTTTTTTTTTTTTTTTTTTAAAGAACTAGGATGAGGAGAGAGCCGATAAGACCAGGGCGGCGTCCAGATGGTTCTGGGGCCTGGAAGAGAGACAGTAGTAGCAAAAGAGGTGAGATTCAGGAGCGCAGAGGCTGCCTAGGGCGGGGAGATCCTACTTGGATTGGGGCCGATCGTCAGGAAAGTGTCGCAATGTAAAATTATGTCCCGTTGTAGATGTGTGTGTTGGGGTTTAACTGTAGGGTGGGCACGAGGCGTCAGGACCCGAGGTCTGGGGCTGGAAAGAGGTGGGCGTCAGAGAGCCGCCACCCGCCCGAGGGGCCTGTGGGCCCAGCCACTCAAGGCTTCCCTAGAAGGTACAGGCGCTGTACCCTCCGGCCGCGCCTGGGGTGCCTGGGCTGGACTTGGAGAGCTGTCGCAGGGCCGACAGGGGCGACCGAAGAAGTGACTTTCGTCCCCTTTTACAAAATGCGTCCCAGCAGGTTCCCCCCTACCCCGGGGCAAAAGGCCGTGCGTGGTGCTCGGCATTCTCTCCTTTCCCCGCCAGCCAGTCCCCCCGGCCCCCCAACCTCGGGGTCTCTTACCGCCTGGGCACAGGCTGGAAAGCTGTCTTGAGTAACTTTTTCTCCACTTCCAAGGCACTACAGCGATCTAAGGGAAACGGGGGAAGAAAAAGGAGGGCCTTTAGAGCGCTCGGTTCCGGCGCCCAGGGCCGCAGAAAGCAGGAGCGGAGAGGGACGCGCCCTGCGCCCCCCGGGCCCTGCCCCTCCCGGCCAGCTCTGGCACTCCCAGCAGAGCCCGCCCCCGCTCCGTGCCCCGCGCTCAGCAGTCACCTGTTCCGCCTTCGGGCTCCGCTGGCCGAGCGAAGGCGGCGGCGGCAGCCGGGTGGCCCGCGGCTCCGGGAAGTCCCAGCAGGTGCGGAGGGGCAGAGCCCAACAGGGAGAGGGGGTGCGGGCGGGGGCCGGGGGGTGGGCCTGGAAACGGCCGGTTGGTCCAAGTCGGGAACTTGCCCAGCGGCGCTGAGACCAGTCTGTGAGCGGCGGCGGCGGCGGCCGGAGAGAGCTGCAGGGCGGGAGGCGCGACCGCTGCCCCCGGTGGAGACCCCCCAGCGCCGGGAGGCGAGCGGCGCGGGTTGTCCGGGCTTGTGGCAGTCTCCGCAAGGGACCAGATCTTGGGCTTCTGCAGGGCGGAGGCGGGAGCTGGTGCGGGAGCGCAGGGGTCCAGGCCCATGGGGGGCGAGGGCGGAGACGGCGAGGCCACAGCCACTGGTGGTGGCGCTGGAGCCAGACTCAGGACCGGTAGTGGCCGGTCCTCTAAGCCCTCAGAGCTGTCTTCCGAGTCGCTATTTTTGGAGTCCGAAATGGGTCCCAGGCCGAGGTCGCCATCCCTGCGCGCCGCCCCAGCCAGGGACAGCTCAGGCCCTGTGGCCGCGCCGTCTAAGTTCTCCAAATCTATCTCCTCGTCCTCGTCGTCGTCAGCCAGGCCCTCGCCCCCCGTGTCCTCCTCCTCCCCCCCGAGCTCCTCCTCCTCCAGCTCTAGCTCGCGTTTGCCGTCCTCCTCGTCCTCCTCTTCGTCTTCCTCCTCGCGCTCGCTCCCATAAGCGTTTCCCTCCTCGTCAGTGCGGCTGCGAGGCGCCCAAGTCATCTTATTCTCCTTCTTGAGGCGCCGGCGCGCATTGGCGAACCAGGTGGACACCTGGGTGAGGGTCATCTTGGTGATGATGGCCAGCATGATCTTCTCGCCCTTGGTGGGGTAGGGGTTCTTGCGGTGCTCGTTGAGCCAGGCCTTGAGCGTGCTGGTGCTCTCCCTGGTGGCGTTCTTGGGACGGGACGGGTCCCCGAACTGGTACTGGCCATACGGGTAGAAGGCGGGGTGCGGGTGCGGAAACGCGGCAGCCGCGGCCGGATGCTGCACCCCGGGGCTGTCCTTCAGCTCATACTGCGCGCCCTGTATGCACATGGAGAAGGAAGGGACACGCGCGGAGGGAGCGCGGGTGAGCCCTAGCCGTCGCTGCCTCCCCCCTCCTGGCCTGCACCCCTCTAGTCCGGCCCCCGCGTGCTCAGCTCGCCCAGCGCCCCAGCGCCAACCCCTCCTTCCCTGGCTCCGCGGGCTCTTACCAACTGCGGGAAGATGGGCAGCTCCGCGGCGTAGGGCAGGAAGGCGCCGTAGCCTTGGGCGGCGGCGGCCGCAGCGGCCGCGGCGTAGGGCGCCCCGTACACGGACGAGAGCACATTGGACAGGGACCCCGAGGCTGCCAGCTCCGAGGCTCCGGCACCCGGGCCGCCCCGGGCCCCCGCGCTGCCGCCGCTGCCGCCAGCGGCCCCCGGGCGCTCGGACGGGTAAAGCGGACGGATGTATTGGTATCCCAGCTGGGGGAAGGACATGGTGGCCCGTGGGGCACGGACGGAGAGGGGGCCCGGCCCCCGGGCCGCCCAGCTCAGCGCCGCCCGCGGGCTCCGGCGCGCATCGGGGGCTGGGCCGGGCTTGGGGCCGCGCTGCCGCCCGCGCTGCGCTGTGCTCCGCGTTCGCCTATTGATCTGCTCCGCGGCGGCGACGGTGGCGGCGAGGAGCCAGGTCAGGTCCGAACAGATTGGCGGAGATTCCCGGGGCTCTGGGCTCTGATTGACATTTCTACGGGGCGCAAGCCCCTCCTCTCTGCGCCGCGCTCCCTCCTCTCGGCCGCCGGAGCTGCCTCTGCCCGCGCCTCGCTCCTCACTGCCCTCCTCTCCCCAGCAGTGTCGCGCCTCGCTTCCTTCGCCCTCCTCTAGTTTTCACTCCCCCTCCTCGCCCTTCCTCTGCCCTCCCCTCTCCGCACTCCTCTTCCCCCAAGGATCGCTTCCGCTCCTTCGTGCTCCTGCACTGCCCTGGACGCTATGAAACTCTCCTTTCTCCTCTCCCCTTCTCTTTCCCTTTCTCACGAGGGCTTTTGCTCTCCAGTCCGTTCCCTTCACTTTTTCCTCTCTCACTACTTCTATTTTTTAAATCTCTCTCTTTACTCACACGATACTCCCCCCAACCTTTCCAGCCTCTGCGCCCTGGGCTAAGTAAGGCAGCCAAAAGTTGTGGACACTTAGGGTGCCGCGCGGGGGGTGTGTGTCCGTGTCTGTGTGTCCATCCCCGCCCTTCCACCCCCTCCCTCGCCCTTCCCCAAATCTCGGGTCTGACGTCGCGCCCTCTTATTCGACTTTTCCCCGCGTCTCTTCCCCGAGTCGCCAATCGCCTGGGCGCCTTACGGGCGAGGCCGCCCACCCCCGCGGATCCCGCGCGCGGGGCGGGGCGGGGCAGGGGCGGGAGCCAGAGCGCCGCGAGTCCCTGCCCGCCCCCTCCTGCCCGCGCCGGGCGGGGGAGCGAGAGGCGCGGGGACTGGGTGAGTGCAGGGTCAGCTCGCCCCTCCCGCCTCCCGCTCCTCCGAGCCTGTCCCCAGGCCGAGGCGCGGGACCTGGGCCGAGGCTGGCTCCGGGAGCTCCCCTGTGCCCAGGCCCCTTTTACAGCTCGCACCTCTCGACTCCTGGCCACTTTCAGCAGCTTAGGGAGGGAGATAGCAGCCGGCGTGGGGGTAGGGAGCGAGGGAGTGCGTCCTAATAGCGTCTTCAGAGGCCACCTCGCTGCCCTGCGGGGGCAAGGCAGCCCCCAACCCAGGAGGACCAAACCCTGAGATTAACCACTTAACGCCGCCCCCGGGTCCATGTGCGAATACCTTACTAAAAATGGCGGGCTGGCTCCGGGGGCTGAAGGGTGGCAGCCCGGGGGCGCTGGAAGGGTAGGGAGCCAACACAAATCGGTGAAGCAGGCCCGCGCCCCAGGCGGCTGGGAATGGGGGAGGAGCAGAGCGCCGGACGACGGAGGCCCTAGGAACTTTTGGAGAGCTCTTCGAAAAGTTTATATATTGGCGTTTTCGTCTGTAGAGATCCTTCCTTGCGCGACCCCTACCCCTTCTCCCGGTCCCGGCGCTAACCTCTTGTCTCTCTGCAAGGATCCTTCCACCGCCTCCGGTGGGGATGGAAGGCAAGAGTTTTGGTTTAATGATAGGATATTTCCTAAATCAAACTTGAAATCCCAGGATCGGGTGCCCACCTTCACGGATTAGGGCGTGCAGTCGACAGCGGCATTGAAATTCCCAGCATTGCCGCGGCTGGGGGCTCAGAGCTTTTAGGCCGCGGCGGCGACCCACAAGCCGGCCAGGCCTGAAGTGGGCACGCCCCGGAGACAAAACCGGGGTGGCGACTCTGCCGTGGAGTGGCCAGCCCCAGCTTGGAGGCGGAAACCGTCGCCTTGCATGGATGGATCCAGGAATCGAATTCGAATTCCACCAGAGTGGCGGGATCAGAGGAGATCAGAGGGTCTTGGCCCCCCGGCTGTCTCTGATCACAGCTCTGGGGAGCCCAGCTCTGGAATGAAAGATTCTTCCACCTCCACGGCAGACACCCAGTTTTGATCCCACCCCCACCGCTCACCTCCCACTTCCCACATCCCACTTCTTTCCGTGGGTCTTGGCACAAGCCCACGGTCCTAGTAGGTGTGAATGCCAAAAACCTTGAGGGGGCGGGATGGGGGCGGGGAGGAAACGGGAAAGTTTGGGGAGGACCAGGTTTGGGGGGCAATGAGGGAAAGTGAGGTATTCCCAGACTGCATCTAAGCAGTTTCTCTATCACCTTCTCTTCCGCCTCTGCCTGGTGCGGGGGAGCCTGGTGCCTTCTCAGGAGCCTCGCCGGAGGAGGCGTCATCAGGGGCCGCCCTGGTTTTGAAATATCTCCTCGACGCCTGATTTCGTTTCCCGTTAAACCTCTCAGAGAGTGGCATAGGGAATGTTGGGCTCACTTTCACGCGAAGAAACTTGGGGTTACAAAATTGAGAGTAACCTTATTTTCCGGGATGTTTCCTAGGTGTCAGACCTCGAGTCTAGACCTCTGAAGTCATAGTGTTTGTACAAAGTAGTGGCACCAGACCGGGGGGAGCCGAGAGCGAGATTCCGAGGTGGGGGGAATGGGGCTGCGCTATAAGTGACCGAGTGAGACTCCCGATATTTAATTCAGCTTTTTTTCAGAAGGAAAAGAAAAAACAATAATGAGCCTCGGAGATGCTCCTTCTGCATTAACCAGCTATCGACCTGGCCGCGTCGGACTGCGGGCGGCGAGAAAGAGGCCAGGGAAGGGCCAGGCGGCTCTTAGGGACTCAGTCACGCCGGCTGGGGGGAGGGGGCGCCCACAGCCCAGGGGGTGAACCTCCAGACCCAGACGCGGACCCAAGAACCTCGCATATTAGATCCCTCCAGGCTCCCTAGGCCTCCAGCAGAAGCGGCCTCCTGGCTACCCTACTTTCCAATTGAGAACAGCCCTGGTCTGTCCGGGCCATCTGCGCGCCACGTGAGACTCAGCGTCCCAGACAGCCGCGTCCCAACGTGGCGCTGGTCCCCCAACTCGACAGGGCCAGTGGAGCCCGGCTGTGGGCTGAACTCGAGGGTCAGAGGGCAGCTGAACCTATTCCAGGGATTTTTAATCCAACAGATTAAATGGTCAGAGTGACACACTCGCACAGGGAAGAAAAGCAGGTGCACAGAAGTAGATTTGGGAAAGTCGCGCGCACGAACGCGCTTCACGCAGAAGCTTCTCCATCATCTTGCCTTCTTTCAACATTCCCAGCGCACAAAGCGCTTTGGAGACTGACTGCAGGCCCTCTCAATGCGGCCCAGGGAGCGGGGAGTGTTCGGAGAGGGTGTCTGTCCATCGCACACGCTTGGCGCGCGTGCGCCGGATGCGCACCGGGAGCCGCTGCCCGACGTGTGCACAGGGCCCGCGGCCCGCCAGGTTCTGGGGGCTGCGCCTCGCACTTCACAAGAGGGGAGTCACCAGGCCCGCTTCCTGCCCCCTCCTCGCCCAGCCTCACGGTGCTCACGCGTCCCCGTCGAGGGGAGCCGCTGCAGCCCTGGGACTCCCAGCCCCGCTCCATCTTCTCTCCTTCCCTCCCAGGCCCTAAGTCCCCGGGCTGCGGTGCCGGCCGGCGATCTCTGAGCTTCCTGCAGACGCTGCGGCGCGCGCTCCCACCGTTCCCTCCCCCTCGCGCTCGGGTTACAGGTTAATGAAATGCTCGTTTTCCTCAGTCATTTGTTTTGTTTTCCTGCAAAGTTCTGATAAGTAGCTAACCAACGAAGCTTGTAATTACAATCTTACAGAAACCGGGCCGATCTGTATATAAATCTCACCATCCAATTACAAGATGTAATAATTTTGCACTCAAGCTGGTAATGAGGTCTAATACTCGTGCATGCGATAATCCCCTCTGGATGCTGGCTTGATCAGATGTTGGCTTTGTAATTAGACGGGCAGAAAATCATTATTTCATGTTCAAATAGAAAATGAGGTTGGTGGGAAGTTAATTTCTCTCCGCTCTGTGAAGCGTAGACAAGAATTTAATGATTTAATTACAGTTGTAAGCCCTTTCCATGAGACTTAAATTGAGCTGAGAATATTTTTTTTTCCTTCTCTCTCTCTCCCTCTCTCCCACTTTCGCGTTCTCCTTCTCCGCTATTAGCAGCCGCGGACTCCTGAGAGCGTGGTCTGGCGTCAGCACAGGGTGGAATTCGTATTTGGCTAGGAATCCGGACTCCGATCATCCCAGGAGACGAGGACCGGGGGCCTCCAGAGCTCTCCGGAGCGTGCTGCGGCTCCCCACCAGTCACCAGGGACTCGGAGGCCCTTCCTGGGTCCGGAGAAGCGACGGGGAAACTTAGGGGTAAACTTTGCCAACTTCGCTCTCGGCGCGGGAGAGGCCGCTGGCCGGAATGGTGCAGCAGCGGCGGCGGGCCGCGACGCGCAGGGTGGGCCCCGGGCCAGGGCTGGGCACCCGGGAGCGGGTCGGGATGCCCAAGGTGGGGCGTGAGGCCGGTGGGCTCTTTGCTCCTCCGCTCCGCCCCTGCGCCTCGCACGACCCGGCTCACTTCCCTGCATCTCTGAGCGGCCCGAGAGGCGCAGCGCCCAGAGTGGCCTGGATGGAAGAACCTGGCCCTCGGCGGGAACGATTTTCTTTTGCTTTACCTCTTCCGGATCAGCCGTTTTCCACCTGACTTGAGCAACCCCCTCCCCCATGCCTTTGTTTTTCTCTTTCCCTCCGTCTGTCCTTCCCATTTCCTCTATCTTCGATTTCTAGATCATTCACTTTTCTTCTTTCCTCCGCTTCCTCATTGTGCTGTTTTTATGCCTTTGCCCTGGACCACTTTTCAGTTCACTTTTCTCTCTTCCGCTCCCTCCCTCACTCCCTTCTTAATGTCTCTTTTTTCCTCTCCCTGAGTCTGTGACTGTGTCCCTTTCCCCCATCTGCAGTTGTCGTTTTTAATTTTCTTTCTTTCCTCCCCACTTCCATCCAGATCCTCTCCTATTTCCTCCTTGGATCTCTCGTTCTGTCTCTCAGGTTCTCCTCTCCGTAAATATTCTCTCCTTCTCTCCCTCTCCGGGATCCGTCCCCTCCCCCACGTGGATCTGCCTCCCCGGCGCCCCCTCCTCATTCATCCTGGGAGATGAATTTGTAGCCTTATTGGACGCCGAGGCCAGAGCCCTGTGAGGGGGCTCGGCCAGCGCTGTGCATTTTCTTCATGCATATTGAGGAGATGGTAATGAGCGCGTTTGCATTGTTGCTTGGAAATGTTGTGTTTCCTGCCGTAGTTCGCAGTTCGGAGTGGGCGAGGGTGGTGCGGGCCCAGGACAGCCCCTCAGCAGGCACCCGGCCTGGCGGCCGCGCTGACCCTCTCCGGATTCCCGGGCTCTGGGGGCCGGGGAAGGAAGCCACCTTGCCAAGCTCCTGACCCGGCCGCCGCCTCCTCCTCCGGTTTCTCCACAAAGGCCGGCGCGCTCCCCTCATTAAAGCCTCGTTACAGGAACCCCCGGCTGGCTCGCGACGGCTCCTCCGAGCCCCCCTGCCCACCGGCCTCTGAGCCCCTCCCCTGATGTTGAGAGGCCTGTGATGGAGCGCCACCAGAAAATTAGTGCCTGACAACGTCGTCTATTGGCAATAAATTGAGATTCCAAGTGACACGTCGCGGGATCAAACACAGCCACATTGTGTACCCTGCTCCGCTCGCTCCTCGTTAATCTTGGAGGGCGCCTTGGCATCGCTTGGCCAGGGGAGGTTGTACGCAGGCCGTTCCGCTGTCAGGACTCCGATCCTGCCTCTGCCCTGACTGAGCCCACTTCAGTCATTCAGGAGGGACTGACTGCCCCTCCCTGATAAGGTCCAAGGCGCTCAGGAGGCGTGACCCAGGCACGCCTTTCAATAAGCTGAAGGTTTATGAAAGTCAGCAGCTTCCGGGGCAAACTGAGTTAAGCTTGTAGGGAATCGACGTGAGACTTGCTGGGAATTCAGAACATCAAGGTCTGGCCTTGTCTGGAATTGTCTGGTGTCGAGTTTCCCAAACTTCAAGCTTCCTGCTACCACCTTTATTATTTACTTAACATTTTTCCTTAAATTGACTCATTTTTAAAATCAAAGTATGTATTTTTGGAAAGAAAACCTGATACTACCACTGTAAATTGAAAAGTAGCTGCTACTCACCAGAAAAGGAAATGGTAAAAGATAAACACAGCTAAAACCAAGCAATGTTAATACATTTTAGCGTTTTGCTGGCTTGGAAAGACTCCTAGAGGCTTAGGTGTGTGTGTGTCAGCGAGTGTTGGAAGTGTTAAATACTGAATCTTTCTCAGAAGAAATGAGACAACTGAAAAGAGAATGTTTCTCACTATTCAATGTTCATTTAATTCAATGTTAATTTAATTCTCTGACCCCAGACTGCACACTACCTAAAATCACGTTGAGAACCTCAAGAGCTGGACTGTTTTAGGACTGTTGAGGAGCATATAAAAAAATTAAGATTAGGCTGGGCGCACGGTGGCTCACACCTGTAATCCCAGCACTTTGGGAGGCCGAGGTGGGCGGATCACCTGAGGTCAGGAGTTCGAGGCCAGCCTGGCCAACATGGTGAAACCCCATCTCTACTAAAAATACAAAAATTAGCTGGGCATGGTAGCCGGTGCCTGTAATCCCAACTTCTCAGGAGGCTGAGGCAGGAGAACTGCTTGAGCCCAGGAGGTGGAGGTTGCAGTGAGCTGAGATAGCTCCATTGCACTCCAGCCTGGGGGACAAGAGTGAGACTTAAAAAAAAAAAAAAAAAAAAAAAAAAGATTAAAAATATAACCTTGATTTATTATTATTTACCAAATAGTTGTGTCAAGAATTTTCAAACTGTATCATGTTTAATTCTCACTATAAGTCTACAAGTGAGAGGCTATCCAGGGTGGCCATGTGTGGTAGTACAGGGTGTTCACTGAACAAGGGCACCAAGGCGCTAAAAGGGTGTGAAGTCTAGCCCTTCTGTGTTCACCAATATGTGTACCTTGGCTTGGGGCCACACTGGAGGAACAGTACCTTTCTCTCATGTACACAAATTTTATACAAAATTTGCACAAAGTTGGGTAATGACCTAACCCTAATCTTAGAGGTGGGGAAACTGAGGCTTAGAGAATTTTGCAAAGCCCAAGCTACAATCCTGATATTATATTTTTAACTATGATCCCTTTGGGAGGGAGAGCAGTCCTTTTGGGGGCTTGGGGAGGTGATGCTGAGAGTTTGGGGGAGAGATGCTGAAAGACTAGTCCCGGAAGGGGCCATCAGGCTGCCCAACTTTACCTCCCTCTGAATCTTCACACTTCCCACAAATATTGGGGAAGATTTGGGCAAAAATAAAACTGGGGTCAAGGATCCATTATCCCCGCTAGCAGCTAGGTTGAGGGAAAGGAAGAAGGTGTTCTGGTTTGCTTAGGCCTAACTCTGGATGTCTGGAACTGTTTCTTGACTTTGTTGTTTTTGTTCAGCTTACCTGCATGAGTCTATGCACTAGAGTTCTGTCTTGTTCTCATTTACACTGTTTGGAAATTTCAGATCCTTTTTTTTTTTTCTTGAGAGGGAGTCTCGCTCTGTCGCCCAGGCTGGAGTGCAGTGGCGCAATCTCGGCTCACTGCAAGCTCCACCTCCTGGGTTCACGCCATTCTCCTGCCTCAGCCTCTCCGAGTAGCTGGGACTACAGGCACCTGCCACCACGCCCAGCTAATTTTTTTTTTTGTATTTTTAGTAGAGACGGGGTTTCACCGTGGTCTCGATCTCCTGACCTCGTGATCTGCCCGCCTCGGCCTCCCAAAGTGCTGGGATTACAGGCGTGAGCCACCGCGCCCGGCTGGAAATTTCAGATTCTTAAAGACAAACTGAACAAACTAAGGGATTGCAATGCACCAGCGGCTGTGAATCAGTGGTTGCCTCTGATCACAGGCTCTTTTTTTTTTTGGTTTGGCCTCCGTAGTGGCCTTTTTCCCCCCTTTTTGATTGAATTGCTTGCTAACACTTGCTAATTAGGTGATTTCATTTAAAAATCTAGGCCTCAGGGTTTGTTTAAAAAATTGGAAGGCTAAGAAATACAAGACTTCTTTATGAGAACAAATACCTAGAATTCATAGCTGCTGCCCTTCTACCTGGACACACTCTAGTTTGCTCCAGTCCCCATCTGGCCCATGTCTCTCAATTGCTTTCAGGCAGCTGAGTTTGTTAGCCCTATTTTGTGTCATCAGTTGTGATAATGGGACACCCTTGCAAGTAGACACTGTCCTCCAATGTGAGAGATCTAGCACATGCTAGGTCAGCATGGCAAGTGACTCTACTATCTGCCATGCTCCTGGTTAGCTGGGCAGCTGCTTTGCCATGGTGGGGTAAGGGTGAGGGTAGGTGTCTAAGAGTGACAGGAATGAATAGTCCTGACTCCCCGGAGACTATCCAGGTATCACAGCTGGGCCTATTCTCAAGCTCCTGGGAAAAGAATGGGAAGAAAGATCCTGCAACAGGAATTAGGAGGAAGCCCCAACTTTTTCTTAATTCCCCCCAACCTTAGGCCCAGCCCTCCCTTGAGTCCCATGCACCATCTTAAACATGTCAAGCCAGAAAATCTGCATTTTCCCTTCTTTTCTCTCTCTCTCCTTTTTTCTTTGCAACACGTATTTACAGAGTGCCTTCCATGTGCCAAGAAGCAGTGCTAAGTGCTGGGGATAAAGTGGTGAATTAGAGAAGTACCTTGTTGTAATGAAGCTTAGATTTTAGTGGGGCAATCAGATACTGAAAAGGGACACACACAGGACAGCTGAAGATAGTATTACATTCTACAAAACAAACAATAACACACCGTGTACTGGCTGGGATAGTGTCCTCCCCAGATTCAAGTCCTTCCCAGAACCTCAGGGTGTGATCTGATTTGAAAACACAGCCATTGCAGATGCTGAGGTTTCATCTCATGCTTGAGTGAGGTGGACTCTTAATCCAATATGACTAATGTCCTTCTAAGAAGAGAAAAGATACAGAGACTGTGACCCAAGGGAGAAGACAGCCACCTGAAGACAGAGGCAAAGATTGGAGTGATGCAGCTATAATCCAAGGAATGCAAGGGGTTGCTGGCAGCCACCGGAAGCTGAGAGGGGGTGAGAAAGCCTTCTACCCTAGTGGCTTCAGAGGGACCAGAGTGCTGTCAATACCTTGATTTCAGATTCTGGCCTCCAGAACTGCAAGAGAGTAAACCTCTGTTGTTTTAAGCCACCCAGTTTGTGGTAATTTCTTACAGCAGCTCTGGGAAACAAATGCCCAAGGTGATGTGAGAGGAGGTAGGAGGACCGTGGCTTTAGATAAATGGCACAATCACAGGAGGCATTTGTGAGGAGGTAACAATTTAGTGGAAGTGGAATAAGTCACGAAAAACCTGGGGGAAGTGTATTTTAGAGCTGCTATGTCCAATGCATTAGCCACTAGCCATATGTGGCCATGGAGCTCTTGAAATGCAACTGGTCCAAATTGAGATATGCTAAACATGTGAAATCCACACCAGATTTCAAAGGCTTGGGAAGAACAGAAATAATGTGAAATATCTTTATTTTATTTTATATTTTGAGACAGAATCTTGCTCTGTTGCCCAGGCTGGAGTGCAGTGGCATGATCTTGGCTCACTGCAACATCCACCTCCCAGGTTCAAGCAATTCTTCTGCCTCAGTCTCCTGAGTAGAGTAGCTGGGAATGCAGGTTACCGCCACCATGCCCAGCTAATTTTTGTATTTTTAGTAGAGACGGGGTTTCACCATGTTGGCCAGGCTGGTCTCGAACTCCTGACATCAAGTGACCCGTCCACCTTGGCTCCCCAAAGTTCTGGGATTACAGGTGTGAGCCACTGCACCTGGCCTCTTTTAATTAATTTTAAAATATTGATTACACATGGAGATGATTGCATGATGAGTTAGTCTACTTGCATTGCTATAAAGGAATACCTGAGACTGGGTAATTTATCAAGAAAAGAGGTTTATTTTGGCTCATGGTTCTACAAACTGTACAGAAAGCATGGTGTCAACAACTGCTTCTGGTGAGGGCTGCAGGAAGATTACAATCATGGTGGAAGGCAAAGGGGGAGCAAGCACATCAGATGGTGAGAGAGGAAGCAGTAAAGCGAGGAAGTTCCAGGCTCTTGTGTTTTTTTTTTTTTTTTTTTTTGAGATGGAGTTTCACTCTTGTTGCCCAGGCTGGAGTGCAATGGCACGATCTCGGCTCACTGCAACCTCTGCCTTCTGGGTTCAAGCAATTCTCCTGCCTCAGCCTCCCAAGTAGCTGGGATTGCAGGCACCTGCCACCATGCCTGGCTTTTTGTATTTTTAGTAGAGACGGGGTTTTACCTTGTTGACAGGGCTGGTCTCAAACTCCCGACCTCAGGTGATCCACCCACCTCAGCCTCCCAAAGTGTTGAGATTACAGGCATGAGCCACTGTGCCTGGCCCCTGGCTCTTTTAAACAACCAGATCTCGTGTGAACTCATAGAGTGAGAACTCATTCATCACCACAAGGATGGCACCAAGCCATTCATGAGGGATCCACTATGACCCGAACACCTTCCACCAGGCCCCACTTCTGATATTGGGGATTACATTTCAACATGAGATTTGGTGGGGACAAGCATCCAAACAATATTAAATGAGTCATCTATTGAATGTCACTCTTTGGGGTGGACAAGGGAAGAGGATGTGAAGAGGAACAAGACATGGGTCCCAGCCTCAAGGAGAGGGGCCATCTGGATATATTGGGCTAAATAAAGTATGCTATTAACATTTATTTTACTTTTTACTTTTCTAAATGTGGGAACTGGAAGATTTTGGCCAGTGAAATATGAGCACATTTTTACGTTTATGGCTCGTATTATATTTCTACTGCATTGTGTTATTCTAAACAGAAGATATAGCAAGCACAAAGGCCCTGTGGTAGGGACCGAGCTTCCTGTGTTTGGTGGTTCTGTACTCAGTCTGCATGTTGATACTTACTTGCTAATGTCACTAGACCTGGAGAGATGATGTGGGAAGCCCTGTTTAACTTACAACGGGGAGTCTATGAGTCTTTGTCCTTTCTTATCAAGCAGAGAGCAAGGTCATGAAATTCAGCCGTTCAGACTGATGCCTCCTTCTTGCTTGCCAATCTCACATGCTCCTTTAGACCTCAGATGGAGAAAGAAGACAGCCCCAAACTTCCTGCTTAGTATGTCGATTTCACCGTCTCCCTAAGCTCATCAGTGTGAAGGACGTGGAGCTAAGCCTAACTCCAGAAGCTTCCTTGTGTGCTGATGGCTGGCACCAAGGCCATGGTATTACAGTATAGAGCAGAGACTCCCCAAACCCACAGCTTGCAAAGTGAACTAGAAGGAACAGTTTAGTTCATTTATTAAGCTAGAATTTTGTTCTTCTAAGACAGAGTTTACAAAAGGGCCTCTTGGGGCTAACTCCCACATGCTTTTATCATTTTGCATGGTTTCACCATTCTTTTTAGGTGTGATTGAATTGCTGTATCAGTCAGGTTGGGCTGGGCTTTGCTGCAGTAACAAATAAGCCTTGTATCTTCATGGCTGGTAGTCACCCACTCTACATGTTGTTTGCTATGACATTACTCCATGCCTTCTGCACTTCAGGATCCTGGCTGACAGAATAGCTTCTATCTGGAGTGTTGCTGAATGCCATGATCAAGGGCAATAGGGCATGGTGTACCATAGACTGGCTCTTGAAGTTTCTTTTTGGCAGCAACCCATGCTACTTCTGCTGATATTTCATTGGCCAAAGGAATCGTGTAACTATGCTTAAAGTCAAGAGGGCAGGGATGCATGAGCCCCCTGCAGGGAGGGGCACTCTATGGGTCACCTCTTGTGCATCCCTTCAAATCCTTTTAGCCCCACCTTCTATTCCAGCCACTGCTTCAACAAGCCTTGAGCAGGGCTAGCCTGACAGTACCCACTACAAACCTCTTACTTTTCTGATGCAGTGCCCTGGGTACCAGCAGGAACCTGTGGGAACTCACACACATGCCACCTGCAAGTGCAGAGGAATTAACACCTGTGGGGCCATCTTTGGCGAAAGGGGAGGGCATGGATGAATAACTATCCCCCTCCGTTCTCAGGGCAGGCAGTTAGTTCTGAGATGCATGCAGTTAGTTCTGAGATGCTAGCACCTAGAGCAGCACTCACTCCAATTACCCATCCTTACCCATACTTACCCATCCTTACATGGCTTCCCTCTCATCCCTGTCTCACTCCCTGGGTCTGCACTCACTCCCAGGGATCATTTCCCCAGTAAACCACCTGCATGTAAGCCTTTGCCTGGGGACCTACTACAGAGGGAAACCAAGCTGAGACAGACAGGAAATTGGTGGACAGTAACACAATCTATCACTATTGACTAATATTGCAAAGTTAGAAGGTTTAATATAAAATTTCAATGTTAAGCTTTTCTTGATAAATCAGATCTGGCAGCACATAACTGAAATTCTGGCAAGTCCACAAGAGGCTGGACTTGAATAGGGGCAGTGGCTTCCTTGAGATGGGACCCAAGCTCTCTCTTGACAACATTTGCTATCCGAGAGGGAAAGTCTTCGCTTTTTCATGCTGTCTACCTGGCTCCAGGAGTCTTTTGGGTTTGTTGTTGTTGTTGTTTTTTGTTTTAAATCTCTGTTATAGGAACTGTTGCTTGAGCTAGATATCTATGAATCCCTGGAAATGTTTTTTTTTTTATTATATGGAGAATTTTCTAATTTGGGGGGGATTTTATTTACTTATTTTGTTTCTCTTTCTCTGTTTTATAACAAAAGGATCAATTAAAAAAGGCAAGAAACAACTTAGACTGGCAGTGCCAGGCTGGCAGGGACAGCCTGTCTGGTCACCACTGTATTCTCAGTGGTATGTAGTAGGTGCATAAAAAATCTTTTGCTGAATGGATGACAAGATGAGTGACTGAGGTAGCCTGTTCCCAGTATGATCCTGAGCTCCCGACTCTCATGTCCTTGTAGTGCCTACTCTCTTTGAGTACGGGCTAAACTTATTGTTCGCCTCTAATTTAGCAAATAGGATGCCACTTCTGACATTAGGTTATAAAAAAGACTACGGCTTCTGTCTTGTCCCTCTCCAACTCTCTCTCTAACATCCACAGCTATGATGCCACAAGAATACTCAGATAGCACATGGACAGGCCCACATGGCAATGAATTGCAACTTGCCAGCAACCATGTGGGTTAGCTTGAAGCAAATTCTCCAGTCCTGTGTCTTCAGGTGACTGTAGCCCTGGCTGACCATGTGACTGAACCTGAGGAGAAACGCTGAGCCAAAGGCACACAGATAAGCTGCACCTGGATTCCTGACCTACAGAAACTGTGAAGAAATAAATGTTTGTTGTTCAAAGCCAAGGGTTGGCAAAATACATTCCGCTTGTTTTTGTAAATAAAGTTTTATTGGAACACGGTAATGTTCACTAATGTGCCTATTGTTATGGCTGCTTTCATACTTCAACAGCAGTAGCTATTGAGTAGTTGCAGCAAAAGACTATCTGGCCCACAGGCCTAAAATATTTACTATGTGGCCCTTTAAGGAAAAGTTTGTCTATCCCAGTTTTAAGCTGCTAAGTTTGGGAAAAATAGTTACCTAGCAATGGATGACGAATACAATAGCTTTCAAATCCAAAACACTGGTCCTAACTGGGCGTGCAGGTCTTGAGGTAGGGCATCCAATTTCAGTTTAGCTTCGTTTAATAGATATTCACTGAGCACCTACTGTGTGCCAGGCATGGTCTCAATAATATTCCAGAATGCCACATTCAGTTCTTTCTGCACTGTCCCCTCCAGCATTTTCTTGGTCTATGGCATGATTTGCCAAATATTTATGGATTTAAGTTGGCTTTTAGAGACTGGAATTAGCAAGACACTCTTTGGAATGCAACAGATAACTCTGTAATCATGGGGAGGTGAGCAGGGAGCAGGAAGACATTTAGCTGGTATTTCCGTGCAAAGTTCTGATAGTTGTTAAAATATGGAAATATTTCCATTCCTCCCTATGGAAATATAGGGCCCCAAAGGCCCTACCTCCAATAACCAAAGGGGTGAAGTGTAGCACAGCAGGGGCCACCCACAATTCTGAGGGCCACTCTAATTGGTCAGTTCCCATGCCATGCTAGTGATTAAATATTGGCACACGGTTCCAGGACAAACTTCTGGCTTGTCCCGCAGGGGTGCTCAGTAATGTTGCCTGCGTGACGGAATTCACAGACATCTATTGAATATTTGCCCCTTTTTGGAGTGGACAGAGAAGAGGATGCAAAGAGGAACAAGATGTGGGTCCCATCCTCAAGGAGCGGGGCCACCTGATCTCTAAGTGTGTCTAATACTCACTTGGCAGGAGGGTCTGGAGCCAGACCTTCAGGGTTGAAATCCAGCCCCACTTCTTACCAGCTGTTTGACCTTGAGCCAGTGATTCAGCACCCTGTGTGCCTCAGTTTCCTCCTCTGTGACAATAATAGTTCCTACCCCATAGCATTTTAGTAGGGATGTGCTAACAGTAATGCCTTGTACCTGGTTGGCACTCAGAAAATGTTAGAAAAAGAATCATCACCATCCAGGAGCCAAAAGAACATGCTGTGAGGGGTCATAATATTATCAAGAAGTACATTCAAGAAGAGTTGTCGGTTGTTTTTTTTTTTTTTTAATTGATACAGAGTTTTGCTCTTGTTGCCCAGGCTGGAGTACAATGGTGCGATCTTGGCTTACTGCAACCTCTGTCTCCAAGATTCAAGAGATTCTCCTGTCTCAATCTCCCAAGTAGCTGGGATTACAGGCATGCATCACCATGCCCGGCTCATTTTGTATTTTTAGTAGAAATGGAGTTTCACTATGTGGGTCAGGCTAGTCTCAAACTCCTGACCTCAGGTGATCCACCTGCCTTGGCCTCCCAAAGTGCTGGGATTACGGGTGTGAGCCACCGTGCCCGGCCAGGAAGAGTCAGTTGATCATGGACTAGATTTCTGGCTCTGGTCTAGGCCCCATGCAGGCAGACAGGGCTGGCTTCATGGGCATGTGGCCTGTGCATAGAGAACTTCTTTGGTTTAATGCTCTGCTGTTGCCATCTTGAGATGCTAAAGAATTTTCGAACAAGTGCCTTGCAGCTTTATTTTGCACTGGGTCTCACAGATTATGTAATTGGTCCTGCTTATAGAGGTGGACATGGCAAACTTCTGATCACCAGGAGCTTTGCAAGTCTGCTCGGGGGAGCTAATGGGCCACCCATCTTTACATCACAGAGCTACAGGCATTCTGGTGCAACACTGGGCCTAAGGCTGGCTCCCATGCATCTTGGTTGGGTTGAAGCAGCCAAAGAGACCTCCCTGAGGCCACAAAGGAAGCTGCATCAAGGGCCTAGCATGTCTTATATCACCATGAAAACCTGGAGAGGAAAACCGATAAGGAGATCAGTTCCCATGATGCATCCGGTTAAGGGAATGCTGCTTGGATTTATTTTCCGCAAGAGGAGTAAGGCCTTGAATTCTGAAATATTTTTGAAACCTTTGGAAAATCCCCCTTTAATCACGGATGACAGGTTGACATTTTTCCGGCTGTTTAGAAGCAGTAGACAAGTCAAGTTGCTCGGCAGGGCACAGGCTGGCATGCTGGGATATGTGTGGGTTCTAACCTCCTTCCCTTTCCCTGGTTCCTTGCAGCTCTAAGGAAAAAGAAGAGAAAAATAAACCAACCAAAACAAAAGCCAGACTCTTGCAGTGTTCATGCCAGTCTATGCCATCTGCATTTGGGGATTTGCTCCTGAAAGTAAAATCTTAATTGGGTAACTTTTTAACTTTTTCCTTCTTCTTCCCAGCTCATGGATTCACCTTTTCGGCAGCGTCCCACTATGGCAGCTTGTGTATCTCTCTGTCATTAAATCTACTTCTTGGTTGGGAGAATTGTTTTATTGGCTCATCAGGTGCCAGCATGAATCTTTTATTTCCCTCTATCCCCAATTCCTCTTGTGATCAAGACCTGGGTGTGGAGTAGAATCCAGGTTCCACCATAAGCGAACCTGTTGGTTAATGGTATGTGCTCAAATCTCAGCTCTGCTTCTCAGTCTCTAAGGGGCCTTGAAGAAGTGACTTGGCCTCTCTGTGCTTCTGTTTCCCCATCTGTAAAATGCTATGAGAAGAATGACATGACTTCACACATGCAAAGCTCTTAGAACACATAATTAAGTACATAGGCACATAATCATATATTTAACATTTTATATATATATATTTAACATTTTATATATATAAAATGGATGATATATATGATATATATGGGTGATATATATGATATATATGGGTGATATATATATGATATATATATGGGTGATATATATATGATATATATGTGATATATATGATATATATGTGATATATGTGATATATATATGATATATATGTGATACATATGATATATATATACACACATCCTGTTAAGGGACTGTGTATATAGATATGTATATCTGTCACCCAGACTGGAGTGCAGTGGCACGATCTCAGCTCACTGCAACCTCCGCCTCCCGAGTTCAAGCGATTCTCCTGCCTTAGCCTACCAAGTAGCTGAGATTACAGGTGTGCATCACCACGCCTCGCTAATTTTTGTATTTTCGGTAGAGACGGGGTTTCACCATGTTGGCCAGGCTGGTCTCAAACTCCCGACCTCAAATAATCCTCCCACCTCGGCCTCCCAAAGTGCTGGGATTACAGGCGTGAGCCGCTGTGCCTGGAATTAAACATATTTTAAAGGCATCTTTTCCATTTATTATTATGGATGGATACAGTACTACCTCCACCATCCTATTCCCCCATTGATAAAAGCTCACAGGTACACAACACTCACCATGTTCCAGGTGCAATTTTAAGCCTTTTGCAAATATTTCCAAGCTTAAATCTCAAAACAACCTTATGAGGCAGGGACTGTTGTTTCTCCCATTTTGTAGATGAAGGAAACTGAGGCACAGAGAGGTTAAATAACTTGTCTGAAGTCACACAGCTAGTAAGTGTCAGAGCCAAAGTTCATCCTCAGAAATTCGGCCCTAGAGGCACCCCACTTTTACCCATGGTGCTCTGTTAATATATATAACTTGTACCTTGCTAAACATTAGAATTTTTTCTTTTTCAATAAAAATTTAAACTTATTGTTGAAGAATGCACGTGTATCAAAAGTGTAGGATGGGCTGGGCATGGTGGCTCATGTCTAGAACCCCAGTGCTTTAGGAGGCTGAGGCAGGAGGGTAGCTTGAGTCCAGGAGTTAGAGACCAGCCTGGACAACACAGTGAGACCCTGTCTCTACCGAAAATCAAAAAATTAGCTAGGCATGGTGGTACGTGTCTGTGGTCCCAGCTACTTGGGAGGCTGAGGTGGGGGGATCTCTTGAAACTGGAAAGTCAAGGCTGTAATGAGCTGTGATCACACCACTGCACTTCAGCCTGGGCAGCTAAGCCAGACCCTATATCCAAAAAAAAAAAAAAGTATAGAATGCGTTCATTTTCCCAAACTGAAAACACCCATGGAACCATCTCGCAGACTTCAACACAGATGATCACACTCCCTCAGAAGCCCCTTGGGTGCCCTCGTAGTCACTCCCTCACCCGCAAAGGTAGCTGCTAGCCCCACCTCCAACAACAGAGATTCGTGTTGCCTATTTTTGTACTTTATGAAAATGGAACCAAGCAGTATGCGTTCTTTCATTTGGGTGTCTTTGGCTTGACATTATGTTTGTGATTTATCCATATCGTTGCGCACAGTTGTAGATTGTTTATTCTTATTACCACGTAGCGTTCCACTTACAGTTTTATCTATCTATTCTACCGTTGAGGGGCATTTGGGTAGTTTTTGTGAGTAACACTGCTAGGAGCATTCTGGTGCATGACTTTCAGGGGGTGGATGGGTGCATTTCTGATGGGCGTGTCCCTAGGAGTGAAACCGCTGGGTCAGAAGGGATACATCTGCCAATCAGTTTGCTGGAGGCTTTTCAGTGTGTTGAGTGATGGGGTAGGGGAATGAAATGGAGGGTTGGGCATTTCGTAAGTGATTTCTCTTGCTTCTGGCCATCGACTGGAAATAAAACATGACATTTGGACCCAGTGGAAGGCCGAGTCATCAAGGCATGCCAGGAGATTATTTATGAGGTTTTGTTGAACATCCCACCTTTCTTTAATTTCTGCAGGATATCCTCTTCCTGTAAAGTGAGCTGAAAGGGCAAACCGTGAGGGTTTCATGGTGTCACTGTTAGAACTGTGAGACAATGCTGTCAGCTAAAAACAGTGGGGCCGGTGCAGAAACCATCACCGAGGGAAGCGTGTGGGCATGGCACTAGCTCCTCTCAACAGCCCCAGAATCCACCATGGATGATCAGGTGGATCATCCACTCATTCACTCACCAAACCCTGATTGAGCACTCTGTGTGTGGCCAGCCATGTGCTGGGCGCTGGGGACAAAGTAACATACAAGGCTGGCCAAGTCCTTGCCCTGTCTGAGCTTACCTTCTCCTGGGGATATAAACATGAACATGAGCAAACTAAAAAATATATTTTAAGACTAGGCACGGTGGCTCACACCTGTAATCCCAGCACTTTGGGAGGCCAAGGTGGGTGGATCACCTGAGATCAGGAGTTCGAGACCAGCCTGACCAACTTCGTGAAACTCTGTCTCTACTAAAAGTATAAAAAATTAGCTGGGCATGGTGGTGGGCGCCTGTAGTCCCAGTGACTTGGGAGACTGAGGAAGGAGAATCACTTGAACCTGGGAGGCAGAGGTTGCAGTGAGCTGAGATTGCACCAATGCACTCCAGCCTGGGCAACAATAGTGAAACTCCATCTCAATTAAAAAGAATTTTTTAAAAAATTTCTTTTTAGAGCATGATAAGGAAATGAAAAGAATGAAATGGGGGGATGGGAAATGAGTGCTTGGGGCAGGAGGCAGTACTGGAGACAGCCCAGGGAAAGCCAGTTTGAGGACATCATATTCGTAAGCTTGGAAATAGCGGTTGAGCAAGGCTGGCCTCGTGAGCGTGCACACCTGTGCACGTGCTAATGCTCTGCTGTTGCTGTCTTAAAGGTCGTCATAATTTTTGAACAAGGGGCCCCGCATTTCCATTTCATACTAGGCTCTGCCAATCACATAATTGGCCCTCTCAGATTGTTCAGGTTTCTAGAGAAGAAGAAACCTCCCACCATCTCTTCTGGGGTGGAGAACAAAGCAGCTACCTTGCAGAAACACCCCCAATGGCTAAACAATGAGGACGGTCTCTGTTTCCCCTGCCCATTTCCCTTCATCCTCATTTCTTTGCACCTTACAGGTTCTCAACCTGGCCCGGGAGCTTCAATGAGAGCAAATCAGGATCCAAGTAGAGCAGCCACTTTTGATGTGGGCTTTTCATGGCTTAGAAATCTTGCAGTTTCCATTCCTGGAGGCCCCTGGGTGATTAATGATAGTGGGGCTTTCTCCACTGTGCTAACCAGAAGGAAGGAAGGAAGAGCGCTTTGAAAGGAGAGGGTGTCCAAGTGCTAGCCTCTTGTAATTCAAGGCCCCCGGGGAGGCAAGTTTAACCTCTCACACAGGGCCTGGCTGGGTTGCTGGCTGGGGTGACTTTGGGGAGCCGGATGGTCTGGAGACCTGGATCGGGTCATCGGGCTATGACCCCAGGTCTTCTCTGTTGTGCTTTGAAGATCAGCCACTGCACCAGGAACAGCTGAGGACCAGAGACTGCTGCTGAGGATCTGAGACCCCTGCAAAATCCAAATTCTGGACTTGTCCACCAGGATGCTCCCAGCGTCTCAGGGAGCCCTGTGTTCCAGGCACAGCCCCAGAACCCAGGGCATCTGCAGACAGAGGCCCAGATCTTGTACCCGTAACATGAGCCTCATAACACCCATGTCTCCACTTTTTCAATGTGCTTGTCAATGTCAGATACCATAAGGCATGGGGAAAGAATAAAGGGTAGTGAAGTGTGGACACTGGGCTGGCTGATACCTGCCCTAGTGGACATCGACTGTGTGTACTACACAAACAGCGCTTCCCTTCCCACTTGTGAGCACAGCATCCCCACCTTCTTGAGGAACTAAATCTTTCTCAGCCTTAGGTCTTGTTTTGGATGGCAGGCTCCAGCAGTGAGGGTGTGGCCCAGGCTTTGGTAAGAAGCATACTAAGCATACTTGGTGTCACAAGACACAGTCATGGGTTCAAAATTGAGCACAAGACTCACACGAGTCCCATGATGCTCAACTCTGTTGCTGCTGTTGTGCTTTACTCTGAAACCACTGGGCAAAGGAGACTCCTTTCTTGGTAGGAGTGGCTGAACTGGGGGGATATGGCATGGAGCTGAGGATGGCTATCTCATCACTGCAGGGCAGACATTGAGTGAGATGGTGAAAAGAACACAGAAAAAGGCAGAGCTGAGACATGAGGAGGGGTTGGGGAGGAGAGAATGAGCCTGATTACATTATTACATGGTGCTAGAGGGCCTGGATCTAGCCATGCCTGAAATCCACATGGTTTCCTTATTTGCTTCAGTCTGTTTGAGTTGGGTTTCTGTTTTTTTGTGACCAAGAGGCCCAGCAAATATATCTACTCAGATGTTAGGGGGTTAATATTTGGCTGAATATTTTTAATTCTGTCTCACTAGCTAGTCCCCAGCTTTGGGGACTGTAAGTTCCCTAAAGGCAGGAACCAGGCTAGCTGTGGTCAGTAGGTTTTGTGGTGTATGTTGATGGGAGACTGAGCAGAATGTTGACTGTGGTGAGGCAAGGACAAAATGATTGGAGCATTGGGGAGGGGAGGAGAGTGCATGGAGACAAGGCAGATTGAAGGCTTCCTCGTTCTTGCATGACTCTGTGTGATCTCTGGGCTAGAGGCTGAGGCTGCAGCAAAGGGCAGTCCACACACTGTGTCTGTCCTCACAGAGTTCACCGTGAAGCAGGGCAAACAGGCACCAAACAAGACATCATAGTAACGACTTTTCATAGACACAGATAGGAGTCGTTTATGTGTGTGTGTGTGTGTGTGTGTGTGTGTGTGTGTATTTTGTTCTCTGTTTCTTTTTTTTTTTTTTTGAGGCGGAGTCTTGCTCTGTCACCCAGGCTGGAGTGCAGTGGCGCGATCTCGGCTCACTGCAAGCTCCGCCTCCCGGGTTCACACCATTCTCCTGCCTCAGCCTCTCCGAGTAGCTGGGACTACAGGCGCCCGCCACCACGCCCGGCTAATTTTTTGTATTTTTACTAGAGACGGGGTTTCACCGTGGTCTCGATCTCCTGACCTCGTGATCCGCCTGCCTCGGCCTCCCAAAGTGCTGGGATTACAAGCGTGAGCCACTGCGCCCGGCCTTGTTCTCTGTTTCTTTGTCTCTGTCTCTCTCTGTCTCTGTCCATCTCTCTTTCTAAATATATATGCAAGTCATATACATATCTCCCTAAAGTCCTCATAAATAAGCTCCTTAATGTAAAATTGTTGTGGGAGGGATGGGATCATTCTGGGTGGCCCAGGGAGTGCCTGTCCCCAGGAGAAATAGAAGATTGTGTCAGGGCATCTGGCAGTGTTCAGAGCAGCCTGGCCATGACACTCCAGCCAGCAGAGTGCTTTTATGGAAGGATGTGTGCCTGGTGCCTTCGGAGTCATTTGCTTATGACCTGCAATGGCCAGGATGGGTGCTGTGGTTAGTGCTGAGGCACTTTTCTAAGTTCTGCAAAAGGGAGAAGGCAGAGCCTCATGGCGACCTGTCTTTACAAGTTTCCAGAGTCTTTCCCCTAGACTTGCTCTCTGCCTCTAAGGGAACTGAGGCTGGGAGAAGACAAATGTATAAACAGTATCAGCCATTGGGAAATGGCTTTTTCTCGTGTTGCCATGAGGCCTGGGCAGGAGGTGCTCTGTGGGTGAAGACGAGGGACAGTGTCACATACCTCTTTGGGGAATGATCTTCCAGAGTAGGGGTGTGTTCCCATGAGCTGAGGGCACGTACCCAGTTGCTGTTTTGATGGACAGCACTGCCAGATGGAGGCTTCAGCCTGTCTCTCTGTACCTGCTCTATCTGTGCCACACAAGAAACCAGGCCCCAGTGGCTAGAGCCCAGGAGAGACAGGAAAGGATGAGGGTATAGAGATGTGCAGAGCAGGGGCTTTGGAATCAGACGGGCCTGGATCCTGGCCCTGCCCCTTTTTATGCCAGTAACACTTGGGAAGTTACTTACCCCTCTGCATGCCAGTTTCCACATCTGTAAAATGGGGATTCTTGCAGGGTTGCATCCCCAGGATGGCGCTAATGGTGATGATTCCTGGGCAGAGAGGTTTGAGTGATGGGAATTTTCTTTGTCCTTTTGTGTACTTTCCAATTTTTGTCTGATGTAAATGTAAATATTTTTAATTCAGAGAAAAACAATGTGTGCTATTAGAAAATAAAAACATTTTTTGAAAGATTGGAGAGCACCGGGTAAGAGGAAAGATAAGAAGAGAGAGAGTGGAATTTGGAGGCAACCAGCAGTCATTTTGTTGCATGGCTACCATGGATTGATCAGAAGCATGAGTCTGTTCTGGGGGCAACTTGGGAGCCCAGAGGTCTGCAGTTGGCCAGGGAAGCCTGGACTGGGATGCAAGACTCCTTGCCACACCCTGAGAAGGGGCTGACGCTGCACTTTCCATCAGGATTGGAACAGTACAGTGGAAGGACAACAGGAGTGTGAAGGGGTTGGACAAGGAGGGAGAGAGAACCAGGCCCTATGGAATTGATGAGGGCAGAGGAGAGGCCCAGAGGACAGATACCCACACCAAAGGAAGGTCACATGGTTTGTAAAAAGAAAAATAGAAAGAAGGCTGGGTATGGTAACTCATGCCTGTAATCCCAGCACTTTGGGAGGCCAAGGCAGGCAGATCACTTGAGGCCAGCAGTTTGAGACCAGCCCGGCCAACATGGCAAAACCCTGTCTCTAAAAGAAACACAAAAATTAGCTGGGCATGGTGGTGCACACCTGTAGTCCCAGCCACTCAAGAGGCTGAGGCACAAGAATCGCTTGAACCCAGGAGATGGAGGATGCAAAGAGCTGAAACAGCACCACTGTACTCCGGCCTGGGTGACAGAGTGAAACTCTATCTCAAAAAAAAAAAAAAAAGAAAAGAAAGAAAAATAGAAAGAAATGATAATACCCTCAAAACCCCAAGTATCTCTAATCAGTCCCATTTCCTGCAGTCAGCCCGCCCCTCTGATGGGCTTCTTGGTCTGTGTAGGGGCAGACCTGTTACTGGAACATCTCTGTTTCCGGTATTGCCATAAACCAATGCCTGGCACATAGACAGTGTGCAACAAATCTTGTTCAACTGGTTTAACCCAAATATAACTTGGGGTCCTATGTGGCCCAGTATTACCTCCATGTTGTATTTAGAGAAAATAGAGTCCAAAGTAAAAATATAATTTTATTGTTTTTGAAACAGCGTCTCACTCTGTCACCCAGGCTGGAGTGCAGTGGCATGATCACCACTCATGGCAGCCTCAACTCCTGGGCTCAAGTGATCCTCCTACCTCAGCCTTCTGAGTAGCTGGGACTACGTGCACACCGCTATGCTTGGGTAACTTTTAATTTTTTTGTAGAGATGGGGTTTCCTTATGTTGCCCAGGTTGGCCTTGAACTCCTGGCCTCAAGTGGTCTTCCCACCTTGGCCTCCCAAAGTGGTAGGATTACAGGCGTGATCTGCCACCACACCAGGCCCATTTTAAAAAGATTCTAATCTTTACTCCTGACTTTGAAAGCACTTTATGAAGATCCATTTTTGATTCAGAGAGACACTTCCCCAAATCCCTCTCTTCTTTCCTTTTCCCTCATTCTGTGGTTGCCCCTAACTCTGTTCCTCATCTCCAGCCTGCGTGGCGCTTCTACTTCCTCCTTCCCACATGTCACACTTTATTGTCTCTCTGCCAGAGATCCCTGGAACTTCTGCTCTGGCCAAAAAAAATACAGTAGAAGAGTGGAGAGCATGAATGTTCTTTGCCTCCAAGCCTTTCCTCACTCTGTACAGAGAAATTCAAGCAGAGATGGCTGATGAAGTGAACAAAGGGGGACTTGGCTAACAGAGGATCCGGGTTCAGATCTTGGATCCTTTTCTTGGTCACCATGTGACTTTGGACAAAGTATGGAGCCATTTGGAGATTCAGTTTCCTTGTGAGTAAAACAAGGAAAATAATACACTTACCTGAGAGAGTATTTAGGTCTAAATGAGTTAATTGAGAGAGGAGTTAGATTTAAATGAGTTAATTCATTTAGATGCTCTAACAGGGCCTGATTTGAATTAAGTGCTAATAAGTGTCTGTTTTTCTCCTCCTCCTCCTCTTCATTTATTGTTACTGTCATTATCATTATCATGATCATTATCATCATATGGGCAATGGAACCAGACTGTCTGAATTCAAATCTTGGTTCTACCACTTACTCGAATCCAAGTACACTGTGTAACTTTTATGCACTTTCCTCCTCTGTAAAATAAGATTAATAATAGTACCTACTTTCTAGAATTGTTGTGAGGATTAACCTCTGCTACTAACATAAGCAGAAGAGGTTAGAAGAACATTTGGCACATGCTAATTGCCCAACAGGTGTTAATTATTTTATTCTATGCAGAGTAAGAGGTAGAATCAGGATTTGAAACCAGTTCTGTTTGACTGTAAAATCGCCTCCGTAACTACTGTCCTGCCTCCTCCTCTCAGGCTTGCGGTGGGGTCACTTGAAGTTACAAAAATGTTTCTTCCATATATACCTGAAAAAACTGAAAGTAGAATCTCAAAGGGACATTTGCACAACCATGTTTATAGTAGCATGATTCATAGTAGCTAAAAAGTGGACGCAACCCAGGGGTCCCTCAACAGATGAGTGGATACACAAAATAAGATATTCCATACAATGCAATACTATTTAGCCTAAAAAAAAAGAAAATTCTGACACTTGCTGCAACATGGATGAATGCTAAGTGGAATAAGCCAGACAGAAAAGAACGCATACGGTGTAATTCCACTTATATGAGGTTTCTCAGAGTAGTCAAACTCATAGAGACCGAAAGCAGAATGGTGGCCACCAGGGGCTTAGAGGAGAGGGGCATGGGGAGTTAGCACTCATTATTTTGGGATGATGAAAACGTTCTGGAGATGGATGGTGGTGACAGCCGCACAATGTGAATGGACTTAATATTGTTAAACTGTACACTGAAACATGATGAAGATGATAAGTTTTATGTTATGTGTATCTTACCACAGTAAAAATATTGTGGTGGTGCCCATGCCTGTAGTCCCATCTACTTGGGAGGCTGAGATAGGAGGATGGCTTGAGCCCATGAGGTCGAGGCTGCAGTGAGCTGTGATCATGCCACTGAACTCTAGTCTGGGCGCCACAGTGAGACCTTGTCAATAAAAGAAAAGAGTTGAAAAAGAAGAGTTCCCTTCTTTCTGCCCCAGGAAAGAGAGGCGACAGGACTCAGTTTCCCTTAAGTCCTTTTGTTGCTTTTCTGGGGACTGTGGTTGCCCCAGTCAGCAGCTCCATCTCTTGCTTATGCCCTGACCTTGTGGTGCAGTGACGACGATAGCAGTGACCACTGCCTCCTTCTGGGAGTGGGGGGGTGAATGACGAAGACCTGTCCTCACTCCCACCCTGAGAAGAAGGTGAGTCTGAGCGAGTCAGATAGAGCTGGTTGCTTAGGCAGCCAGGAGGTCTTTGAAATTTTAATTTTGAAAATGTGGGGGAAATGTCTTATTTTATAATTGCGCAGTGTTGCGGGAAAGGGAAATCCCGTGTGTTTTTGGCACAGCCCCATTGGTTCATGCGAGTGTGATGCTGTGGAGCCTTGATTCCCTCTTCCAGCAGATGGCCCGGCCACCTTCTCATCAGGGGCAGGTAGAGATAACTGCACCATTTCTTGTGGATCCTTTTTCTAGCTGACTTGCTAATGTCTGCTGGGGTTCTTTCAGCTAAAGTTTTGAGCTCTTCTCCTGGGTCAGCAGGTGGGAGACCATGTGCTGGCAGAAATTGCTTCCTCTGAAGGAGCCCTGATTGGAATTCTGAGAAAGTGAAGGCAATTTGGAACTTCGAAAGAGAGGCAAGCCGTGAGCTCACTGGCAAATTGAGGTTTTTTTTTTTTCTCCTCTTCTTCCTCTCTCTTTCAGCTTAATTTTTCTCCCTGTCTTTCCAAGGTTCCTTATCCCATTTCTCTCTGCCAAGCTATTTCTATTTCTTACTTAAAAACCTTAGTTCAGACCTCTAGCCCATCTAGAACTCTGATGATTTCTGATTAAAACCTTGTCTTAGCCTGGACTCCTTCAAAAGCAAATGCCAAGGCAAAGGCTGCTGCCCAGGTAGTTTATTGGGGGAAAATCTCAGGGACCAGGAGTGCAGGCTGGGGCGGGAGTGCCGGGGCATGGGCAGGAGGTGCAGCAGAAATGCAGCTCAGGACTGCCCACCCAGGATATGAAAGCGGAAGCGTTTTCCCATCAGTTTCCACCCTGTCGGTCAACGCAGTCCCACAGGCATTAACCCCCTTCTATTCTTGGGGTGCACCGGTGAATGCTGAGTGGGTTTCTGCAGGCCTGAAAAGTCTCATGGTGTCAGAGAAGCCCCAGGACCGGAAGCAAGAGGAATATGGTGGAGTCAGTGCAAGAGGGTGTCTACCTGTGGCTCCAAGAAGCTGGTCAAAGCCCGTATGGTGATAGTGGTCCCCAAGCTTTAAGCACCAGAGACCAGTTTCATGGAAGACAATTTTTCCATGGACTGGGAATAGGGGATGGTTTGCGGATGATTCAAGCCCATTACATTCATTGTGCACTTTATTTCTATTGTCGTTACATTGTAATATATAATGAAATAATTATACAACTCACCATAATGTAGAATCAGTGGGAGCCCTGAGCTTGTTTTCCTGCAACTAGACAGTCCCATCTGGGGGTGATGGGAGACAGTGACAGATCATGAGGCATTAGAATCTCATAAGGAGCAGGCAAACTAGATACCTTGCAAGTGCAATTCACAATAAGGTTTATGCTTTTATGAGAATCTCCTGCTGCAGCTGATCTGACAGGAGGTGGAGCTCAAGTGGTAATGCAAGCAATGGGGAGTGTCTGTAAATACAGTGAAGCTTTGCTTGCTAGCCCACCACTCACCTCCTACTGTGCGACCCTCAGTTCCTAACGGGCCATGGACTGGGACTGGTCCCTGGCCCAGGAGTTGGGGACCCCTGCTGTATGGGACTGATGACCCACCACAGCCATGGCTGAAGTAAGAGGTGGGCCAACAGCTGCCTCGTATAGATCTTTAGAGGCCCAGCTCTGAGAATAGTGGGTGTCTTAAAACACACAGGAATGCAATTCAGCACGCAACTAATATGTAAAGTGTCAGGGGGTTCGGTAAGGGCCTGCGTTTTCCCCCAGTGACTTTTGAAAGAGCATCTATCAAATGCTTTAATTTTCCTCTCTAATTCTCAGCGATCCTGGATCCTGCTCTGCTCGGACCCTACATGTGTGCTCAGCCTGCCTGTCAGGTGTGACCGATAGACCACAGCCATTGCTGACAGTGTGCCCCTCACAGTCAGGCTGGAAGGACTGGACTCGCTTCGTATGTATTCAGAACATAGCAGCTCCCCAAATGTGGTCATTGGCTTTTTCAATTATATTATTATTATTATTATTATTATGTCTTTGTTTCGGAGTCCTGGATGTTACTGAGACTTGAGAGAAAGGATTAAAGAAAAGCCTCCTCATATGTGAGGGGCAGAGGGGAGTTCCTAGTCTAGTTGAAGTGTCTCTATATCATATGTATATATCTGATATATATTTAGGTGGACTCATGTCATGTTTCCTGGGTCACCAGCATGGGTTAAGTGCTGTGTGGGACAGGCACAGTAGAATGCAGGAGAAGCAAGCTGTTGCAAAGGCACGTCCTCAGTGTCCACGCCAGAGGTCACCTACTGCCTCTGTAGACAATTGCACAGACAATGGCTTCCTAGTTGGAGCACCCAGCCCAAGGGTTCTTTCTGGCATCTGTTCAGTCTCTGGGGGTCAGGCTGGCATGTTGCTAAGACCTCCAGGAGCAACCCCCAACCACTGAGAAATAGGAGATGGTGCAGGAACACCCCAACTTCCTTGCCCCTTGGTGGGGCGCTCTGAGTCCCACCTGTTTCAGGAGTTCCTAACTCACTCCATTCTTAGGAGTTCCCCATTGAGATGGGGACCATTACCCACTTTTCTAGGTGTTCTTCCCTATCTCCCCCGCATTCCTTCACTACACTTCTTGGGGTCATGGTGTCTACCTATGAGACTTAAAAAATAACTTTTAAATGTCATTCTGATCATAGCAGTGATTCTTGCTTATTGTAAATAGTGGTGACATCATGATTTATAACACAGGAAATGATAGTTCTTTTAGATATCAGGTCCCTGCCCCTTCAGCTGTAAGCACTCTTAATAGTTTGATGAGCAACTTCCCACACTTTAGCAAAGATAACAATTTTTGGAATCACGTTTGATATGGTCTGGCTCTGTGTTCCCACATAAATGTCATCTTGAAGTGTAATCTGCACCGCAGTCCCTAGGTGTTGAGGGAGGGACCTGCTGGGAGGTGATTGGATCACGGGCGTAGTTTTCCCCATGTTGTTTTTGTAATAGTGAGGGAGTTCTCAGGAGGTCTGATGGTTTAAAAATGGCATTTTCCCCTGCTCCCTCTCTCTCTCCTGCTGCCTTGTGAAGAAGGTACTTGCTTCTCCTTCACCTTCCGGCATGATTGTAAGTTTCCTGAGGCCTCCTCAGTCATGCAGAACTGTGAGTCAAACCTTCTTTTTCTTTCTTTCTTTTTTTTTGAGATGGAGTCTTTCTCTGTCGCACAGTCTGGAGCGCAGTGGCACAATCTCGGCTCACTGCAAGCTCTGCCTCCCAGGTTCAGACCCTTCTCCTGTCTCAGCCTCCCAAGTAGCTGGGATTACAGGCACCCGCCACCACACCTGGATAAATTTTTTGTATTTGTTCACTATGTTAGCCAGGATGGTCTTGATCTCCTGACCTTGTGATCCGCCCGCTTCAGCCTCCCAAAGTGCTGGGATTATAGGCGTGAGCCACCTCGCCCGGCCCAAACCTCCTTTCTTTATAAATTATCCAGTCTTGGGTATGTTTTTATAGCAGTGTGAAAACGGACTAATATAATGTTATATTAATATTCTGTAACCTTTTTCCATTTAATATGTATTTTCCCATATAGTCCATACAGCTCTACCCCATTTTTCTTAGTAGATGCCCTGTGTGTCAGTAAGAGAACACACAATGTTTCATATAACTCAGATCCTATTGATTGACCATTATGTTACATCTAGTATTTTGCTGCTATAAACAATGGGCAGTAAGTCTGTTTACAAACATTTGCTATACTCTCCTGCTGGCATGTCCATGGGATAAGTTTTTAGAAAAGAAATCTTGGCTAAAAGAGAGCCCACATTAAAAATACTAATAGATATTATCTAATTGTGTTCCAAGATAATTGAACAATTTATACTCATGAGGTTTTCAGATACTGGCTATGACCTAGGAGGCTGGTGTAATTGTAGGGCTGTCATGAACTGAAGAGAGGAGCAAGTGGGGACAGGCTCTGCCACCCCAAATATGTACCTGCCACCCTTTCCTTACTAATCTGGATCACTGACTCCTACCCCCCAGAAGCCCCATTAGAAACTCACTTTTTCTTGGAGAGAGGAGAGTGCAGCAGTGCAATGTTGTGGAAGGCATAGGGGTGGGAAAAGCATTTTTGTGTTGGTTTATGTGTTTTTGGACAATCAGGAGGGAAACAGTGTCCAGAGTCAGATAGTCCTGTGCTGAAATCCCAGCTGTGCCACATCCGAGTCTATTACTTTGGTAAGTCACTTACCTGTCTGGACTTACTTTTCTCACCTGAAAAACAGAGACTAGAATACTTGCTTTATGCATACGTGATATCAGTTAGGCTAATGCTTAGCTACTGTAATAGAAAGGCCCTTAGTCTCAATGGCTGAACACAATAGAAGCTGTTTCTGGTGAGTGGGTAGCCGTTCTTCATGCAGTGGGTCCAACTTCTTCCATCTCTGGTTCTTTAACACACAAGCTTCTAAGTTCCCTACCTTGCCCGCATCTGGCAGAGGAGGCAGAATGAGAATGAGGACCACCCGTGGGAGGTTGCATGGGCCAGGCCCAGAAGGGGTGCACATCAGTCCTCTGCACATTCCATTGGCTGGCCCTCAGCTATGAAAACCAGCCTCTCAGATGTCCTGCCATGGAGAGTGTGACCGACTGGTAGCCCCAGCGCCATCACCCTGGATTTACCATCACTTTCATGTGAAGGGAGGCCCTGCTTCTCCCCAGCTGCTCCCACCAAGAATGGGGACACCTTCAATGGGCAACTCTGGTGCAAAGACTCCCCACTGGGCTGGCAGAAACTTTCTTGGAAGCGTGATGCAGTCTGAGACTTCTGCTACGCAACCCTCTTCTCCCCCTGCTTTGTTCCTCCAGGAGTCGAACTTTAGGTAGCCTGAAAGCTCTCCCTGCTTTCTTCTGCTGTCCCCCAACCCCAATAAAACATTTGCACATCAAATCTCATCTAGGTGTCTCTTTCTCTGTCAGCCTCACAAGACCATACTTAACTGCAAGGGACTCTGGGAAATGTAGTTCAGCTGCGCAGCTGGGTGGAAAAGGAAGCAGGTTTGGTGGAGAGTGAGCCAGTCCCTGGCACAGAGAATTATGAGGATTAGATAATATGTAAAGTTCTTAGCTCTGGGCCTGACACACAGCAACACAGTAAATGGCTTGTCACCATTGCCATTTGTACCAGGATAGTGAGTCCCTGCAAGCAAGCAGTGTGTGTCCTCATTACACATGTGTCTTGGCCCAGCAGGTAGGCTGACCACTTAACGAGCTTCCTCCAAATCAGAGCAGGGAGAGTCACAGGCCCATGCCCCAGTGTTCCAAGGAGGAGACGTTAGCCGGAGAGGAGCTGCCTCTGGGAACATCTCTCTGCCAGCCGCTCTAGCTCACCATCCAGGGCCGCTCTACTTGGCTCCCTCCTCAGATGACAGCGTGGTGTGATGTGATCAGCTTAGCCAATGCTGGTCCTCAGGAGAAGCCCACACATCCCAAAGGGAGCATCTTCACCCATCCCCAGCACCTCCCTCCACGCCTGCTTCCAAGCGCTTCCACAGCTTTAAGAGTTCCATAAATGCTGATAATTGCTACATTAAACTTCAGTTTATTATTTTCTCTGGGTGCAGGTATGCGGATGATATGAGGCTTCGCTGCATTTACATACAAATTGAAGATTTTTATTAATCAGTCCAGTACCAGGAATCCAACGTTAACAGTCCATCAGGCCCTTAAATACATTTGGTGACATTTTTACCATGCATTAGCATGATAGGGCAAGGCGAATATAATGTACCAATGATTGCTTTTCCATTGAAAGCACAAACGGTTTCATTTTTCCTGTCATCTCAAATAAGTGTTAAAGAGGGTTTGGAGGCTGTTGTGTCCACGCCGTATGCTCAGGACTTACAAACACTGATGAGCACATTAAATAACCATTAGCGTCTGGGCCTGGACCACAGCACCGTCCCTTCTCTTCAGAATTTATTCTTTGATTTAAAGTGAAGGCAATCTGTGGTTGCTTTCATAAAGTCCTGCGGCCCCTCCATTCTCCCTCCAACAAAATGCATTACAACAGTAATTTTATGACTGTTAAAATAACTGTCGTTAACAAGCACTTAATTAAAATGTACAATAAATAGTCGACTACAGCCTTATCTGCTCTCCGGAGCGGCCTCAGCCCAAGACTGCAATGCCCAGGCCTGCTGTTGCCCAGCTTGTTTGCAGATTAATTGCTTTTCGAGCTGGCAGGAGCTGCCTCTTCAGCAGCCAGATCATAAATGACCAGATAGGGACTTTATCAATCAGGCGAGTGCGTCTGTGACCACTGGTAGACAGGGAGGCTGGCTGGGGAGCGGTTGGAGGGCAAGTCTTGGATAGGTGGAGGTACTGACCAGGGAGGGGGCCGGAATGGGCGTCAGTGGAGGTGGGTAAGGGAGAAAACCTGCAGGAAGTTGTCCCCAGTGGGCTGGCCTGCTCCAGACCTCATTTTGGACATCTCTGGCCTAGTCATTGCTTTGATAATAATAATAGTAGCTAGTCCTCATCACGTACCAAGTGCTTTCTTTTTATCAACTTTTTTTCTGGTTTTGAGACACTGTGTTGTCCAGGCTGGAGTGCAACAGTGCAATCATAGCTTACTGCAGCCTTGAACTCCTGGGCTCAAGCTATCTTCCTGCCTCAGCCTCCCAAGTAGCTAGGACTACAGGCATGTGAAACCATGCCCAGCTATTTTTAAAAAATTTTTATTTTTGTAGAGATGGGGTCTCGCTATGTTGCCCAGGCTGGTCTCCAACTCTTGGCCTCAAGCAATCCTTCCACCTCTGCCTCTCAAAGCACAGGCATTGAGCACTGTGCCCACATCAACTTCTTTAATTCTCACAACTATGTCAGGTTGTTATTATCAGGATTCTCATTTATAGATGAGGAATCTGAGGCTCAGAGAGATTAAGTGACCTACCCAGGGTCATACAGCTAATAGTGGCTCAGGTGGAGTTCAAACCCAGGCAGGATTGCTTCTGCGAAGGGCACTTAAGCACTGCACTGTGCTGTCTCTCGGTAGATATGAATTTATCATGTGCCAGTCAAGTGCCTGGAGTTGCACTAAACTCTTTATGGCAATGTTCATTCCTTTAATAGATACCTGTCTATTAATGCCTACTTTGTGTCGGGCCTGTGCTAGAGGCGAGAGGTACAAGGGTGAGCCTGAAGGATCTCATTTCTGCCCTTCCACAGCTCAGCAGCCAGTGGAGAAGGCAGCTGTGGCTCAGGGGAAGGGACCTCAGAGCAGAGCACCTTTAAAAGGGTGTGTGTGTGCATGTGTGCATGTGTGTGTGTGTGTGTGTGTGCATGCTTGTGTGAGTGGGGTCCAGGAGAGTTTTCAGGAGGAAGTGACTTTTCAGCTGAGGCTGAAACTAAGCAGGGACTAGCCAGGAGGAAGGCAGGGGAATAAGTGTTCCAGGCAGGGGAATGGCATTTGTGAGGGCATTGAGGAGAGAGAGCATTCAGCAGGGCTACAGCGGCACGTGTGAGTGACCAGAGGTGGGGCTCAGGAAGTTGGCTGGTGCTAGACCATGGAGGGTCTTCTGAATAAATCCAGGGCTTCAGCAGGGCACCTGATGTGTGCTTTAGAAGGGGCCTTATCTGGAGAAGGTTCTCATCAACAACTTTGTAAAGTAGGTGTTATGATTCCCACTTTTACAGCTGAAGAAACAAAGGCATATCGCAGAGTTAAGTGGCTTGCCAAGGTCACTGGTTCAGAGGCATCA
This sequence comes from Hylobates moloch, assembly GCF_009828535.3. Lineage (NCBI taxonomy): Eukaryota > Metazoa > Chordata > Mammalia > Primates > Hylobatidae > Hylobates > Hylobates moloch. The sequence continues at coordinate 89,905,474 of NW_026652281.1, forward strand.
GGGCAGACAGTGGTGAGCTTGAGGCCAGCTTCCCACACAGAGGCCCACAGCTTGCCAACCTGCTCAGCTAACCCCAGGTGACTCAGTACAGCCCAAGCTGGGGACTCTTCTGGGTTTTGGAGCTGGTATCTTGGAGCTGGAACTACTGAGTCATGAAAATAATTATCCTAAGAATGTCAATTGTCTTCCATCGCAAATCTGTATTGCTATGGTTTTTCCTGGAGCCCCAGGCTGGGAGGTAACCATGGCTAAGAATGCTTTGGGCTGCAAGTAGCAGAATAAAATAGAAGACTCCAACAACATGCTGAAGCAATGCAGCCATTTAACCATATTCCAAAATGAGAGATCTGCGGAAGAGCACTTTCAGCTTGGCAAAGAGCCCGCCCATATCAATAAGGACCCAGGCTTTTTCTATATTCTCTTCCGCTCTCTTCAGTATATTGGCCCTTTATTCTTAGGCATTTGCAGAATGGTCACAAAATGGCTGCCAGATTAAAGGTAGGAAGAGAAGGAGCTTACTAGGAAAGCTCACTTCCTCCTGGGTGCCATTGGTCAAGTCTAAGTCACATGACTGTCTTTAGCTGTGGGGCAGGCTGGGAAAGGACTCTCCAGCAGCTGACCTGTGGTGCTGGGCTGAGCACCCGGCACACAGCCACCCTGAACAAAATCAGAGAGCTCTCAGCAAGCAAGAAAGGATAGGAGAGACGAGGGAAGGCATCAAACAGCCACTGCCACAGTACATAGCAGTTATTGTGTGTCAGGAACTAAAGGGCTTTGCATGCTCTCTCTCTCTCTCTCTCTCTCTCTCTCGCATTTCTCTCTTTTTAAAGACAGGGACTTCCTTTGTCACCCAGGCTGGAGTGCAGTGGCAAATCATGGCTCACTACAGCCTTGACTTCCTGGGCTCAAGTGATCTTCCTGCCTCAGCCTCCTGAGTAACTGGGGCCACAGGCGTGTACCACCGTGCCCGGATAATTTTTAAATATTTTTTGTGAGACAGGCTGGTCTCAAACTCCTGGCCTCAAGTGATTCTCCCCTGCTTTAGCACCCCAAAGTGCTGGGGTTATAGGTGTGAGCTGCCTTGCCCTGCTATGGATTCTTTTTCAATTCTTGCACCTCTAGAAGGTAGCTGAGAAAACTGAGGGTCAGAGAGGCCCCAGAGGGGTATCTCTGATCAGTCCAACCTCAGGATCCCTGCTCTTGACCTCCAGAATATAATTATGTGACCATCACAGCCCCTGGGGGTGTATGCAAAGTTGGTTCTCCCCAACTCTCAGATGCCTGTAGGCAATAGCCTGTTGCCCCACCTGTGCCAGGCACCCTGAGCCTTCAGACTTGGGTCTGATTTCTGGTTCTTCCTCCCAAAGGCCACATTCATCCGCCCCTGATCGCCTAACAGGTTGACAGAAAGGAATTCCGTCAACTCCTGGTGGTGAGCTCCTTTTGCGCAAATCCTAGCTCTCAGACTCATTTTAAAAAGTCAGTTTCATTATAGTAAGGAATGCACTGTCCCCAGAGAAGATGGAAGGCAATGGTAGATTGTTTTTAAAATAGGAAAATGGTCAAACTCTTTTGTGGGGTGTCTGTGTGTATGATGACTCTGAGGCCAGCGTGTACAATCTGCCTTTCGCTGGGGAGGTGATTGGTAATCAAGTAAATGCAGGCAGCTGAGGGGTCAGGCCAGTGGCTTGGCTGCATCCCGCAGCCAGAGATGCATGAGACTCCTGCTAATGTGGAAGCTTTATTCATATGGATCCATCCCAGCCTCACAAATAAATGGAGACCAGCCAAAGAACTGATCTGGAAGCCACTGCAAACACACAATCAGCTGTCAGGGAGAGGGGGTGGCATGGAGCAAAATGCTTCCCCATCTTGGCATCTTAGAAGATGTTTAACTAAGGTCTCTACCTGGCTGTTATTTAAACAAACACAAAAGATGAAGGTAAGCAGTCCAGGGAGAATGCTTGAAACCCATCAGCAAACAGGGAAGCTCAGCTGGGAGGGAGATGCTCTGTGTGTGTGTCAAATCCATTTGCATCAGAATCCTGCAGGGACAGAAATGCCCAAATGCGGAGTGAGTATGCATAGCCATTTGCCTGTGTGAAGGCCTGGGAAGGAGCTGAGCAGGCCCCTAGGGATGTGCAGAGGGGCACATCCTCGGGTGGCCAGAATCTCCTGTGTGCATTCATTAAAGGGCCAGCTTGGTGGCTCCATGGCTAGACAGTGACGGCGCCATTTATGCACCAGGAAGAGCGTTATCCAGGCATGCGCCGTTTCGATTTATTTTGATTAACTTGTTAGGAGTCCGCTTACTGAGTGTCGCCTGTGCTTGCAGAGCCACAGAGCAGCCTTTTTGCTTAGGGTCCCTGTCGTTCTTCATATCCTCTGGCTTTGCCTCTCCTGTTGCTTGCCCTATGGAAATTAGTAAAGTGGGGTGGGAAAAGCAGAGGATGGTGATTGGATCCATGAGTCCTGGGATGGGCCAATTGTGTCGTTTTGGGTAAGTCACTGTCTTGCTGAGCTCTACATTCCTTTTTGGTCAAATAGGAATAGTCCCCATCTCTCAGCATTGTTGGGGGTATTGAATGAAATCCTGGACACTGGGAGGGTTCTCTTGCCTGCTTGCTGCCTCATCATGTTAGATCCAGATGTTAAACCATGTGCTTGCTCCAAGACCACAGATCTAGGAGAGAAACCTAGGGATCCTTTGTGCAATATTTGCAACTTGTGGGATGAATACCAAGGGTTTAGGCCATGCATGGAGAGGCATTGGGTAACATTGCGACATTGAGTCCCAGAGAGTGAACTGTACTGCCTTTCCCACTGTCTTTCAGAGCTAAGTCAAAATGAGTCTCCATTTGGTGCTAATAAGCCTTTAACATCTTTCCAACTCTTTTTAATCTCCCTTTAAAACAAAGATATCATGGGGACAGAAAGTAGAGGGGTGGTTGCCAGGGTCTGGAAGGAGGATGGTGGTGGTGGTGGGGTTATGATTTAATGGATATGGAGTTTCAGTTTGGGAGGATGAAGAAAGTTCTAGAGATGGAAGCTGGTGCTGGTTGTATAACAATGTAAGTGTACTTAATGCCACTGAACTGTACAATTAAAAATAGTTAGAATGGTAAATTTTATATTATGTATATTTTCCACACTAAAAACTAAAATTAGAAACAAAAAACAAAGACAGAACAGGCTTCAGGCACAGAGGCTTCAGTAAGCAATGGTGTCTAACTAGACTTTAATAACATTATTTTAAAAAATTAAATTGACTCTTTAGGTGGCTTCTATTTAGGACAAAGGATACTGGCTTTCTATTTCCAAATATCCACTTGATACAAAGTTTCCTTTTGAAATACATTTAATTAAGCCAGGAGAAATGGTGAGGAAATAATAGTGCATGAATAGAGAGACATCAGGAAGCTGGGAACTTGAATGTCTGAAGTTGGGGAATTGATGCCTACGCCTCATTTTCAGGTGGGGCACCTGAACCCTGGAGGGCCAGTGCTGGGCCTGGGCCCTCAGCACACCGCTCCTTTGCATCCACTCTGCTCCCCCTTGATTCTTTGCCTTGGCTACCTTCACCGCACACAACCCAGCCAGGATTGCTTAATCATGGCTGGGGAGATGGCTGAGCAGGCACCTCTCTTGCCCAGCCTGAAGCTTCTGGGGCACTTATTTGTCCTGAGGTCTGCTGTGGCTGCTCTGAGCTTTGGGGGACAGATCCCAAATATCCTGATAGCAAAATGACAAAGTACTTAGGTGACAATTGGGTAAGATCTTCCAAGATTCTTTCTTTGTTCGTTTCTTGTGGAGACAGCATCTCCTCCATCACCCAGGCTGCAGTGCAGTGGTGTGATCATAGCTGACTGCAGTCTCCTAATTCCTGGGCTCAAGTGATCCTCCTGCCTCAGCCTCTGAGTAGGTGGGACCACAGGCAAGCACCACCACACTGGGGTAGTTAAACATTTTTTGTTTTTGTTTTTTTTGTAGAGATGGGGGTGTCGCTATGATGCCCAGGCTGGTCTCAAACTCCTAGCCTCGTGACCTCCCTGCCTCAGCCTCCCAAAGTGCTGGGATTACAGCTATGACCCACTATGCCTGGCCTTCTTTCAAGGTTCTGGTGGCAATTTAGGATTAACTGAAGCAGGGGTTCCCAAATATGGCTGTACTTTAGAATCATCTAGGCCCCACACCCAGGAAAATTAAATCAGAATCTCTGGAGGGTGAAGTTTGGCTATCCCAAATCTTCAAAGCTTCCCAAGAGATTCTAATGTGTGAAGGATTGAGAACCCGGATCAGAGCCAAAGTGTGATTGCCTATCAATACCTTTATCTTCTGCCTGGAATGGCCTCTTCTTCCTCTTTACAAATTCCAAAATGTGTTTTAAGACTCAGCTGAAATGTTTCCACCTCTAGGAAGGCCTCCATGGTCTTCCCAGCTTTGATATCTGAAGGTAACACCTTATTACACTATATTGTAATCCTGATTCTTGGACAGTTTCCACCAGTAGGTGAGATGCTTCTTGAAGGCTGGAGTTATGCATAATTCACTATTGCAGTCTCATGGCCTGGCATATAGTGTTCAATACATGTCTTTGCTCATAGAGTAAATGAACATACAAACTCTAAGAAACATATTCACTTGGGCAGCTGAACAGGGTGCCTTTGAGGTCAATGATGGGTTCTGGGGCTGGTCTTGTTTTGGGCCATCATGGATACCTTCCAGACTTATGCATCTTAAGACTTCTGCCTGATTGCGTCCCCAAGACTTCCCTGGTCTTACCTGCAGTCACTCTCTCCCAACTCTTCTCTCCCTTGCTTTAAATTCTTAGGTGTTTTCTAGTCTCAGAACCTTTGCGCAAGCTGTTCTCTCTTCCTAAAATACTTTTTAGTCCAACATGGCCTGGCTTTCTCCTAAATGTCCTTTCCTTAAGTGATCTTCCTTGACACTTATCCCTAAAGGTGTTTCTGAGTTTTGATTTTTTTGTTTAAGAGTCAGGGTCTCATGCTGTCACTCAGGGTGGAATGTAGTGGCACAATCATAGCTCACTGTGGCTTCTAACTCCTGGGCTCAAGTGATCCTCCCACCTTAGCCTCCTAAATTGATAGGACTATAGGCACGGCCTACCATGCCCAGATAATTTTTAAATTTTTTGTAGAGTTGGGAGTTCTCACTATGTTGTCTAGGCTAGTTTTGAACTCCTGATCTCATAGAATCCTCCTGCCTCAGCCTCCCAAAGTGCTGGGATTACAGGCATGGACCACTGTGCTTGACTCATTTTTGATTTTTAATTGCAGCACATTTTTTGTTTATTCATAACACTAACATTGGTTTTTAATTATATATTTGTCACCCCCATGTGATTCTTTGATTAACATCAGCCACCCCAAATAGCCTAGTTGGGGGCCAATAGTAAATGTTCAATAAATATTGGTTAAATGAAGATTTAGGTATCATATATTGATAAATGAAGATTTAATCATTGTGTTATCCTTGAAAGCAATTATGCCTGGGAGCCAGGCCAACCTCCACAAAAACCAGCATCTCCACTATCCCATGGTTTTTGGTTTAGTCTCAGCCTCCTCTTGTTGCGGTCTCTTTCAGCTTCATTTACTCTCAGGATGGAATGAGCTGACTCTCCATTTTCATGCCTAGGTAATGCTTGGGGACTGGCGAAACAGTGGTGAGCCAAGGCTAGTAGTGGAGGCTGACATTAATCAAAGACTCTCATATGAAACCAAGATGGTGGGAGGGTGGCTATGGCTGCTGCCTCCACACCATCTGAAAGAGAGCACTGGCCCGCACTGTGACCAGTGGTGCATGGATTCTTCAAGGTGTCCTCAGCTCACTGTGCAGGGCCCTGCTGGGCACACACAAGCCCATTACAGTGGCTACACTCCCACTTAGTGGTGCTTAGACTTCTCTTAGGCAAATGTTTTCCTGGCCACAAAAATAAAGGGCAGGTCAGGTGCCAGTGATGTGGGAGCCTAAAGCCCAGAGGAAGCCACTGCATTCTTCAGATGACACCAGCCTTCTTTCCCTTAATTCCACCTGAGGCAGAGCTTAGCTCAAATCCCAGGACTTTGGGAGGCTGAAGCAGGAGAACTGCTTGAGGCCAGGAGTTTCAGATTAGCCTGGGCAGCAGAGCAAGGCCCTTGTCTCTGTGAAATTAAAAGAAATTAGCTAGGTGTCATGGCACACACCTGTGGTCCCAGCTACTTTGGAGGCTGAAGGTTGAGGCAGGAAGATGGCTCGAGCCTGGGAGTTCAAGGCTGTAGTGAGCCATGATTGTGCCACTGCACTCCAGCGTGGGCAACAGTGAGACCCTGTCTCAAAAAAAAAAAGGAAAGAAAAGAAAAATAAAGTGAAATCAGGAAAAGAGCCAGGTTCCTGCTCCCTGACCCCTGAGAAGGATTTGGAATAGAGAGGGATGTAAATGATGAAGAACTGCATGGCCTTGTCTATGCACTGATTTTCTATTGATGGCACTTTTCACATCTCCCCTGTCTGTATCCTTCCTTCTGTATTTGCAGCCTTCTGGATCAGTTGGTTCCACTGTGGCACAGCTACTTAGGACCAAATTGACAAACAGCTGATGGTCTAATACTGACCAGAATCTCATATCAAAACTAATAAATTAGACCAAAATATGACTTCTCTTCAGCTTTTGCAAACTTCCAGGTTTTATTTTTCATGTATGTATAGTCCTTCAATGGAGAACATTTTCTTAGAGCATCTCCTCTGTTTGGTACCAGCTGTCAGAGCCCCTGGCTGTGGTGGGGAAGCAGTGGCTTGGAGGTCTAACCTGGCTGACAGTTGGACGCAGGGGGACATCTTGGGAAAATAGAGAGTAGGGAGAGAAGACTCATGGCCCTCCTCTCTAGCTAGTAAGTTTGAGATAAGCCCTGAAATGGCATCTCCAAACTCATATTAGCAGATCCCAGAATTTGTTGGTTTTTGAAAGGCACAACTTAAAATTTATTGGTAAGGCAGACTTGGTGGACAAAGGAAACCAGATTGTGGTCAGACAACGGTTCTGCTTGCCACAGGGTGGTGGTGAACTAGGAGGTAGGAGTTTTTCCTGGTCCCAGCCAGATCAGCTCTGCATTTGAACAGAACATTGCTGCCAACACCTACCTTGGGGGTTAGTAACCACGGAAGCCATGGGGAATTTCTACTTCAACCTGCTCTGATGAGGGATCGTGTTTTGATATTTCTCTCTGCAGATAAGTTTCGTTTCTAATTTTTATTTTAACATTTGGATTGTGTTCTGGCCAGATTGGAAAGGTCTCTCTGCTCATTTGCAGAAGGAACATGCTCTTCCCAGTGAAATCTAAGTAACAATACTCTGCAATTTCCGAGAACCCTTCCCTCCTCCTCACTCCCTACTTCTACTGATTGCCAGAGTGTCAGAGACCTGAAATTGCCTCTTTTCTCACATGACTGACCCACTTGTACGAGTCAGGAGTGCCTGGATTAAAATGTGGTAACAAAGAGCCCCAAATGTCATATGTCATTGGCTTCAACCAAAGGTTTATTACTCACATGCACTTCATATCCAGCAGAGCTTGGTGCAGAATTCGGGGTGTAGGGGCCCCAGGACCTGAGTGACAAATGACTCCTCCATCATTTGTGACTCAGTTCCTGGGGCTGAGGAAGACTCCTCCATCTCATACCACTGGCGTCTCCACACAAAGCTTCCAGATCCTGGGAAGAGATGGCTGGAGAGTCAAGCCGGCTCATACCTTACTGGCCATGACTAGTTACAGACACAAGGAATTACGACCCTCCACGTGTCTGGAAGTAGAAGAGAAGTGGCTTCAGGTGACCTCTAGTAACCTGTGCAGACTGAGCCTTTGCTTTTTGATCCTGTTGTGCCATTCCTCTCCAAGTCCAGGTGCTTTTGCTCTTCTTGGGAGCCCCTCAATAGTTCTCAAAGGATTGCTTTTTGAAGAACTTGTCTTTGATTCTCTTAAGAGAAAGAGTCTAACGTAGTGGTAAAGGGCACAGATTCTACAGCCAGACTTCCTGGGTTTGAATTTGGCTCCCAGCAAATGTTTTAACGTCTCTGACCCTCGGTTTCTCATCTGTAAAATGGAGACAATGATAACACCTATCTTCCAGGGTTATTGTCAGTATTACATTGTGAATATGTGTAACAGGCTTAGGAAAGTTACTGGGCACACAGTAAGCTCTATATAATAATTGTGGGCTGGGAGCGGTGGCTCACTCCTGTAATCCCAGCACTTTGGGAGGCTGAGGCAGGTGGGTCACTTGAGGTCAGGAGTTGGAGACCAGCCTCGTCAACATGGTAAAACTCCATCTCTACTAAAAATGCACAAACTATCTGGGTGTGGTGGTGCATGCCTGTAGTTCCAGTTACTCAGGAGGCTGAGGTGGGAGGATCGCTTGAACCTGGGAGGCAGAGGTTGCAGTAAGCTGAAATAGTGTCATTGCAACTCCAGCCTGGGCAACAGAGAGAGACTCCATCTCAAAAAAATAAAATAAAATAAAAAGAATTGTTTAACTTGACTATATTACCTGTAGCACTGAACACTGATTATATATTAGCTGCAAGGTGCACAGAAAAATAAGTCACAGGACAGCCTGGGGTTTGGGTGGGGGTTTGTGGGGTCAACAAATTACTGCCATGTCAGCTAGGCTGTTGCTTGTCTTTGTGATTGCTCGCTAATCTACCAACTTCCTTGCACTTCATGGAATGAAACTCCATGACCATGACAAGGATGTTTCTTCATCCTCCTGTGCCTTCTGGAGTGAGGCCCAAGTGGGGCCTGGGCCTGAGGCCAGAGGCAGAGCAGAAAGGAAGTTTCCCTGAGCAGTGGCTAACGTGTCTGGAGATGTCGTTCCCCCAGAGCAGCTTGGCTCACGTTAGAGGTGACCGTGGGCTTTCATCCTTTCTCTGTTGCTTATGAGCTAGGTGACCCTGGGCAAGTCACACTTCAGTTTCCTAATCTGTAAATGGGGGGTTACTAGATGGTTATGAGAATTCAAAGAAAGATATAAAGCAAGAAAAATGCTTAGTGTTGGCCTGGCATAGAGTAAGTCCTCTGCATGGGGCCATGATTACTTGTATTATTACTGATGCTAATCAATCATTTGTGGGATGGGGGAAGTGGAGGTGGAGAATTAAATAGGAACTGGTTTGGTCATGGCCTCTCTAATCACCTGGGGAATTTAAAACTGTCCTGAGGACAATGGGTCACCACTGAAGGCTTTAATCGAAATGTGACTCCCTTGGGGTCTACACTTTGGAAAGATCCCTCTAGCTTCATTATACAGAGTGGATTAATGGCTGTAAGATGGGGGCAAAAAACCATCCAGAAAATGCGCTGGATTAGGGGGATGTCTGTGGGGGCTAGAAAAAAATGGATTCTTAATATGTTTATCAGATAGTATATTAATGCAAACTATTTATGCAGCATTAACTCTGTACCAGGTGCTGTTCTAAACACCTTATACTATTTATTCATTTAATCATCACAGCATCTCTTCCTGTAGGTTCTTCTACCGTCAGCTCTCATTTTTAGATAAGGAAACTGAGGCACAAAGAGGTTAAATAACTCACCAAAGGTCACATAGCTAGATAGGAGTGGAGATGGATTTGAAACCAGAAAGTCTGGTTCCAATATTGGCCATTTAACAAGTGTGCTTCAATTTGGTGATTTATTGGGTATGCAGGAATATATCGTTGTCTGTGTCCACAAGGATGCTGTGTAACAATCATGAAAACCTCAGTGGCATATAATAATAAACATTTACTGGTCATCACAAGTCTATGTGGATTGGCTAGATAGTTCTGCTGCCCTGAGCTTGTTGGTGGAGCTCACTCACTCATCTGCGGTTAGCCATGGGCTAGCAGGTAGCTTTGCCCATCTTGGGTGGCTTGCTCAAGTCTGAGGTGCCAGGTGGACTCAGCATTGCTCCATGTCCCATCCTCCGGGAGGCTAGCTGGGGCATGCTCTCATGGAAATGCAGAGGTGCAAAGGAGTGAGCCAAAACCCGAAAACACAGAAAGAGTGCAGCACTGTCACTTAGCCACATGCTATTGGCCAAAGGCAGTCCCATGGCCAGCCTAGATTCAAGGAGTGGGGAAATGGACTCCACCTCTTGTTGGGCCAAGAGTGTGGGTACAGAGAAGGTGAGAGATTTGGGCTGTTTTGGCCATCAGTCCACCACGGGGAGTGAATCTTTCATAACTCCCAGAATTTTTGCTTGGGCAGCTCAGAGAATAATATTACAAGTTACCGAGAGGGTGAAGCAGAGGAAAGGCAGTTTATGGGAGAAGTCAAGGAGGCTGAGACTCAGTGAGGCCAGACGTCTAGCCCAGGGTCCCATAGCTAATACAATCAGGGTCCAGACTCCAGCTGCTCAGAACTGGAAACGACCCTTTGAACAGATAGGTGTGATCGTGTGTCTATAAATTACCTTGCTGTGTGTAAATAATTACTTGGAAGTGCCAAATATGAACACTTCTGCATTTAGAATCCAGGTTTTCTGCCAGTTCAGTTCTAAGAACCCTGCTTTCCTTTTCTATTCTTGGAGTTCTTTCCAATAATGTCCCTGAAGGGGCTTCCTTCTTCACACTGTAGGAATTGAATGCAGGTTTTCACCTCCAGGGAATAGTCTGGTGTTGTTCCTCCAGGTACTGGCCTCTGGGGACTGGAGCAAAGCCTTTCTCTAGGACTCTAGACAGTCACCATGCATGGCCCACTGGGGCTTGGGGCTGGGCCATGGCAGAAGTGGTGGCTGACTTTTTTCCACTATAATCACTGAATGACATTCCCTGCCACTGAAGGGGGCTTCACTGGGTGTGTGCAGATGGAGGCCATCTCTGATACGGCTCTTCTGAAATCACCAGCACCTGAATTCCTAAGCCCCTTCCCAACACCCAGAAGCCTCACAGGCAGTGTCATTAACTTCCCCAGTCATAAGAAACATCTCTCCTTCTCAGGTTGAACCAGCCCCACCTGCAGAACCCCTTTCCTCCACCTTTCAGGATTCCCACACTCTGCAGGTGTTAGCACAGCCTGGATTCAAACCCAAGCTCCCCTCCCCTATACCACATTGACAATGGCCTCTGGGGGTGGGGGAGCTGAGACTCCCCCCTCATTATGTCACTCTCAGGGAAGGCTGAGTGAGTGTGTGTTCCCGGGAGGCAATTGTTTCTTCTGGAAATGCCATGGGTGCGGCCTAGGAGATACCCAGACAAGGGTAAGCTCAGAAGGGGCCCTCGTCATGAGAAACAATTCGAAGTACTCTGAATTCTAACTGGCGTATATCACCGTGTTAGCTCTTGTAGTGGTAACAGTCAATACTCCATGAATGCTTACCGCATACGAAGCATTGCATCAATGCCCTTGCTTCTCCTACCCCCTCTTTCCTTTCTTTCTTCCTCCTCTGCAGAGGTGGGCTTTGGGCTTACCAGTGAAGGACTCTGGAGTCAGCCAGGCCAAGATTTGGGGCAAGTGACTACTTAACCCACTTTGAACTTCAGTTTCCCCCATGGGAAATTGAATGGGGCTACCATCCATCTCCTAAAGGGTAACTGAAGGGATTAGAAGTGATGTGTGTAAAGGGCCTGGTACATAGTAGGTGCTCAATTCCTGGTGGCTGAGCTTGTTATTTTTTCCCTTGTTCATGAGCCCAGGGTCCCTGTGGCTACCCTGGGGCCCTGCTTTCTTCTCTTCTCAGCCTGATTTCTTCCCTCTGAGGCACTTGGGGGACACTACCTACCCTGCTGAGATGGGGAGAGGGGCTGATGCCTGTGGTCCACTCTGCCATCTGATGGGTAGATTTGAAGTCGGGGATATGGATCCTGGGGGTTTTTATCACCCCCTGTAGAAATGACTTATCTGCTGGCAATAGGTTGAGTGTGGCCTGAACTGGAGCTCTGGTAGCTGAGGAATGCAGTGCCCAGCAGGGCCTGCCAGGTAACAGGATTGGTGGTGGCACTGGCCAGGCCTCAGCCGGACAACAGTCTGCTGGTGGGTCAGCTCTCTTCCCTTCCTTCTTTTCTCCTCCAGGTCCCTCCTCCCTTACCTGGAGTGGCTAACTGGTCTTATTGACTTAGTCTTCCGTTTCTTCATAAACCCCTGAAGTTTATCCATCAAGCTGTATTTCCCATTAAAATGTGGTCATGAGGTGGTATCCAATTCTGCAAAAAACATGTAGCCACAAGCCTCTCATTGCCAGTTTATTATCAGTGCCAGGGTCCCTGGGGTCTGGGACGGCCAGGCCTGGCTCTGTGCATAGGATAACAGTGGGAATCCTCCTGTCACTGCCCCCTCCTCTGCTTGAGCCTCTGCCTTGGGGAGACCTGCCTGCTAATTTATCTTGGAATGTTTGGGCTTGATGCTTAATTGCTCTGTTTTCTGACTTTCTAAGTAGATGAGTGTGAAAAGCAAGTCAACAAATAAACATAAGCTTCTACCAGAAGACCCTGAAACAAAGCAAACAGCTGCCTGCATAACTGAAGCAGAGCAGAGCATCCCTGGTGTCACTCAGTCAGAGACAAATTCCACACGCTGTCTTGGGGCTAGGAAAGACAGAACTGGGGCTTGTGTCATATGGAAACGAGAAGATCTTGGTTCCTCCACTTACTGGCTGTGGGACCTGAGAAAGTGACTTCCTGTGCTGCAGTTTTCTTGCTTATAAAATGGGGATGATACTGGTGCCTGCCCCATAGGATCATTTTGCAGATTACATGAGATAAAACAGATAATGCATTTAGAATAATTCCCAGTGTATGGCGTGCCTGATACATGTCAGTTATTTCAGTTACAATTCTTTTTTTCTTTTCTTTTTTTGAGACTAGGTCTTGCTCTGTGGCCCAGGCTGGAGTGCAGTGGTGCAAACATGGCTCACTGCAGCTTTGACCTCCCTGGCGGAAGCGATCCTCCTGCCTTAGCCTCCTGTGTAGCTGGGACCACAGACACGTACCACCATGCTTGGCTAATTTTTTTTTATTTTTTGTAGAGACAGGGTCTTTGTTCCCCAGGCTGGCCTTGAGCTCCTGGGCTTAAGCAATCCTCCTGCCTTGGCCTCCCAAAGTGCTGGGAATATAGGCCCGAACCACTGTGCCCAGCTTCAGTTACAATCCTAATGGTTATTAATAGAGTGTGAATGGCTCTGTGATCTCAGACAAATTAACCAAACTTTTCATGCTTGTTTCTTCATTCTGTAAAAAAAGAAACAACCATAGCTACATCATGGAGGTAGCTATAAAAATTATTAAGTGAAATAACATTTATGAAAATGTTAGCCCCATGGTTAGCACTTAGCAGAATCTGAATAAAATCACTTTCTTTTCTTTTATGTAGGCAGAACTCCATCATCCAGACAGTTAAACTGATGAGGTTGTTTGTTTAAAAAATAAATTTTTTTGCACTTATGCTTAAAACAATTTATTTTTATTTTTAATTGACAAATCAGAATTGTGTGTGTTTATTATATACTTCATGTTTTGCTGTATGTATACATTGTGAAATGATTAAATCAAGCTAATTAGCATATACCCGACGATGGTACCTTCTTCTTTTGTGATGAGAAAATTTTAAATCTGCTTTCCTAACAAGTTTCAAGCATACAATATGGCCCAGCACAGTGGTTCATGCCTAGAATCCCAGCACTTTGGGAAGCTGAGGTGGGCAAATCCCTTGAGCTCAGGAGTTCAAGACCAGCCTAGGCAACATGGCAAAACCCCATCTCCATCAACAATACAAAAAATTAGCCAGGGGTGGTGGCAAGTGCCCGTGGGCCAAGCTACTTGGGAGGCCAAGGCAGGAGAATCACTTGAGCCCATGAAGTTGAGGCTGCAGGGAGCTTTGATCACACCACTGCACTGCAGGTTGGGTGACAGAGTGAGACCTTGTCTCAAAAAAAAAAAAAAAGCAACATACAATACATTGTTATTAATGATAGTCACCATGTTGTAAGTTAGTTCTTCTGAACTTATTCCTCAGGTCTAAATGACATTTTGTATCCTTTGACCACTTCTCCCCCACTCCCAGTTTGTAATTATAGCACAACACATATAAAGTACCCAGTATTTAATGGTAAAACTCATTGAATTTTTTTTTTTTGAGATGAGGTCTCACTCTGTTGCCCAGCTGGAGTGCAGTGGCGTGATCTTAGCTTACTACATACAACCTCTGCCTCCTGGATTCAAGCGATTCTCATGCCTCAGCCTTCCGAGTAGCTGGGACTACAGGCACGCATCACAACATCCAGCTAATTTTTGTATTTTCAGTAGAGATGAGGTTTTGCCATGTTGGCCAGGCTGGTCTCGAACTCCTGGCCTCAAGTGATCTCCTGCCTTGACCTCCTAAAGTGCTAGGATTACAGGTGTAAGCCACCGCCCCTGGCACTCAGTGAATTTTTATAAATATACGTATGACCCAGATCAAGATAAGAGAACATTTCCAAAACTCCAGAAAGTTCTACTGCCCCTTCTCTGCAATACTCGACTCCTTAGAGGTAGCCATGATCCTTATCTCTAATACTATAGACTAGTTGTGCCTGTTCCTAAACTTTATATAAATGAGAGGGTAGAATATGTACTCTTTTGCATCTGGCTTCTTCTGTTCAGCACCATGCCTTCAGATCCATCGTGTTATTGTGCATATCCACTGGTGCACAATTTGTTTTGTTTTATTTTGCTTTTTTGTTTGTTTGTTTTTGAGACAGAGTCTCACTCTGTCGCCAGGCTGGAGTGCAGTGGCATGATCTTGGCTCCCTGCAATCTCTCCCTCCGGGGTTCAAGCAATTCTCCTGCCTCAGCCTCCTGAGCAGCTGGGACTACAGACACGCACCACCACACCCAGCTAATTTTTGTATTTTTAGTAGAGACAGGGTTTCACCATGTTGGCCAGGCTGGTATCTATTTCCTGACCTTGTGATCCACCTGCCTTGGCCTCCCAAAGTGCTGGGATTACAGGCGTGAGCCACCGTGCCTGGCCTGTTTTGCTTTCTAGAAAGGATCTGTTGCCCAGACTGCAGGGCAGCGCTGTGATCATAGCTCACTGTAACCTTGAACTCCTGAGCTCAAGCGATCCTCCCATTTCAGCCTCCCAAGTAGCTGAGACTACGTGTGCATGTCACCATGCGTGGCTAATTTTTAAAAAACATTTCTTGGTAGAGACAAGGTCTTGCTATATTGCCCACGGTGTCTTAAACTCCTGGCCTCAAGCGACTCTCCCACCTCCATCTCCCAAAGTGCTGGGATTACAGGAGTGAGCCACTGTGTCCAGCTGGTGCACAACTTCGTTACTTGTGAATAAAGCTGTTGTGAAGGTTCTCATACATGTCTTTTTATGGCTGTATAAACTTGTTAGCTGTGTACTTGAGGAGTTGAATTGCTGAGTCATAAATAGGTGCATGTTTAGCTTTATCAGATATTGCCAAAAATATATTTAAAGTGGTTATTCTCAGGTTACTTCTTGAATTGTTAAAAAAAAAAAAAAAAAAAGAGGAGGAGTTAAGTCTAGAAGAGATGGAATGCTGAACTTATTTGATCATAATTGTATTGCATTCTATTTTTCTCTTGTTTTATACTATTTATAATTCACTGAGAATTGCCCATCTTCTACAGGAATGGTTGCAATTGTAACTAAATATATTGCTACCAAAATATTCATTATTCATAATGGAAAAAAATGAGAACAGTCTAAATGTCCATCTATAGAGGAATGGCTTATAAATCACAGCATATGTATATTGTGCAATTATAAGACAAATAAAAAAGTGCTAGTCTGGTATGGTGTACAAGCTATAGTACGAGTTTAAAAAGCATGTTGGAGAATATCAAGCAGAATATGGACTACATATGATGTTTATTATATGACAGAAAAGTTTTATGGTATACTGTTTTGTAACTTGTTTAAAGTTACAAAATCTCTCTCTCTCTCTCTTTCTCTATTGAAACTGGGTAGAGCGTATAAACAGGAAATTCACACAAGAGCAACCTGGAAAGGCTAGTAAACATATAAAAGGTGCTCAATGTCATTAGCACTTACGAAAATGCAGTGAAAACAATAATGAAATATCAGTTCACATTCAGTAGACTGGCAAAAATTTGAATGCTTGACAGCACTTTGTTGGCAAGGACATAGAGCAACAGGAATTTTCATGTAGTGAAAATTTGAATATTGTCAAATTGTTCTCTAAAGTGGTTGTACTAATTTATATTCGATGGTGGGAATATAAATTAGTACAAGCATTTTAGAGAGCAATTTGGCAATGTTTAGTAAAGCTGAAGATACTCATGCCATGACCCAGACATTCCATCTCTAGCTCTGTACTCCAGAGAAACTCCTGCATATGTGTTTAAGGAGATGGGTTCACTGCAGCACTGTTTGTATAGTGAAAAATTTGAAACAACTCAAAATACTTCTCAAGAGGAGAATTGATAAACTGTGGCATAATTACACAATGAAATATGACACAGTGTTCCAATGAATGAAATAATGCTGCAGTGTAACAACATGGAAAATCTGGAAACAGTGTAGATGGAGAAAAAGCAAGTTGTAGAAGGGTACATACACTATGATAGTTCAGGAGGAATAACACGTGAAACAAAGTTACATATTGTTATGGATACCAATAACTCCAGTAGAAGTTTAATGGGTATGGAAATGATAACCTCTAGACATAAATTACTTTTGGGAAGGGAAGGAGAACGTGATGCAAGAAAGAAACAGTGGCTTTCAATTTTGTCTGTGATGTTTTATTTCTTAAGCTGAGTGCTGTGTTCTTGGATGTTCATTGAATTAACCCCTGAAATACTTAATATAAAAAGTAAGATTTATCCGTCCATCTGGAATGCTATATATCAAAAAGTTAACAGTGATTATTTCTGAGAAGTAAGATTATGAGGGAGAGTATATTTCATTTCCTACTTTATATATTTCTGTATTGTGGGAATTTTAAAGAGTAGATACTCCTCTTAAAAATATATATATATATATGCGCTGGGCGCGGTGGCTCAAGCCTGTAATCCCAGCACTTTGGGAGGCTGAGGCAGGTGGATCACTTAAAGTCAGGAGTTTGAGACCAGCCTGGTGAACATACTGAAACCTCGTATCTACTAAAAAGACAAAAATTAGCTGGGCATGGTGGTGGGCACCTGTAGTCCCAGCTACTTGGGAAGCTGAGGCATGAGAATCACTTGAATCCGGGAGGTGGAGTTTGCAGTAAGCTGAGATCATGCCACTGCACTCCAGCCTGGGTGAGAGAGCGAGACTCTGTCTCAGGGAAAAAATCTAAAAAAAAAAAAAAAAGGAAGGAAAAAAGAACATTAGTAATCCCATGCACACTAGATGTGGTAATTTTCAGTTAAAGAGAATACCCCCATTTTCTAACCATTTTGGGTAAAGCCGCCTAGAAATGAGAGTGGCTTCCCCTGTTAGAGTGGGGGTAATTTCCCCTGGAGGGTCAGGGAGATGAATAAGAAGAGTCAGAGACACTAGGGGCAGGTGGGGTCATCTCAGGCCTCAGAGTGGCCCCGAGCTTAGCAGGAGGGCAGGAAGATGGGGGAGGGATGGACTGCTGGTGTTTGAATCCTGTAATCCTCAGATATTCCCCCATTATCACAAAGCTGTGATCCCAGTGGACCATTTTAGGACCAAGACACTCCTTTAATGAAAACTCTTAAAAAGCAGAGACAGACCAATAAAACCCTTCTGGGTTATGGTCCGTTCACTTGGAGCCAAATGGTTTGCTCGTTAATACCTTTCCCCTGTCTGCCTTATGACCAATTAGCAGCTATTAAGACCCGACTCATCCTGGCATGAAGCTTTTCCCCAGCAGCAGCTGCCACAGCAGTAAGAGCTTTGGGGACATGGAGGAGGAGGAGATGGAGGAGGAGGAGGAGGAGGAGATAGAGGAGGAGGAGGAGGAGGAGATGGAGGAGGAGGAGGAAGAGAAGGCAGAGGAGGAGGAGGAGGAAGAGGTGGAGGAGGAGGAATAGGTGGAGGAGGAGGATGAAGAGGAAGAAGAGAAGGAAGTAGAGGAGGAAGAGAAGGTGGAGGTGGAGGAGGAGGAAGAAGTGGAGCAGGAGGAGGAGAAGGAGAAGGAGGTAGAGGAGGAGGAGAAGGTGGAGGTGGAGGAGGAGGAGGAGGAGGAGGAGGAGGGAAAGAAGATGGAGGAGGAGAAGGTAGAGGAGGAGGTACATACAGAGACCCAGAGAACTCAGTATCTATGACATCAAAGCCAGGGCTCTTTTTATATCCATGTGTGGCCTTTGTTCTGAGTCGTTTTCATGGAAAGGACTGGAGAGAGTGAAGGCAGTGTTAGTCGAAGGATCAGGGACAGTTTGCTACCCAAAGTGCTTGGTTCCCTGGGGCAGACCCCAAAGTCTGTCTCCTGCCACAGCACCCTGCAATTCTCAGTGGGCTGCGCTCAACACTAGGCATCCCTCCCTGAACCGGTCCCTGCTGTTGTTCCCAGCATCCCAGCAACCCAGAGCTGCATGGAGTCACTGAGACCCCTTGTTCCCTCATCTCCCGGGTCAGGATGCCAGTGCTCAGCATCCTGCTGAGACATCTCACTCCACTCTGAAGAATTTCTGGGGTGTGGTGGCTCACACTTGTAACCCCATCTACTCAGGAGGCTGAGGTGGGAGGGTCGCTTGAGGCAGGAGTTTAAAGGACCAGCCTGGGCAACATGACATAGACCCCATCTCTACCAAAAAATATATGTTAAAAACAAAAAAGAACTTTTGACAAATCCCGAGACATCCGCTGTACAGTAAGAGAATTCTCTGCTCTGCCCCAAGAAAAGTATGAGCTGTCGGGCCTTGGGCAAATTATGTGACCTCTTTGAGCCTCAGTTTTCTTATCAATAAAATGGGGTAATAAATCTCTGCCTCATAAGCATGTCTTGGGGACAAAATGAGATCATGTGGGTGAAACACCGGGCCCAGCATGACGAAGCTTCTTGGCTATGATGCGTTTCTTTTTATGAAGGTGAAAGTCACATAAAATTAACAATTTTATACTTTAAAATTCAGCATCATTTAGTACATCCACAATGTTGTGCAGCTATCAAGTCTTTCTATTTCCAAAACGTTTTTTTTTTTTGAGATGGGTCTCACTCTGTCCATCAGGCTGGAGTGCAGTGGTGTGACCTCGGCTCACTGCAGCACTGCAAGCTTCACCTCCCAGGTTCAAGGAATTCTCACATCTCAGCCTCCCAAGTAGCTGGGACTACAGGTGTGCCACCATGCCCAGCTAATTTTTTTTTTTTTTTTTTTTTTTTTGAGATTGAGCCTCTCTCTGTTGCCCAGGCTGGAGTGCAGTGGCATGATCACGGCTCACTGCAACCTCTCCCTCCCGGGTTCAAACAATTCTCCCTCAGCCTCCTGAGTAGCTGGGACTCCCACCACAACTGGCTAATTTTTGTATTTTTAGTAGAGACAGGGTGTCACCCTATTGGCCAGGCTGATCTCGAATTCCTGACCTCGTGATCCATCTGCCTCAGTCTCCCAAAGTGCTGGGATTATAGACGTGAGCCACGGCGCCTGGCCAATTTTTGTATTTTTAGTGGAGATGGGATTTTGCCATGTTGGCCAGGCTGGTCTCCAGCTCCTTAGCTGAAGGGCTCCTCTGGCCTAAGCCTCCCAAAGTGCTGGGATTACAGGCGTGAGCCACTGCCCCCGGCCCCAAAACATTTTTATCACTCCTAAAAGGGAACATCATATCCATTGAGCAGTCGCTCCCCAGCACCCCACTTGCCTACTCCAACCCCTGGCAATCATTAATCCGCTTCTGTCCCTGTAGATTTACCTATTCTGGATATTTCAGATAAGTGGAAATATGCAATCTGTGCCCTTTGGTGTCTGACTTCTTTCATTTAGCATAATGTTTTTGAGATTCATCCATGTTGTAGCATGTATCAGAACTTCATTCCTTTATATGGTGAATAAAATCCTAGTCTATGGCTATATTTCATTTTTAAATCTATTCATCCATTGATGGACATTGGGGTTGTTCCCACACTTTGACTATTGTGAAGAATTCAATTTTCATTTTTGTTTTTTGTTTTTTGAGTCAGGGTCTCACTCTATCACTCAGGCTGGAGAGCAGTGGCACCTTCTTAGCTCACTGCAGCCTTGAATTCCTGGGCCTAAGTGATCCTCCCACCCCAGCCTCCTGAGTAACCAGGACTATAGGCGTGTGCCAACATGCCCTGCTGTTTTTTAAATTTTGTAGAGATGAGGTCTCACTATGCTGCCCAGGCGGATCTCGAACTCCTGTATTGTGAATATCTCTCTTGGGAACATGCACACACGTGGACTTGTTTAAGTGCCTGTTTTCAATTCTTTTGGGTCTCTCCCTAGGAGTGGAATTGCAGGTTGATATGTGGTGTTAATAATTCTATGTTTAACATGTTGAGAACCCACCAAACTTTTCCAAAGGGGCTGCAGCAGTTTGCATTTTTACTAGCAGTGTAGGAGGGTTCCAATTTCTCCATATTCTCGCAACACTTATTTTTCATTTTTTGTTTATCATCATCGAAGTAGGTAGGAATCAGTATCTTATGGTTCATTTTTAAGCAGTGGCATGAAGGGAGATGGTTTTGGGGACCTGGGTAGTCCACAGCCCTGAGAAATGGCCCTGTCATGCTGGTTAGCTGTAGGCAAGGCTGCCTGCCCCCAGGTGTGGCCTGGACATCCTCTCCACCACACCCCAAACTCTGGAAGGCAGGCATGCCTCTCCTCGGCCCCACACCCTCTTTTCTCCATCAGAGCTGGGATCTCTGAGGGCAGTAGGGGACCACTCTCCCATCCTAGTCTGCCTTCCCTTATTCCTGAGCTGGAGAAAAGGCCGACTTTCAAAGCACTTCTACGAGGGAGGCCAGGACTGTCTCCTTCTGGTTTTGCATTTCCTCCACTGTGTTGCTGTCCCTAAGACGGTATGTGGCCTGGAAGGCCAGGCCAGTCTGGAGCTACAGGGAGTTTGGATATAAAGCTCTTGGGTCTCCTCTGAGCAGCTGCTGAGTTCCTGCCTTGGGGAGTAAGGAGACCCAAGCCCTGCTCACCTAGCAAGGGACCTGGCCTTCTCTCAGGCCAGCTCCTCCTTCCTCAGCCTTCCTGCAGAGCTGCAGGGCAGGGCCCTCTCCTCAGCTCTCCCAGCCCACTGGGTTATTCTGCCTCAGGATCAAGCCCAGCCCCACCACTACGGCAGGTCTGGGTCCAATCCCAGCTTTGGTCCATGTGTTGCTTCCCTGGCTATGAGAAGACAAACCCTCTGGTCCCATCACTGGATCCATCATCTTGTGCTGAGTGGAGGCTAGTTTTGGATTTGAGGGCCCTAAGCCCTCTCCTAATCCCTAGGTGCTGCTGCCACACCCTGTGACCCAGAAGACCAGGCTTAATTAAGGAGACTCAGCAGCACCCCACCGACCTACCCTGGCTTTGGGAAGTGGTGGCCCCTGTGTGTGGGGCTGGTGCACTTTTAGCAAATGGGCCAGGCCTGTGGAGCCATAGACTGTGTCCCTGACCTTGTGGGTTCTTTGGACAAGGCAAAGGCCATCAAATCTGGGTTTTCTGTAACTCTCTGGCCTCCACTAGTTCCTGGCAGTTCCCTTTCTCTGGGACACGCCCCACTGCCACTCCCCCTAAGCCTCAGAACCAGCATTCAGAGCTCCTCCCCAATTCAGCTCCTCCTTTTACTTTGTTGATTAATAACTCTTTCCACCCCAGCCCTTTCTTACCCCACCCAGGGCTCTGACTCCTAGATCCCAGTAGGGGGTGAGATGGGTTCTGGGGGGACAGCAAGGGGAGGAGCCAGGCATATCGACCTTGTTTTCCAGTATGCATCCAAGAGAGTCCTGAGCTCTTTCTCCCCTCTTGTCTGGGGATAGGATCTATCAGAATGAGATCCTCACTTGTTGAGGTCACAAACCTCAGCTGAGTGATGCCTTCGATGTGTCCAAATTTCCATCTTTAAAAGCAACAACTCCCTCCCCACGCCCCAGCAACTTTATCAGCTTCAAAGATTTTTTTTTTTTTTTGGTCATCGCAATGGCAGTACCTTCTAGGTAACAGACAAGGAAAAACAACCAAATATTCAAAGATAAAAAGACCTATAATCCTTTCACCCGGAGTTAACCATTTTTACACAACAATAACAGTAACTATAACAACAAAATCACCATTTATTGAACATTTATTTTATGCTGGGATGATGCTAAGCACGTTACACAGGTAATTTTCTCTAATCTTTGCAACAGCCTTGTGAAGCAGGTATTTTCTGCATTTTAGAGACAAAAAAGCTGAAGCATAGAGAGGTTGTGTAACTTGTACACGGTCACAGGGCTGGGAAGATTCAAACCCCAAACCTGTCTGTCTGCCTGCAGATCACACACACTACCTCCGTAGCATTATTCAAGTAAATATATTTATATAAAGTCTTTTAATGGAATTAATTCTAGTTATTGCTTTGTAACCTACTTTTTCTCCCTCATTTAATAGCAGATGGTTAACACATTCCCCATGTTACTCTGTATTCTCCTGCAATATTATTTTAAATAGTTGCCTAGTAGCTCCCTGTCTGCATGCTCTGAAGTTTGTTTAACTAATTCCCTATTGTTGAATAGGTAGGTTGTTTCTAAAGTTTTTGTTATTATAAACAACACTGCCAAACAGACCAATGCTTTTTTCTTTGCCCACAGTTCACAGTAATTTCCTTGGGGGTAAGTTCCCAGAAGGAAGGGATGGGAGGGTGGAGGCCCATGCCCTTTATTTTTCAAATGTCTGTAACATCTTTAGATCAATTACCTGTAATTTGTGAATACAAGTTGTGCCATTAACAGAGGGAAGGTTGACACCTTACCTACTTGTTGGGCTTTGCACAACCTAGAATTACATGAGTTGTAAACAAGGCTTCTAATAGCCCTGGATTATCTGTGGCTATTGTCAGGTCATGTAAAAGTGGTAATTTATTACACAGATTTTTTAAATGTGTCTAAGTACACCTGGGAGGAGTGGAGCGTGGGCGGGGCTCCTGGGGGAGGAGATGGGGTGTGGTGCTTCGGGGCTGGGGCCACCTGGTGGTTATTGGTTCTGGGAGCCCTCATACCTGACAAGGGGCTGGCTCAGAGACCCCGCTCCCCACCATCCCACGGCCCCTCTGCCTGGTGTCAAGGTGCCCAGGAGTGAGCAGCCCTAGGAGTGAGGGGAGAGAAATATGGGACAACAGAGGTGGAGGCTGCACAGGCATGAACAGGTGACAAGTCATGCCCTGTTCCTACAAGGCCGTGGGTGCTGTTTCAACTGCCAAGAAATACCAGCTGGTGATGGCGAAATATCCTCGGAGAATTTCTTCAGGGAAGTTATTTAGCAGTGAAAACAGACTCTCATTCCATGAATGCTGTGAGGAAGGAGGATCTCTGTGTGTGGGGGACGCCCAGCCTCCTGCCAGTCCCAGGCAGCCCTCAGCCATCTGGTCACATTCTTCCGACATCACCTGCTGGACCACATTATGTGGTGGCTTCCAGGCCACCTGGAGGGGTCATGGGGTGGGGCTTCATGGGCACATGCGCCAGCCCGGCTGAGGCAGAAACAGTTGGGCTTTTAAGCCAACGAGCTGTTCGATGAGGTATATGGCCTGGTTTCCTGTGCAGGCAGGGTGGATGCAGTCCAGAAGTCAGTCCTTTATGGGCAGGGACTGTCACCCTTTCCAGTGGGGCGACACACTCAGAGCTCTGGAGGAGCCTTCCTTAGGCAGAGGTCAGTGTGATGGGTGCCAACCTGTTGCCTTCTGGGTGTGAAAACTGAACAAACAGAAGCCTGTGGGCAGGTAGTGTTGTGGGAAGGAAGTTCCCTTAAATAACTCACCATTTTCCAGGGGCACCAGGCTTCTGCGTGTTTCCTGGCCACATACCTTTTCCTTACCCACCATTCCCCCTCTCCCCTTAGTAATTTTTCAAGAGTCAGTGTAGCATCATGTCTCAGATGCCATTTATTGAGAACTTACTGTGTATCAGGCACAGCTGTAAGCACGCTTCACGCATTTTAAAAAAATTTTCCCAATAGTTTTACAATGATATCGTCTCTATCTCACAGATGGGTAAACCCAGGCTAGTCATTTGCCCCAAGACACCCAGCCAGTTAAGTTGCTGTTCACCCCAAGGTTTGTGTAACCCCAGAGTTCAGTTTCTTGACAGCGACAGTCCTGTACTGCTTGCTGAAGATTTTCCTCACTCCTAGCGTGTAGTTGTGTCCCTCGTACACCCTGAGCCTCCTTCCAGGGCCTCCACCACCGTCGTCTACCACATCGACCTTCCAGGTTCGAGTGATCTTCCTGCCTCAGCCTCTAGGGTAGCTAAGAGTACAGGTGTGCATCACCACACCCAGCTAATTTTTCATATTATTATTTACTTGTTCTTTTGTTTAAGTATCTGTTCATTTGTTACGCTGGTTAGGAAACTCCCTGGTGTCAGGGATTGTTTGTGACCCATATTCATAGCCCAGTATCCAGCTTAGGACTGGCATATAGTAGGTGCTTAATAAATGTTTGAAGAATGATTGCATCTTAAATTGTAATAACTCAGCTGGATGCCTGGGTATCTGTAGGTTTTATCTTCTAGAAACTTACTCTGGAGCATCCAGAGAATAGAGCAAATCCACAAGACAGACAGAGTCTCAGAAGGGCCCAAGTCAACACCAAGGTTTTGTTTTTGTTTTGTTTTGTTTCTACAGTTTTCCTCTTGACATTCCTTCTTTTGATTTTCATGGCATTCTGGAACATTCATAGGCTTCCCATTTGTGATATCTCTTGATGTTCACACTTACCCTGTGAGGTGAATAAATCAGGTGTACAAAGAGCCTGTCTCATAGATGGGACCCTTTGATGCTGGGAGATTCATTTCCGAAGCCAGAGTGTCACAGGAACTCATGCGGAGTAAGTGAGGATTCTGGGCTACCTGATCCCCCAGCCAGGACCCTCTCCCTGGGTGCTGGAGATGCCAGGTGTCAATTAGGTTTCTTTTCTTTTTTTTTTTTTTTTTTTGAGACAGAGGCTCAGTGTTACCCTGCTGGAGTTCAGTGGCTCGATTTTAGCTCGTTGCTACCTCCACCTCCTGGGTTCAAGCAATTCTCCTGCCTCAGCCTCCTGAGTATCTGGGATTACAGGTGCCCACCATAACGCCTGGCTAATTTTTGTATTTTCAGTAGAGACAGGTTTTGGCATGTTGACCGTGCTGGTCTCAAACTCCCGACCTCAAATGTTCCACCTGCCTGGGCCTCCCAAAGTGCTGGGATTACAGGTGTGAGCCACCACACCTGGTGTGATCAGATTTCTTTACGGAGGCTCTGTGGTGGCCTGAGGACAATGGCAGACTCTAAGGCCAACTACACTTCTCTACATGGGGCTGGAGCCCTTTGCTCTTATGGTGCATCCTTTCCCCGATTTGATTGAGTCCCATTTGGGAACAACAGTCTTTGTGCTTAGGGTCCTTCATGGGTCGCTGTCAATTATTCTTGATAGTATCACTTACCAGGTTCAAACGCAGCCCATGTCAATATGGCATTCACCTGCCTTAAGCCTGGGCTCCATTAGACTCTGGGGCTCTACTGTCCTCAGGGAACTGGTCAGTCATTAGAACCGCCCTCTCCACCCCCCAACCTTCGCCACAACACCAGATTTTCACAGCCTTGAAAGGGTAGGGAGATTCTCACACAAGCCTGAGGGCTGAGCAGTGAAGGGCAGTGGCGTGTTGAACAGGGAATGAGCAGAGCCACTGTCATGGAGTACAAAGTCCTTAACCTTGGGAATGTGGGACTGGGCTGTTTTTTCTAGCTCCCAGGAGAGCTAGAGAATAAAAAACGAAGATGATGCATGTATCAGGAAGGGACAAAATGCTACTTAAAAGCGTTAGTGACATCCACGGAGGATGGGTCTTGTTAACTGGCTTCCTAGAAAAGTGACCGGCTGAGGACTCCCTGGTGTTTCCATCCCAGTTTTTCTGCATGAAAGAAAATTCCACCTGGTCGCTTCTCTAACCACAGCATGATTCACTAGAATAATTTTTAAAAGAAAAGGGAAAGGAACTGACGCTCGACCCCTTGGCAACTCTTCCACGCAGGTGTGATGGCTCTGATGGGGGCAAAGGTCATGACAAAAGTCCCCTCCACTGGCCCTGGTGGCTGCTCCGGGCTCTTCTTCTCTCCCCCCTGGGATCACACAGTCAGGCAAAGCTGGTCAGTGACAGGATGCTGCGGAGGCCTCCGCTCCAGTGTCCTTCCCAAGGACATGCCCACTGTCCAACATGGCTCCCTTGTCAGGCAATGAATTCAGGGCAGAGGAAAGTGGAAGGGAAGGTGTTGGTTGCCAGCGGCCAGTCCTCGGGGGGGTGAGCCCTCCCCAGCCCTGGCTGTCAGGGCCTGCAGGAGGCAGGCAGGGCTTTAGCATGCAGCACCAGCCTTCCCAAGGAGTTTGGAGTCTGGGCTGATGCCAGGAGAGACAGGAAGAAAAGAAGTCAGTCACTGCCCCTCCAGCTAAATGCTTGTTTCCTTATTGCAGTCAGAACTGGGAAGGGTTTTTTTATTTTTATTTTTGATTTTTTTGAGATACAGTTTACATGCTGTAAGATTTATTTGTTTATTTATTTTGAGACAGGGTCTCCCTCTGTCGCCCAGGCTGGAGTGCAATGGCACAATCTCAGCTCACTGCAACCTCTGCCTCCCGGGTTCAAGCGATTCTCCTGCTTCAGCCTCCCCAGTAGCTGGGATTAGAGGCTCCCAATGTCATGCCTGCTTAATTTTTGGATTTTTCGTAGAGATGGGGTTTCACCATATTGGCCAGGCTGGTCTCCAACTCCTGACCTCAGGAGTTCCTGATCCACTCGCCTTCTCCTAAAGTGTTGGGATTACAGGTGTGAGCCACCGCGCCCGGCCAGATCTACTCCTTTAAAGCATTTATGGTTTTTAGGAAAGTTACAACGTTATGCAACCATCACTACTGCCAAATTCCATCACTCCAAAAAGAATTTTCATTACCCCCAGAAGAAATCCCATATCCATTAGTGGTTACTCCATACTCCCCTATCCCCTCCGCCTCTGATAACCATAAATCTGCTTTCTGTCTCTATGGATTTGTCTGCTCTGGACATTTCATGTAAGTGGAATCATACACTATGTGGTCTTTTGTGACGGGCTTCTTTCACTTAGCACGATGTTCTCAGGGTTCATCTGTGTTGTTGCATGCAGCACTACTACATTCCTGTCTGTGGCTGAATCATATTCCATGTGCGGATAGAACTCCTTGTGTTTCTCCCTTCCTCAGTCCATAGACATTTGGATTGTTTCCACTTTTTGGCTATGATGAACAATGCTGCTGTTAGCATCTGTATACAAGTTTTTGTGTGAACATATGTTTTCAATTCTCTCAGGTAGATACCTGAGAATAGAACTGCTGGGTCCTATGATAACTCTATGTTTAACCTCTTGAATATCTTCCAGACTGTTTTCAAAGCAATTGCACCACTTTGCATTCTTGTGCTAGCAATGTACAACAGTTCCAGTTTCTCCACATCCTCGCCAACATTTGGTATTGTCTGTTGTTTTGATTATAGGCATCCTAGTGGGAGTGAAATGGGGGACTGGAAATAGACACAGGGCAATTAGGATGGCCTGAGTGTGGATTGCGGGGAGGAATTGGGGTGTTGGGAAAGTCCCAAGTAACATCCCTGTGAGATTTGGGGATTCATCTCATGCAAGGTGAGGAGAGTTTGGCAGCCTCATGAAGGCTTGTAGCCCCAGCATCTAGCATGAAGCCTACACTAGTAAGCACTCCACTGTATGGTGAGTGAATGATTGACTGAATTGACGCATGAAAGTCCCAGTCACTGCGGACCTGGTGAGCATGAAGGGAGTAGGAGATGGGCCAGGCCACTCTCTTGTATATTCCAGGAAAGAAGTACCCTCTTTGTGTCACATCCTTAGTCTTTTTGTGGTTGGAATGGATGCAGCTAGTTCATTCATTCTTTCCCTTTCTTTCTTTCTTTCTTTCTTTCTTTCTTTCTTTCTTTCTTTCTTTCTTTCTTTCTTTCTTCTCTCTCCC
>NW_026652281.1:89933655-90085176 GCF_009828535.3 Hylobates moloch
CTCCCTCCCTCTCTTCCTTCCTTTCTTCCTTCCTTCCTTCCTTCCTTCCTTCCTTCCTTCCTTCCTTCCTTCCTTCCTTCCTTCCTTCCTCTCTTTCTCTCGTTCATTCTTTCTTTTTCTTTTGACGGAGTCTCACTCTGTTGCACAGGCTGGGGTGCAGTGGCACCATCTCGGCTCACTGCAAACTCTGCCTCCTGGGTTCAAGCAATTCTCCTGCCTCAGCCTCCCGAGTAGCTTGGATTACAGGCATGTGCCAACACACCCAGCTAATTTTTGTATTTTTAGTAGACATGGGGTTTCACCATATTGGCCAGGCTGGTCTTGAACTCCTGACTTCAGGTGATCCACCTGCCTCCGCCTCCCAAAGTGCTAGGATTACAGGCATGAGCCACCACTCCTGGCCTCCCTCCCCTCTTTCTTATAAATGAGCGAAAGAGGCTGGTAAGAAGTGAGGAGTGGGAAGGGCCAGAGCTTGCAGTGCGGAAGCAGCAGGCTGTGAATTGTGGCCAAAACAACCCTGAGCACGACAGCTCCACCCAGGCCTCAGCACCCTCTGAGCTGTTCTTCTGTCGCAGTTGACTTCTCAAATCTGCTTTCCATGGTAATTCTCGTTTCAGATCTCTTCTCTGTTGTCTTCTTCAGATCTCTCTCTGCAGACTGCTGGGACGGTTGCTTTCTGCAGCCGGGAAGAGGGCAGCGAGTCTCCTGCTGCACATCCTCCCAGGATGAACTAGCTGGCTCTTCCTGGTATGGCTATGTGTGTGCAGGGGAGACGCCGAGCTGGAAGCCTGAGGGCTCTGTGTCTTCTGGAAGCTCAGCACTGAGGAGGGAGTGTGTGCTGGAAAAGCCACCCTCTGTGTGAATGGCAGGACATTTAGCTTAGCTTAATCATAAACACACTTCCAGTTACTGAGTATTTTATATGCGCCAGATTCTGCCCAGAGTGCAGAGTGCTTTTTTATTGTTTTGTGAGACAAGGACTCTTGTCACTCAGGCTGGAGTGCAGTGGTGTGATCATGACTCACTGCAGCCTCTACCTCCAGGGCTCAAGTAATCCTCTCACCTCAGCCTGTTGAGTAGCTGGGGCTACAGGTGAGCACCACCATGCCTGACTAATATTTAATTTCTTTTGTAGAGATGGGGCCTTGCTATGCTTTCCATCCTGGTCTCAAACTCCTGGGCTAAAGCAATCCTCTTGCTTTGGCCTCCCAAAGTTTTGGGATTACAGGCATGAACCACCACACCTGGCCCGAGAGTGCTTTATATAATCTGGCAACTGCTGTTGGTTGTCTCCCTGGAGGTAATTTTCCTACTTACTCCTCTTAATAGAACAGAGCATAAAGTATAATTGGCTTGCCTTCCCAGCATCCCTTGCAGCTAGGGGTGGTGGTCATGTGATCTGATTCTGGCCAAAGAAATATAGGGGGCAGTGTGCTGCGTGCTCTCTTAACCCACTTTCCATTTTCCCCGAGAATACTGCACTGGCAGTGAGCTGCACTTTTTTTTTTTTTCCCTAAACAGGAAAGAGGTTTTAAAAATGAGAGAGATGTGGCAATGAAAGGCTCTATACACAGGGTTCTGCACTTAGGGCTGCCACAGCCACCTTGCAAGCCTAAAGGAAAAGCCACGTTGATGGCAGAGCCACTGAGCTAACCCTGGTACTACCTGCCCCTGACGTCTTGTTATTTGAGAAAAATAAATCTCTGTGTGTTTAGGTTGCAGTAAAAGAAATTTTCTCTTCTTTACAGCCCCAAATCATAACTGACATGTGTATTTTCTTTTTTTTTTTTTTTTTTTTTTTTTTTTGTTGAGACAGTCTCACTCTGTCACCCAGGCTGTAATGCAGTGGTATGATCTTGGCTCACTGCAACCTCTGCCGCTTGGGTTCAAGTGATTCTCCTGCCTCAGCCTCCCAAGTACCTGGGATTACAGATGTCTGCCACCACACCAAGCTAAGTTTTCTATTTTTAGTGGAGACAGGGTTTCCTCATGTTGGCCAGGCTGGTCTCAAACTCTTGAACTCCAGTGATCCACCTGCCTCGGCTTCCCAAAGTGCTGGGATTACAGGTGTGAGCCACCACACCCGGCTGACATGTGTATTTTCTGATTAATCCTTATTATTGCTGTGGGGGGAGGTATACTTATTTCCACGTTAGATGAGATAATTGATGTTCAGAGCAGGTAAGGTGCTTGTCCTAAGTCACACAGCTAGAATAACTGGATGTGTCAGAACATGAACTCAGGTCTGTCTGTCTCCAAAGCCCTTGTTATTTTCATTGTTCCAAGCCTCTGCCCACTCTGGCTTCAGAGTGGAAAAATATGTGACCCACAGCCAGACAGAGGTTTTTACAGAAAGGAAAAACATGTCTTGACTTTTTTAACCGCAATATGTGCCCTGGGTGTCCCAGGCTCCTGGGTTTTTTTCTTGCCTTGTGGAATCAGTCTCTGGGCCCTTCCACACAGCAGGTGCACAGCGGTCTTTTGGGAAGGGATCTTGTAGGGGAAAACACACTAGCCTTGGAATAAAAAGGCTGGAGCCTGAATCCCAGCTCTTCCCTATGACTTTATTGGCCCTGTGACCTTGGGTAGATGGCCTAAGGTCTGTGAAACTTGATTCTTCATTTGTAAAATGTATGAGAACTCATTTGGACAGAAAACCCATGTGACGTATTTTGGATATTTGTCCCCTCCAAATCTCATGTTGAAATGTGATCCCCAGTGTGTTGGAGGTGGGGCCTGGTGGGAGGCGTGTGGGTCATGGGGGCAAGTACCTCATGAATGGCTTGGTGCTTCCCTGCAGTAGTGATTCATGTGAGATCTGATTGTTAGAGACTGGAACCTCCTCTTTCTCTTGCTTCCACTGTCACCATGTGACAGGCCTGCTCCTGCTTCACCTTCCGCCATGAATAAAAGCTTCCCAAGGCCTTACCAGAAGCTGAGCAGATGCTGGCACCATGCTTCCTGTACAGCCTGCAGGATTGTGAGCCAAAGAAACCGCTTTTCTTTATAAATTACTCCATCTCAGATATTCCTTTGTAGCAAGGCAAAAGGGACTAACACATCATATCAAGCTATCTTGAGCCAAGGAGGGAATGTGTAGGCTTTTATTTACTGAAAAATTTAAGCAGTGGACCTGGCTTTCCCCTTAGAGGTAGAGGTGTTAGCAGAAAGGGAAAACAGACCCTGCCTTTCCAAATTCCACTGCCCAACTTGCTCCTGTCTCCCCAGGTGAATGATGTTCCTTCTTCCCCTGCTGGGTAATGTTGAGCCCAGTGGAAAGAGCTTCCTGTCTCCCTGTGGCACTGGCGACTGTTCTACAGTGAATGTCAGTGGCTCTGCCTGGCTTTACTTGTTCACATGCCCTGTCTGGGAGCTGGAGTTGGCCTCACCAGAACCTTCCCTGAAAGTGGGGACTGGTTTCCAGTGGGAAAATGGTGGGGGGGTGGTGAGGGAAGTTGTCTTGGTCCATTTTGCTGTGCTATAAAGGCATACTTGAGGCTGGGTAATTTATAAATCAAAGATTTATTTGGCTCACAATTTTACAGGCTGTATGAGAAGCATGGCGTCAGCATCTGTTTCTGGTGAGGGCTTCAGGAAGCTTCCAATCATGGTGGAAGGAGAAGGGGGAGCAGGCATGTCTTTTGGTGAGACAGGGAGCAAGAGAGATGCCAGGCTTTTTGTAAACAACCAGCTCTCGTGTGAATGAAGAGGGCAAGAGCTCACTTATTACCTCCAGGCAGGCACCAAACCATTCAAGAAGGATCTGTCCCCATGACCCAAACACCTCCCACCAGGTTCCGTCTCCGGCACTGGGGATCACATTTCAACATGGGATTTGGAGAGGCCAAGTATCCAAACCATATAAGAGGTCTTATATCCAGAAGTGAGGAATAGACCCTGGGCAGGTCCCCTTCTGCCCCTCAGGAAGCATTCAGTAAGACAGCTACCTTCTATGTAGGTGCCGACCACAGTCACTGACCATGGTAAACCCTTTGTAAGTGCCAGCAGGCCTCTTCCCAGGATGTGGTGGTGCTCTCTCCACCAACAGCCCACCAGGGAGGGAAACCAGGCCCATCTCCATGATGCATCCCCTATCCATCACCCCAGCCTTTGTCCCTGCACCCAACATGACGATCACAGTGTGGCTTGAGATGAGACTCTCTAATCCTATTACTCATTCATCAACCAGCAGATGAGAGCAGGCACTGGATCGAACATTGCTGAGGAAGCTGGGAGATGCCTTCTCCACCGCTGTGAAACTGGGCTTAGCTCAGGCACAATAGGTGTGTAATTTAAGGTTTTGTTGAGGCAGAATCCAATCACATACTTGACTGGTGGATCACAGAGACTCACAGGCTAAAAGGATGAGATAATTCCACCTCACACAAACACTGGCATTCAGCTTTGACTTAATGACAAATGTGTGACCAACCTTACACTGCTTCATTCTCTCTTTTTTGTTTTAATGCATTTCCACCTCCTTCCCCTCTCTCCTCTCTCCTGTATCCTCCTTGGTACACAGAGACAGAATGAGGCTTGGCAAAGTCCTAGAGCCAGAAAATAAAGGCAGAGAAGCAGGAAGAAGCTTTTTAAATGGCAATCGGCAGGTGGGATTTACCCAGTCCCCACTGCCCTGTGGCTTTCCCGTTTACAGCCCACATTGCAGTTTATATTCATAGCTTATTTAATGTCTGCCGCCACTGGGAAAACAGTGGCTGCATCTTCCCTCGATCCCCAGAGCTGAGCACAAGCACCTAGCACAACCTAGGTGCCCAGCGGATTTTTTGTCGAATGACTGGACGGAGGTGAGAGACAGCTTCCAGGGATGGATTTATTCTAATTCTTAGTGATCTTGGTTCTTCCATTCCAGGAGTGGTTCAGAATGAGGAAAGGCAGCGGGCAAGAGAGATGCATGGTCATATTCATTAGATGTTTTCTTTATTCATTTTTTGTCTGGTGGGGATTATTCAGTGTGGGACGGGGAAGGGTTGTAAGAAGAAATAGAGTATTTAGTTTCTGTTAAGTGGTGCTGTAACTGTTTATATAGGCTGGGCATGGTGGCTCACCCCTGTAATCCTGGCACTTTGGGAGGCTGAGGCATGTGGATTGCTTGAGGCCGGGAGTTCGAGACCAGCCTGGCCAACATGGCGAAACCCTGTCTCTACTAAAAATACAAAAATTAGCTGGGTGTGGTGGCATGCACCTGTAGTTCCAGCTGCTTGGAAGGCTGAGGCAGGAGAATTGCTTGAACCCGGGAGGTGGAGGTTGTAGTGAGCCGAGATCGCACCATTGTACTCCAGCCTTGGTGACAGAGCAAGACCTCACCTCAAAACAAAACAAAAAAACCCTGTTTATGTTATTAGAGAAAACACTATAAATGAGTTCACCCAACTTTGTGAGTTTCTTCAACTTACACTGATTCGTTCAACAATCATTATATAATGGCTACCATGTGCCAGGCACTCTGCTAGAAATTGGGTAATGCATTGGTGAAAAAACGCATTAAATGAAACAGGCAACAAATAGTATGTAATGAAGAATAGTGAAGAGTGCTGTTTTAGAAGTGAAAAGGGTGCAGTGGTGTAGAGAATTACATTGGAAGGCAGTGGTTAGGGAGAAATTCTCTGTGAAAGGGACATTTGAGCTGACGCCTGAAAGACGAGAAAGAGACATTTATTTCAAGGTTTCAGGGGAGGCCACCAGGAGTCCAAGGCTAGGCCCCAGAGGAGAGACAGCAGGGTAAGCCAGGAGCCCTGGATTCAAGCTCTGGCCTGCTGTTTCTGTGTGCCACATCTCAGGACAGCTCATGCATCCTTCTGAGTCTCTTCTTAACCTCCTCTGCTAACTTCACAAGGTCTCTGTGAGGTTCTGCTATGATCATAGTGTGTGATTTTGTACAATGACAAGCAGAATATAACTGCCAGGAATATTATTAGATTCATATTTCTTTATCTGGTGGGCATATTGGGTGTGGGTGTGTAGGAAGTTGTGGTCCCTAGCAATGAAAGTGGTCTGGGATCAATTCTGTGGAATCAGTTTCCATTCAATTTTCTTTCCTGGTACTTCCTTTTATGTCTGCCCCTGGCTGGCATTGTCCATAAAAATGTTTTCCATTGGCAAAGAGCTGAACTGACCTATAAAACCAGAATCCTGGGTAGTAGCCTCTATAACTAATTGGAGATGAACGTGACTGTCATCACTCCTGCTCTGGCCTCACAGAGGATGGATTCTGTAGCCAACATTAATTGAACATTTACTAAATGCCAGATACTTATATTATTTCATTTTTACTAAAACCCTGTTTTAAAGACAAGGAGGCTGGGTATGGTGGCTCGCACCTGTAATCTCAGCACTTTGGGAGGCCAAGGCGGGCAGATCACTTGAGGTCAGGTGTTCGAGACCAGCCTGACTAACATGATGAAGCCTCGCCTCTACTAAAAATATAAAAATTAGCTGGGCATGGCAGTGCATGCCTGTAATCCCAGCTACTCAGGAGGCTGAGACAGGAGAATAGCTCGAACCTGGGAGGCAGAGGTTTTACTGTTACAAGCACTAATAATGATAGTTTCTATTTATGCAGTGTTCACTGAGTGCCATTACTATATTGTTATTGAGATGCCAGTTATTATTGTAGTTGCTTTTCCTAAGCAGGTAATTTTTTAAAATTTCAAGATGCTTTTAAGATCTTCTCTTTGTCTTTGGTGTTCTTTTACTAAGGTATGTCTAGATGTCAATGTTTATTTATTTATTCAGCTTAGGGTTCCTGAATCTCAGGACTGCTGACTTTCATCAATTCTAGAAAATCCTGAACCATTTTTATTGAATATTGTCCCCCCTCCCCACAGTCTCTTTCTGGAACTCAAATTAGATGTATGTTAGATGTTTTTCCTCTAACCTCCCTGTTTTTTTTAACCTCTCTTCCAAGTTTTTCACCTCTATTTCTCATTGTGCTACAGGCTGAGAACAGTAGTCCTCCCTTGTTGGGGACACTAATGGAGGATACATTCTAAGACCCCAGTGGATACCTGAAGCCACGAACAGTACTAAACTTTATATATACTATGTTTTATAGAGCATATACTGAAATGGTGGAAAGCAAACCCGCAGATAGGGAGAACTGCTCTAATTCCTTTAAACCTGTCATCCAGAGCACTAATTTCCCCTCAACTGTGTCTAATTTATCTAACTCATCCATTTCCTCTTTTAAATTGAAGTGTAAATTACATAGAGAAAAGTGTAAAAATCATAGGTTTACAGATTGATGAATTTTCACAACATGACCGTACATACAGGACCCTAACCAAGGTGAACAAACAGAACATGGTCAGCATCTCTGAAATGACACATGCTCCTCCTATCATCATCCACTTTCTCCACAGAAAGCATTCTTCTGGCTTCTAACACCATAGATGGTTTTGCCTGTTTGTAACTTTACATAAATGGAATAACACGATTGCTCTTCTTTGTGTCTGACTTTACTCAATAGTATGTTTTTATTTATTTTTATTTTTTATTTTATTGAATATTGTCCCCCCTCCCCACAGTCTCTTTCTGGAACTCAAATTAGATGTATGTTAGATGTTTTTCCTCTAACCTCCCTGTTTTTTTTAACCTCTCTTCCAAGTTTTTCACCTCTATTTCTCATTGTGCTACAGGCTGAGAACAGTAGTCCTCCCTTGTTGGGGACACTAATGGAGGATACATTCTAAGACCCCAGTGGATACCTGACAGAGTCTGGCTCTATCACCCAGGCTGAGTTGCAGTGGTATGATCTCTGTTTACTGCAACCTCCACCTTCTGGGTTCAAGTGATTCTCCTGTGTCAGCCTCCTGTGTAGCTGGGATTACAGGCATGCACCACCACACTCGGCTAATTTTTGTATTTTTAGTAGGAACAGGGTTTCACCATGTTGGCCAAGCTGGTCTTGAACTCCTGACCTCAAGTGATGTGCCTGCCTTGGCCTCCCAAAGTGCCGGGATTACAGGTGTGTGAGCCACCACACCTGGCCAATAGTATGTTTTTGAGATTCATCAATGTTGTGTGTATTATCAACATCTAGAAGTTTCATTTAGTTCTTAAAACATGCGGAACATGCTTGGTTTTGTATTCTGTTTGTGTTTCTTTAAATATCTGCAGACTTTGTAGGTCTTATTCTCATGGTGGTTTGTTCTCTTGTGGTTTGGTGATGTGGGGCTTGTGAAGCTATGTTCTCTGGCCCTTTATCTGTAGAAATTTTTTGAGGTCTAATTTCTTGGGCATGACTCTAGAGAAAATTTGCATTTGTTCCTGCCAGACTTCCTGATTAGTCACCAGCAAATGACCAAGTTAAAATAAATAGTTGGCTTAGGGCTTTTGATGCCATATACATAGGTATGGTAAATGGATTCTTACCCCAAACCCGAGTTAAGCTTGTGAGTAGGAGTTCACAGTGGGGACTGGCAAAAATCTCATGATCTCTCCTATGTGGAATGGTGGCTTTTTGTTTTTGTTCCCTTTATTTTTCTAGTAACATCTTTATTGAGGCATGGGATGATGTTTTTCATGTTAATTAACTCACTGAGTGGGATCACGTTTCTGGCTTTATGCAGGGGGTCCCAATCTAAACAGCCACCTTGCTTAAGTCCCCAAGCCTTGTCTTCACCCCTCCACACATCAGAGACCCTTACAAACAAAGGCTGAAGTCCACCAGGTGTTAGCAGCTGCTCCCCAAGCAAACACTAGTTCATGCTTACTTACTCGCTGCTTTTGAGAGTACTTTCTCATTGTTTCTGGCCTCCAAGGGTTGCGCTTGATTTTCCTACCAGCTCACCCATGCATTTTTAAAAATCTTTCTTAAAAATATTGTATCCAACATGCTTGTGTATGTATGTCTATTATGTAGCAGGAAGGTTTTCCCTGAACATCTATTCTGCTATCATGCTGGACCAGGTAAACAGGCTCTTTATATGCAATATCTCATTTAATCCTGGAAACAAACCCTCAAGGTTAGTAATCAGGAATATCTCCACTTTACAGATGAGGAAACTGAGACTCTGAGAGGATGAGCAACACATCCAGAGTTGCCCAACTGGTACATGGCAGAAGCAGATTTAGATCCAGGTCTTGTGGCCCTGGTGCCTATGTCACTTGCTGAAGTCAGTGTCCAGGATGGCTTGGGTTTCACTCCAGGTCTCTGGGCCAATAGAGCAATCACATTATTGAGAGGACCTGGTCAGTTGGCAAGGCTGGTGCCTGCAGGGCAAAGCAATGGCCAAGCTTTGGAGCTAGGATCCAGGCTGGACACAGGATGAAGCCGTCTCACTGGCTTCTTTGGGAGGTAGAGATGGCCACATGGAAAAGTGTCATTTGCTGAATTGAGCATCTTCAGATATCACAGATGTACCAGTTCAGACGTAGGGAACATCCCAGGGGAAGAAATGTTGGTGGATGGAACATTTCAGGTCATTAGGCTATTACAAAGGGAGGTTCTTTAAGTGTAGCTTCATAACTAGGCTTCCTGAGTCACCCAGGGAATGCTCCCATGATGTGCCTCCCCTCCTTTGGGTGTCCTGATCCCTCTATTTTTCTCCCAGCCCCACTTCCCAACCTAGTTTGGTCTGGTGGGCTCCATGGTGCAGTCCCCTCTAGCCTTTTCCTGGTTGGGATCTGGACTCCTGGGTTCCAGGGCTGGGTGAACAGGAACCGGGGATGGAGATCTGGATTGCCTTCATCTCTGCTGCATTTGTCCCACTTGCTGGGGAAGAGTGTGCCAGGCTTCTAGTTCTGAGCCACTGCCTTTTCCTCCAATCGGTGGTTGGAAAAGAGGTTCGGAGAGCTGGAAGCATAGAAACTAACCCCTGTTGAGCATTTGCTGTGTGCCAAGCACTTGTTTCACGGTAATGAGACAGGAGTTATTTTATTCTGATAATTTTTTTCTTCTTATTTTTCTTTTTTTGAATGCCATTAGAGTTCATTTTCATCTTCCATCATTTTTCATTGCATTGTGTTTGGAGAGTGTGACACGGGACAGGCGGTGGAGCCCACCAGGTCAGAGCCCGAGCTCAAGTCCCAGCTTTTCCACCTTCTACCTGTGTGACTGTGAGTCTCCCTGAGTCTCAGCTTCTCTACCTACAAAATGGGGATACGAAGAATAGTGGCTTCAGAGAGCTTCCTGGAGTGCAGGAGCCATTGTTGGGGTGCTGACTATAACCCCTGGCCCACAGGAGAGGTCCCCTGTTGTCAGTTCCCCTATTTGCCAATGGCTTTGCATCTCAGGCTCTGCCTGAGAATGTTCTTGAGAACTGCAAGAGGAACAGTTAGTAAAGTTAAAGTTTCAAGAAAGACCCTCACCCAGAGAGGGCTGGGAGATGGCGGGTAAACGCCCTAGCTTCTTTGCCCTTGGTGGGACCATTCTGTGTTGTCTTCTGCAGCCTCTCAGAGGGTTGCCAGCAAGATCAAGCCCAGCTGTCCATCCTGGGAAACTGCTCCTTAATGCACCCTGCAAAGACGTTCTTTCCTCCTTGTCTCACTTCCTTGCCGTCTCACTGTTCTCCCCAAGGTCACCTTCCAAATCAACATGTGCACCTGTATTCTTGTCTCAGTCTGAACTGTTGGGGGGTAGGCCCAATCTAGGAGGGGAGGGGAAATGAGCTATGATGAGCCCTGTGCCTGGCATGCATCCACCTCAATACCTGCCCTGTTTGGTTTGCTTCCCATTGTACATCGCCTTGGGGATGCTCCAAGCCCCATTCTGAGATGTTATTTTGTTGCTCGGGGATAACAGGACCCTGGGCTTATTGAGGTAAAGGATGTAGTATTGGAATCACACTGCTTGTTGTGTTTAAATAGCAGAATCCCTGTCTGGCGACATCAGCTCATGTGCCATCATGAAGCTGCCAGCTGGGTGTCAGTGCCTTCTTGACCTGCAGATCTTGCTCTGTGAAATGGCAATGAATTTTAACATTTTCTTCTGTTAAAACACTGAAACTTGCAGCCAGTGTGCTGGTGTCCCCAGAGGGCAGGCTTTGGATGGCCTGAGTGGCTGGGAGCCCTTTTCCTCCCATCCACGCAGACATCTAACCCCAGCAGGGGCTCTATGACCTGCCCCTGAAATGGACAGAGGTGGGCCTAGCGCAGCCAGCTGCAGTCAGGACTTAGGCCATTGGTCTTCAGCTGAGCGGTAGCGGCTGGTTCTCCATGGCTGGGACTTGGTACTATGTTGGCTTGTCCTCTTCTCTGTGATTTGCCACCACCTACTATTTATCACACTCTGCACGCCACACTAAGCCCTCTGCAATCCACAACAACTTTGCCACATGGGTATTCTTACTTCTCCCATTTTACAGATGAGAAAACAGAGGTTCCGGGCGGGAAAGTGACTTGCCCCGGCCGGGCGCGGTGGCTCATGCCTGTAATCCCAGCACTTTGGTAGGCCTAGGCGGGCGGATCACGAGATCAGGAGATCAAGACCATCCTGGCTAACATGGTGAAACCCTGTCTCTACTAAAAAAAACAAAAACAAAAAATCAGCCGGGTGTGGTGGCGGGCGCCTGTAGTCCCAGCTACTCCGGAGGCTGAGGCAGGAGAATGGCGTGAACCCAGGAGGCGGATCTTGCAGTGAGCTGAGCTCGCGCCACTGCACTCCAGCCTGGGCGACAGAGTGAGAATCCGAGTCAAAAAAAAAAAAAAAAGAAAGTGACTTGCTCCAGTGGACTCTGACGGTAAGGGGAAGGCTGATTCAAAGCCAGGGTGGCTCTGAGGCAAGGAAGGAGATGGGAGTCTGGGCAGAGCTCTAAGGACAGTGGTGTTGCTCAGAGAGCTTCCTGGTGGAAGTCCTTCTCCTTCCAGTTCCCTTGGAGAGACGCAGCAGGGCTCTTGGGAGCTTGACTTTTTGGGCAGTGGCTGAGTGGGCTTCTGGGGCAACAGTGAGGCCGGGGAGCCAACACAGGGGGGCATCGTGTCCCCTTCCTTCCTGTGTGGGTAGTTCCTTCAAAGCCGGCAGAGGGGAGAGGAAAGGTAGCCTTGAAGAGGCCTCCAGGCAGGCAGGAATCTGTTCCCAGCTGTGTGAGGCTGTGTGAGAGCCTGGGATTTACTGTACTCCAAGCAGTGGCATTCCAAATCTAAAAGGCATCGGGCACACCCCTGCCTCCTCCCATGCTGGGGTCATGAGGCCAATCTGTGGAATAGAGAGAATCACCTGGGGCTGGATTGCACCAGAATCCGCCTCTTACGGGACAGGCCTCGTGATGACGGTGAAATTGAGTGGCAATTGGTGAAAGTGAACAGAGGAACGCTGAAGTCCTTCCTCTGGAATAGGAACTACATCAGCGGTGTGACATTTCACTGACGTATCATCATCATCATCATCATCATCATCATCATCATCATTATCATTGTTGTCATCATTGTCATCATTACCATCCTCATGCTAACTTTCTCTGAGCAGTTACCATGTACCAGATGCTACTCTAGTCCTTAGTTTGTAGCGTCCAATTTTAAAGCTCATAGCCTCCTTGAGGTTGGATCAGGCTGCTAGCCACACAGCATCTGAGTGTGAATGAGATGTGGCCAAGTGATATGGACTGGATCTCAGCCCCCACTGGCCTTGGTTGAGCACCTTTGGGCAGCCCACAGACCACACAACTATCGTGACCCTGTA
This sequence comes from Hylobates moloch, assembly GCF_009828535.3. Classification (NCBI taxonomy): domain Eukaryota; kingdom Metazoa; phylum Chordata; class Mammalia; order Primates; family Hylobatidae; genus Hylobates; species Hylobates moloch. The sequence goes on from NW_026652281.1 coordinate 89,946,293, forward strand.
TAACAACAAACATGGTACCCATTTTTCAGATGAAGAAACTAAGGCCAAGAAGTACTTGCCTGAGGTCACACATCCAATGGGTGGCTGAGTCAAGATTCGAATCAAGACCTGCCCAAGTCCAAAGCTGCTGGAATTCACAATGACACCACATTTTATAATCACACCATTTTATAAACACACTTGGGTGTGCTGGGAGGGGGGTGGGGAATGGGGGGTCCATCTATAAAGATGTCTTTCATTAAAATCTTGTAATTACCAGACTTGTGTAAAAAGAAGATAATTTGCTATAGTTTTAAAGTCATCACTGGAGGGGAAAAAAACCCCACAACAACATGTAAATAGTATTAGCTGCTCTCCAACTTTGTTGAATTTAGCTGATGTTTTTGGTGTTGACTTTCCCAGCTATCAGCTTAACTATATAAATCCAGTTGACGTGTCTTTATTCAGATAAAACTCTAATACTGCAAGTGCAGCAAATTAGATGCAAATGCCCCTTTTTTATTTTAAGTATACTTAAAGCTGCCTTTCCAATGCAAATTTTATAGGAAATCTCAACCAGCTAGGACAGACGTCCTAGCTGTCAGCAGGCAAATGCTTTCATTTTGGTCTCAGGCAAGGGAGCTGCCTGCTTTTTTTCTTTTTGCCCCTGCAGACTGAGATAATTAAAACTACAGAGAAATAGTTTTAAATATACATGATACACACAGTTCCTTAAATTATGGGATAATGCATAAATTCACCCATTACCATATTTGATAGCGGTCTCGCTGACCAAAGCTGGGAGGTGGGGGCAGCGGGTGAAGCGATTTTCTCCAACGACTTGCTTCCCTTGTCAACAACCTCGCAGCTCCTATCATTTCACCTGGTGTCCTAAGGAGCCCTGGTAAAGGTTCAAAGAGAGGTTGTGAACACGCTCATTAAAAAGGGATTGCTATGTTTTTTTTTTTTTTTAAGAAATAAAAATGTTAATGGCAACTTTTTTTTTTTTTCTTTTTTCCCCCAGCAGTTCTCAGTCTCCTTGGAATACATATCCATTTCGGCTTTGATTTGTTGAGCTCCCCGAATGAGTTTATCCAAACAATGTGAATTTACTCAGATCTCTCTCAAATCCCACATCTCTTGTGGTTGATAAAGCTGACTTTAGCTAAGAAGGGCTGGATCAGTGTGATTTGAAATTCACATTGAAAATGATAAGGGCTTTGCTGGAAATAATAAGCACAGTCAAGCGCTGTCAGGAGGAAACAGTTGAGCATGTGGGGAGAAATTTGGTAAGGCCCTGCCCTGCCCCCCTTCTCTTTCTAGAATCAAGGTAGAGAAATGGGGGGAAAGGTGACTGGGGCTCTGCTTAGACAGACACTTAAGCTTTGCAGATGATGGGGCTGATAGTTCTAAAGAGCTTTGTGCAGTAGCTTCATTCTTTATAATTAGAAAATGACAGTCATTTCTTGATAGTGATGGATGGTCCCCTCTCCACATGGGGTTTGGGGTGGCAGTGATCATTGACTACCATGGTACCTGACACCAGTTGAAATTTCTCCCTCTCTCTCCTTGATTCCTTTTTGAGCACTTAACACATACCTGGTACTGAGCTAAACGTTTTCTCATTTCCTCCTTCCAACCCTGTGAAGCAGCAAAATAATTACACCCATTTTACAGAGGTGAACATTGAGGCTAACTTTAGGCCCAGGAGCCTAGTCAAAGTTCCATCAGGATTTGCCACTAAGTCCTTGCTGCTGAGTCCTAAACACTCATCCTCTTTCCCTCTAGCTGGCAGACTGAGACCTAATACCTTAAAGGAAGAAATTGGTTTGGAATGCCATTCTTAAGACATTCTAAGGGAAGATGTTTCTCTGGAAGATGTTAACCAGTGGCACTGAAGGGGAGGAGGGGAAGTGGGGTATGAGGGCGGGAACTGACATTCTGGGGACAGAGTGGAGCAAAGAGTAGGATCTTTACTCGGTAAGGGTGATTTGAATAGACCAGGGCTTTTGACCTGGGCACCGCTTATATTTGGAGCTGGATAGTCCTTTGTCGTGTGTGTGTGTGTGTGTGTGCGTGTGTGTGCACACACGTGCACGCTCAGGGGAGAGGGTGGGGGTGACAAGGGTGTCCTGTGTATTGTAGGGTTTGCACCATCCCAGCCTCTACCCACCAGATGCCAGCAGTACTTCATCCCCAGTTATGACAACCTCAGATGTCCCCTGACATTGACAGATATCTCACAGGGGAATAAAATCACCCCGGTGGAGAAACGCTGAAATAGACATGGATCCTTCAGAGCCTGGATTCCTCATTTTCCTTTAAGGCAGGTTCCATGTGGGTTACGGCTCCTCCTCCCCGTTTCCCTTTGTCTCAGAAGACCCCACTTTCACACGCCCTCCTAAGCAGCTAAGAGCAACCTTCCTTGGAAATAGGTGGATCAGAGGAGCTTTGCCATTGAAACCTTTTTTCCAATTACAGTAATTATTCCCTCTCGTCTTCACCATCAGGGCAGTCGGATAAGGCGCTGGACTTCTCCTTACTGCCTTAATCTATATGATTCCAGTTCTGCCTTGATGAATGACTTTTCTGAATGCTTCTGCCTTGCCTGTGTGTGTGTGTCTGTGTATGTGTGTGTCTGTGTGTGTGTGTGTTGGGGGGAGTGCTGTGGCCAGGCTGGGGCTGGGGGTGGGGTGCATTAATTCTTCCCAGTCCTTGTTCCTTGCATGCCTCGCAGGCCAGGGCGGCCCCACCGCAGCAATCCTTTTCCCACCAAGCTGCGCTCACAGCTGACCTCTCTCTTCCCCTTAGCTCGGGGCCTCCTCTCTCCCCTCTTCCACCCTCCACCTGGGCCGCCTCTCCTGACCCCATGACTCCGTGTTTCCTAACCAATGCTGCTAATAGCCACTGATCACTGAAGGGCAGTTTAAATTCTATTTAGACTTTAAAAGGGGGTGGGGGAAAGAGCAAAACTTCAAAAACTGTTTCCTGCAAGCAGGGCGGAAGCCAAGCCCGGCCATCATCAGCAGAAGCCGGATCGATATTTCAGCACCATCCCCTGGCTGGGGTTTCGAGGAACTTTTATTATGATTGCGGTTAAGCTGTTCTAAAGCGGAGCATCGTTTATAAAACAAACGGATCTCTTCCAAATAGGTTGTTTTCCTGGTTAATGACCGATGGTCTGCCCTGGGGTCTGTCTGAGTTGCGATTCCAGATGGGAACAGACACTACCAGCCCAATTATCTTTATTAAGTGTTTTTCCTCCCCCTTTCTGAAAAACGAAATGGCAGCCAGCTCCGCTGTCCCCTCTTCCCCTTGCTCTCACCCTGCGCCATTTCCTGCATTCGCCTCATTATGGACAAGTATGTCCTTTAAGACACAGAGACTAATGAGGCGGTTTTATGAGACTAATACATTTTAAATTTTAACACTGGAGCTAGCATCTTTAATTGTACAATTATACATTCATTTGGCACACACTGTCTCTCATTGTCTTTTTTTTTTTGCTTTAAAAGATAACAAAACCACAGGTGACCAAAGGCATGTGAAAAGACCGAATTTATGTCATTCTTTAGGGTACTAAATCATGCAAGAATAAAAATTGTTTTTCTCCTGATAGATTTCTTAAGCAAAAGTAGTTAGCTACTGTTTCAATGAGAATGATTTAAAAAAAAAAAAAACTGGCGCAAGGAAGGATGAGAGAGGGTTAAATTATATTTTATTGCAAACTTCTATCTTCACGGTCATCTATTTCTACACATAGAGCCTGTAGCTAGAAAGCATTTTGAGAATGAAAGAAATCTTGATATTCTGTGGCCCAGCAGCTGGTGAGAGAGAGAGAGAGAGAGAAGCTACATATCCTGTCTCTAACAAAAGCCCTCTGCATTCCCTACCTGACAGTACTTTATCGGAGAGTAATAAATAAGGCTGAATTATTGATGATGAGAACTGCTAATATTATTATGACCTCAATTAAGTGCTTTTTTCAGACACATTAGCAACAAAGGGTCTTCCCTCTCCTGGTTGCTGTTTTTCCCCTCCAGGCCCCACTTTACATTAAAATCTAATTGATCAAACCTATTTGCCATTCGCACAAGAGTGATCACCATAAGGGGTCATCTATCAGCATGGACTCTTCATCCGGCGATTAACACCTTTTGTTGCCGGCCTCAGTTCTGTACCAGCTGAGAGGATCAGAAAGGCAGGGCCTCCCATCTGTGTGTGTGAGGTCTGACTTGTGGGACCTTTTAATTACCTCCTTTAACACCCTTGCAAAACACAGAAGACATCCTTGCTTTTGAGGAAGTCCTGCCAGGCAGCCTTGGGGTCACAAGATGGCACCCTCCTTATCTGGAGCAGAGGTGTCCTGGTGGGGACCTTGCTGTCTCCATGCCTTCCGCTCACTGCCCACTCCCCCATCTCCCCACCGTCACATGGCCTGCTCCAGGAAGTCTCTGTGTCCTGTCTTCAAGGAGTTTGGAACTTGGTGATGAGTATGGGGGTGGATGAAGAGTGGAGAGAAGCCCTTATCAAAACCCGAGGCTGGGGCTGGGCCAAAAATGGAGACCTGCACCCTCCCACCCCAGGGAGTGGAGCCTCCCCGTGAGTTACCGGCCCATGATCACTCAGGACCATGCGCCACCCATAATCCCCTTGAAATGTGTATAAATTTATGTTTACATGTATTTTTGTGGGAGAGGGTTAGAGCTCCCATCAGATTCTCAAATTTGTCCATGGCCCCAAAGTGGGTTAGAACTGTTTTCTCAGGAACATCTTTTTACATTTAATTTTACTTATTTTATTTTTTAATTTAGACTGGGTCTTGCTCTGTTGCCCAAGCTGAGACACAATTGTAGCTCACTGCAGCCTTGAACCCTGGGCTTAAGCACTCTCGCCTCAGCCTCATTAGTAGCTAGGACTATAGGAACGTGCTGCCATGTCCAGCTAATTTTTGAATTATTTTATATAGATGGGGTCTCCCTATGTTGCCAAGACTTGTCTTAAACTCCTGGCCTCAGGAGATCAGGAGCTTCTTAAATGGCAGAGGTCTTCCATGGGTTTGACGCTCAGGCAGGATCTTGAGTCTGGTTTTGGGAATGTGAGGAAGCCATTGGGATGAGCTTGGTTCTTGGTGCATGGTGAGATGTTGGGTCAAACTCTCTCACTCTCTTCACTTGCCTCCTGGGTCTTTGTCTTCTCTGCCGTTTGGTCAAAAGAAAAAATGCTCATCAACTTTCTGCTTCCAGTAGTTAGTGTAAGCGTGGGCTTTCTAAATGAGTGCAGCTTGTACAGAGCCTGCCACTGGGTGTTGGAAGTAATGAGAATGTAGGCAGTGCCTTGCACAGGCTGTATTGCTGCTGATGAAGAGGAAGCAGGTCCCAATATGGCCCAACAGGAATGCTCTTGGGGTGACCTTGGACAGCTTGGATCACTATTCAAGGTCATCTTTTTGGCTCGCTCAACCCCACCTACCCACCATGAAAATCACATTATCATTTTTTTCCTGATTATAAATCGATACATTCAGAAATCAGTCAGAAAAGATTGAAGGCTGGGCGCATGGCTCACACCTGTAATCCTAGCACTTTGGGAGACCTAGGTGGCAGATTGTTTGAGCCGGGAGTTCAAGAACAGCCAGGGCAACATGGTAAAAGCCTGTCTCTACAAAACATGCAAAAAAATTAGCTGGATGTGGTGGTATGGGCCTACGGTCCCAGCTGTTTGGGAGGGTGAGGCAGGAGGATCACTTGAGCCCAGGAGGCAGAGGTTGCAGTGAGCCGAGATCAGTTTGTGCCACTGCAAGTTAGCCTGGATGACAGGGTGATGCCCTGTCTCAAGAAAAAAAAAGGTAAAACATTCCCAGATCTTCACATTTTGGCCTATCTCAATTTTTATTCTTTTTCCTATGCAAATAACAATAGAAAGATTTCCAGAAAAATTAAAAAAAAATTTAAGAAGGGAACTATGTGTATTATTTCTTATTTTTCTTACTTACATAGTAACATTGTAAATATCTTTCCATGTGAATAAATATTGTTTGGCATCATCATTTTAAATGACTGAATAATATTTAATAGACTAGATTTACCATATTTGCCAATCCCTTCTTGCTAGGTACTTAAGTGGTTTCCACTTTTGTCTATTAGAAACAGCGCTGCAATAAATGTCTTTATAGAAACATGAGGTACTTACCTGATTACGTTCTTAAGATGGATTTGTAAAAGTAGGATTTCTGGGTTAAAGGGTTTGTGTTAATATTTTTTATTTACAGTACAGATTAGAGGATAGGATGCACCATTTTTGTAACTTTTAAGGCGTTGCAAAAGAGCATTTTCTGTCAAATATCTGTCCAAAGCAAGGAGGTTTGGAAGAGAGGAGAGTAGAATTACATGAGGGCTGACTCAGTGAGTTTTCTTTCTCCAAGTGTGAGTCTGAAGGGCCTAGAGCAAATAGGCTTAGTTTTCTGCCCAGTGGAGGCTGAAGTAGAGACAGATCTTTGGCCCCTTCTGGAAGTGCTGTTGAACGACACGGCCCCCTTTGATACACAGGTCACCTCCAGGTCAGCAAAGAGGCTTCGAGGCTGGCAGTGGTGATGATCATGCCCTGGCCCACCCTTATCTCAGAGCTCCGATCTGACGCAACCAGTCCCCATGCCAGGCTGCCAGGTGGGGGTCGGTCTGCCCACAGCTCCTCCAGAGAATGGGGCTAGGCAGAAGGCGGCACGGTCACGAGACATTCTGCCACGAAGTGTAGCTTGTCCATTTAGCACTGCCTAGTGGCTTTTCAGCCTGTGTTGTCTTAATTCAAGTTGTCATTCATAGACAAGTAGAAAACTAAAATCAATAAATGGTGAAAATGGGCTTTAAAGGCAAACTGAAGTCACAGAGGAGGGAGAGAAACAGCATCCATTGCCTCAATGGGTTATGTTTTTCCTTCCTATTTAGAATGACTGGATCTGGGGCCTGTGTTTTTTTTTTAAAAAAAAAGGAAAGGAGAAGAAGACAAGTACATATCTCTTTTAAAGATGTACAGAGTGTTCACTGGATAAAATCTCAGGCCTGGAGCATCATTTGATTGGGCTACAGAGAATGATGAGGATGATGGTATTTGGGGATGGGTCTCTATTTTCTCCCAGGACCGTATCAGGTATATTTGGGAATGTCTGTCTGTCTGATTGCTGTGTTACTTCCCTCAAGTCTGTGCTCTTCTCTGGGCCAAGTCTTCTCAGTTGGAAAATGGAGTTGGACAAGGTGCAGTGATTTTGCAGACTGTTCTCTGGTGAGAAACCACAGCAGATGTGCCTCAGGAAGCATCAGGCTAGGAGCGGGGGTTAGGTGGAAGGGGCTGTGGTCCTGCAGCTGAACCTTGACAGAACAGCCCTGGGCTCCTGCCAAAGATTTCATTCGAAGTTAGAATTTCACGGCAGAGACAATCATTAGAAAAAAAATCACCGAAAGAGAGGGTTTCCAAGTTTCCTTCCGCTTCTGAGGGTTATAAACATCTGTTGCATGTCTACAAGTTATTTCTGAAAACCCAGCTTGGACTAATTCCACCTTCTTCCTGTGATTAGTGTGGAACTGACAAGAGTAGAGAAGGTGCCAGGTCCAGGTAGGGCATGGAGTGCTGGTTCCAACTATGCCTGGAAATGCTGAAGGACTCTTTGTGACACATGGGACATCTCAGCCTGGGTTGTCATCTCATGGGCCTGGGTGTCAGAGATGGAACAAGGGGAGACACAAGTCATACCAGGAATAAGTTTCAAACCAAGAGACGACAACACAAATATGGTAATACCATTTAGGTGGCAGTCTGTGACCCAATCTCTGTGGCAAAACCAGGAAACAATTTCTTGTGTTTCTTTTGAAGAAACCAGACCTTCTGTTTATTGGCACTAAATGGTGGCCTAGAAGGGGAAGGAGAAATAAGAGGCTTCATTGGCAATCCCAATCCTTGACATCTTTCTCTCCCAAAGCCACTCCCCACCTCTACCTACCTAGAAAAATCAAAGTAAGATGTGGGCTTGCCACACAGATCTAGACAGGTCCCCTAGCAGCCGCTTTCTATGAGTTTGTTGCCACTAGGCCCTTCTTATTTAGAAATTCTGGAGTCTCTGAGAGGCAGACTGATTTGCCCAGCCCAAATACAGAAAACCACCAAGGGTTAGTAAAAAAACTCATTAGCAAGAGGGTTGTCAGACATAGAAATTCGAGCTTACCTGTATTTCGAACATACAAAAGGAGCCAACAAGTTGGGAAAACTTTCTAAGAAATGTACTGGTAAAAAGTTGACTCAGAGCTAGAGAGCTGGTGCTGGCAGGCAGCTAGTTTCGTGAGGTGGGAATATACTGAGCCTTCTGTTGGGAACGGAGACCTGAAGCTCTGAACAATTGTGAACCATCCCCCTATAACCAGCAGCAGCAGTGTTGAATCTACCTTCCTGTAAAACAGCCAGTATTCCTACGCAGCCATAAAAAATGATGAGTTCATGTCCTTTGTAGGGACATGGATGAAACTGGAAACCATCATTCTCAGTAAACTATCGCAAGGACAAAAAACCAAACACTGCATGTTCTCACTCGTAGGTGGGAATTGAACAATGAGAACTCATGGACACAGGAAGGGGAACATCACACTCCGGGGACTGTTGTGGGGTTGGGGGAGGGAGGAGGGACAGCATTAGGAGATATACCTAATGCTAAATGACGAGTTAATGGGTGCAGGAAATCAACATGGCACATGGATACATATGTAACAAACCTGCACATTGTGCACATGTATAATAAAAAAAAAAAATTCTTAATGAAAAACAAACAAAAAAAACAGCCAGTATTCCAAGGGCCTGGGGCTGCTGTATTCACTTGGCTTCTGAGATAAGTGGACCTATAAGTGCAGAGAAAAATCTCTATCCATGCCCTGGCCTAACTCAGCAACCTTGGGGTGAGGCAGATGCAAAAGTGGTCCCACTTTTCCTTGAGCTATTCCTACAAGTCAGTTTGATTAGGTGTTACCAGAAGGGGCATCCAGGCCGGGAGTGGTGGCTCATGCCTGTAATCCCAGCATTTTGGGTGGCTGAGGCAGGTGAATCATTTGAGGTTAGGAGTTTGAGAACAGCCTGGCCAACATGGTGAAACTCTGTCTGTATTTAAAATAATAATAATAATAATAATAATAATAATAATAATAATAATAATAATAATTAGCCGAGCATGGTGGTGCATGCCTGTAATCCCAGCTACTTGGGAGGCTGAGGTGGGAGAATCGCTTGAGCCCTGGAAGCAGAGGTTGCAGTGAGCCACGATCACGCCATTGAACTCCAGCTTGGCCCACAGAGAGAGACTCCATCTCAAAAAAAAAGGTGAGGGGCATCCATCACATGCCCTTCATAATATCTTCTTGTTTCATTTTAATTTTTAATTAAATTTTATATATATTTTTGAGACAGAGTTTTAAGCTGTCACCAGAATGGAGTGCAGTGGTGTGATCTCAGCTCGCTGCAACCTCCACCTCCCGGGTTCAAACAATTCTCCTGCCTCAGCCTCCTGAGTAGCTAGGAATACAGGTGCGCACCACTACGCCCAGCTAATTTTTTTGTATTATTAGTAGAGATGGGGTTTCACCATGTTGGCCAGGATGGTCTCTATCTCCTGACCTCATGATTCGCCCGCCTCCCAAAGTGCTGGGATTACAGGCGTGAGCCATCACGCCTAGCCCCCAATTTTTTTTTTTATAGAGATGGGGTCTTGTTGTGTTGCCCACGCTGGTCCCAAACCCCTGACTTCAGGCAATCCTCCCTCCATGGCCTCCCAAAGTGGTGGGATTACAGATGTGAGCCACCGTGCTCAAGTCATAATAGCTTCTGACATTTAATGAGCGTTTACCCTGGGCCACACACTGTTCGAAGCCTTTAACATGTACTCATTTCACAGACGAATACACTGAGGCTCAGAGAGGTGAAAGTGGTAGAGCCAGGACTGGATTCTGACTCGAGTCTGGGTGTGTAACCCTGAGACTATTTTGTCTTTGAAATCACATCAGTCTACATTTAAAGGATGAGAGAGAGAAAAAGAGAGAGAAGCCTGAAGGCTGGAAACTTCAATGCTTGATCTTGGCCATGATCAATCCTCTATCCCATGGGGTCCCCAGGAACCATGCGCTGAGAGCAGGCACAGGGCTGCTGTATTCATAGCTGAGGCTTCAATCCCAGCAGTCCCCAATTCAGTGTTCTGCTGAGACAGGCTGGGCCGCATGGCACACTCCCTTTGCCCAGATTACAAGGAAGGCAAACAAGAGGAATGTTCTCTGTGGCTGAGATACAGGTCCTCTCAGATGGGGACAGTTAAAGGTGCAGCGGGACGGGCCAGCCCATCTTAGGAAGGCACAGCCCATGCTCCTGTGACTGGACAGAAACTCCCTATTTGAGGGCCTGGTCCATGGAAATGTCCTCCAACCTGACCAGTGATGGAAAACACCTGTGCCTGTCTCCTATGGGAAGAAACCCATCTTCTCTTTTACCCCCACTCTGCCTCTCACAAGCAGTTTCCAAGGTGGCAATGAGGATGGCTGTTCACAAATCAGCAAAGTGCAGAGCTCTTGCTGTGAGATGCTTAATTTTTGTGAGTTGCGGAACCCTATTTATTTTATGTGACAGTCTCTTCCTTCCCCCTACCGTGACAGAGTGTTCTGTGGCGTATGTTATGATCTTTAATTAAAGGGAACTTAATTTGGTTTTGAGGCAGCCTTTGTTCGTTGGCGACACCCTAGGGTGTTTTAAAGCCAGGTTTTGGAATCATTGCCATTGAAGCCTGGAGTCTAAGGCAGACTCACTCCAATGGACCGGCTCTGGTTGCCTGGATATCAGGGAATATGTGTCCCCCTCACCCCTCTCCTGCCCCTCCATGGAGAAGCTGGAACTTTACCAGGCTTTTCCCACTTGCCTTGGGATTTTCTGCCATCTTCCCAGGAACACCCGGCAGGCCCCATGAATGGACCGTGGGCCAAAATGATGTTTAAGAAGGGGACGGACCATTTAGATGACAAATGGGCTTCGTGGCACTGTCAGAACGTCCAGGCGGCGGGGACTATTAACGGTCACATGGAGGCGGCCGCATCTGTGATGGCAGAGCGGGTCGGTGGGTCCCCACTGCTGTGTTTACTGCTCCTTAATGTGGTATTGTTTACTCACAATTAAACCCTTTACCATTAATTTAACTTTCAGATGCTGAAATTGGTCACACAGCCTCGAGTCCCGAGGCCCGGACAGATGTGTTCTATACACTTGTTTAAACACGGCGCTCATTAGGAGGTAATGCATGTATGGCAAGTTGATTACACCACAAAGCAGGATGCTTTATCATGGGGGCCTCTCAGGAGGCGGCGGGAGGGGCGGTCAGCTGCCGCTGTCACTCTTCCCCCCTCGGATCCTGAGTGACGGCTCGGCCCGCCACCTCCTCCGCCGCCTGCTCGGAAGTACACAGCTTCCCGTCAGAGCGCCGCCGAGCTGCCTGGGAGGAGGTATTAATTGTTGTCAGCCTCCATTTCACACCCCAGATAACAAACGAGAGCCACCCTGGCAGTGTTTAAGGAAGATAAACAAGTTGCCTGAGCCCCTGCAATTAAACACGCTTGCATATTTAACTGAGATGTTTCCTGTGAAAACGCAGGGCTGCCCTGAGCACGTTCGCACGGAGTGGCCCTTCCAGATGCCAGCAGCAGCGTCCTGTGACCTGGAGGCTGCCCACCCCATGTGGCTCAGAAAGAGGCCCCACATTTGCAGAGTCTTTCGGTAAACCACATTTCTCCATCTTGATCCAAACAGACATCAGAGTTCAGGGGGATGTGGAAAGAGCAGAACCTATCTTATTTACTATCTAGCAGGAAAAAGGTAGAGTACTGCAGTGGTTAGAAGAAAGGATTCCTGGACTGGGCGTGGTGGCTCATGCCTGTAATCCCAGCACTTTGGGAGGCTGAGGCCGGAGGATTGCTTGAGCCCAGGAGTTCGAGATCAGCCTGGGCAACATAGCAAGACCCAGCCTCTACTAGAATGAAAAATAAATTAGTTGGGAGTGGTAGTGCATGCCGGTAGTTCCAGCTATTCTAGAGCCTGGGAAGGAGGATCCCTTGAGCCCAGGAGTTCAGGACCAGCCTGAACAGAAGAGCAAGGCCTACAAAAAAATACAAAAATTAGCTGGGTGTGGTGACATAGGCCTGTAGTCCCATCTACTCTGGAGGCTGAGGCAGGAGGATCCCTTGAGCCTGGGAGTTTGAGGCTGCAGTAAGCTAGGATCTTGCCACTGCACTTCAGCCTGGGTGACAGAGCAAGTTCTCATCTCTTTAAAAGAAAAGAAAAGGAAAGAAAAAATTCTCAGAACCAGACTACTTGGATACAAATTCCGGATCCGTCTCTCTAAACAGGATTAGTTTGATCAAGTAGCCCTTTGAGCCTCAGTTTTCTCATCTATAAAATAGCTATAGTAATAACAGGTATCTCCTCTTCTGTTGTTATGAGCATTAGAGGCTTACGTTGTGGCACTGTGCTTGACCCGTGGTAAACGGTGAGAGAATGCTAGTATTGTTAATAATTACGAGACTATAATAACCATCTCATAATAATAACGACGATGTTATCAAATGTTACTTTTGCCTTTCAATAAACAAAATTGCTTAGGAATAGATGGTTAGAGGGACTAGTTATAGGTCATCCCTAAACTGAATGCCGTGACAGCAAGGTTTGACTGTCACATCCCTCTGCTCTGCAGAACCGAGGAGGTGGCATCTGATGAGCTCATGGCTGAAGTTGTTCTTCAGTGCTTTTCCTCAGGGCAGATTCAGCAGGCCCAGGAATTGGACAGACCTCCATCTTCCAGATATTCCTAGATACTTCCAGATATTTCTGCCCCAACCCCTGACAGGATTGAATCTGCTAGACAAACTGGTTTGCATCTCAAGTTGTTGTTATTGGATTTTTTTTTTTTTTTTTTTTTAAGATGGAGTCTTGCTCTTGTTGCCCAGGCTGGAGTACAATGGCACGATCTTGGCTCACTCCAACCTCTGCCTCCTGGGTTCAAGAGATTCTCCTGCCCTAGCCTCCTGAGTAGCTGGGATTACAGGTGCCTGCCGCCACGCCCAGCTAATTTTTGTATTTTTAGTAGAGACAGGGTTTCGCCATGTTGGCCAGGCTGGTCTCGAACTCCTGACCTTGTGATCCACCTGCCTTGGCCTCCTAAAGTGCTGGGATTACAAGTGTGAGCCACTGTGCCCGGCCCATTTTACTTCTTTTAATGTGGCTCTGCAGCAAATTCCTGAATCCACCATCAGGTAGTAGCCTGTCCCTCCGTTCCCTGCCCTGGGTGCCTCCCCAACACCAGCTATGCAAGGGAACTAGGCAGCTGGGATGGACACTCCCTGCTACCCTGTCCTGGTCACATAAAGGAAAGAATAAAAAGGCCACAAGGAAGAATATGGACTTTCCCCTTCTCCAGATTCCCAAGGAAAATGGTCTCATTCTTCTGATCCACTGCAGTGTCACAAACATTTTTTTTTTTTTTTTTTTTTTGAGAAGGAGTTTACTCTTGTTGCCCAGGCTGCAGTGCAATGGTGCCATCTTGGCTCATTGCAACCTCTGCCTCCCGGGTTCAAGCGATTCTCCTGCCTCAGCCTCCTGAGTAGCTGGGATTACAGGCGTGTGCCACCACGCCTGGCTGATTTTTGTATTTTTAGTAGAGATGAGGTTTCGCCATGTTGGCCAGGCTAGTCTCGAACTCCTGACCTCAGGTGAACCACCTGCCTGGGCCTCCCAAAGTGCTGGGATTACATGCGTGAGCCACTGTACCCAGCCACAAACATCTCTTGAGCATCTACATGCAGTGTTCTGGGTGCTGCCATTTGATACTCTGTCCTGGACATCTTATCCTTGTTGGGTAAGTCCAAGCCGTAGCCCTCTTGTCACTGGGCCTTTCCACATGTCCTTTCTGCTGCAAGAACCACTTCTACTGAGACCTGCACACTTTCTGCCTCCCAGGCTCCCGGGACTTGGCTTTTGTGGACCTCCTTGACTGTGGGGCAGATCTTTCTGTTTCAGGTCCTCAGAGCACTCTCTTTTTTCCTTTGTAGCATCTTTCAAATACTCATTATTTGAGGAATTATCTGTTTAATTTCCACCTTCCCAGTGAAGATGGGGGCTGTCTGTCTTGTTTACCCCATCACGCCAGCACCTAGGACACCACTTGTAGACGCTCAAGAGATGTCTGTGACACTGCGGTGAATCATGAGAATGAGTCAGACCATTTTCCTTGGGGATCCGGAGAGAGGGAAAATCCTTATGATTCCTCGTGGCCTCTTTATTCTTTCCTTTATGTGGCTCAGTGATGATGACACTGCTCCATTGCCTCCATTTCCTTGTGGGAGAAGGAGGTAGGGAAGGGTTAAAGTGGACTTGCCCCAGATCAGGCATTTGTGGTGCCCCTTCTGGAGGTCTGCAAGTCATCACTTTTGCCTTCAGCCACGCTGACACCACCAACTGCCCAGGAAGCCGCGATGATTTGTCCTTGGACAATGCAGAGGATGTGGCTCTGTCTTGTGGGTACATTTCAGGGAGGTGGGACCTCCACTTATTTGTCTCCACAGCTGCTTCCTCTGGGCTTTGTGGTTGCCCATTTGCCGCCTTCTCATCCGATCGCGTTACCCTTAATAACCATCGCCCTGGCAGGAGAGGGGTGCCGAATTCCGTCTCCTGCGTGCCTGCGTGTGTAATGTGCCGAGCAAGTGATCCTAATGGTGCATTCAGCACACCACTCCCCCAAGACCCGGCTTCCAGCTTATCCAAGTCCATTTATATTCCCGCTCGGACCTTTGGGATCAAAATTCCTGACCCTTTTGTGAAAAGCAAAATCACCTTTTGAAAAAAACAGAAGAGGGAGGTGAAATTCCCCAAGCTTTCATTTCCCTTCATGGTTGAACTTCGATGACTCAAGTCATTTGCAGTCAATCTATTTCGCTGACTTGTCCTGCTGACTGCCAGGAGGTCAACATTTCTGGCTTTGCCCCTCCAGGGGCAGCATGTGGTCCCAGCTGGTTGTGCTGTGCTGTAGTGGGAATGGGGGCTTGTGGGGGTGGCTGTGTCTTCTGGAAGCTACGTTGGGGGCTCTCTTCTTTTGCACTGGAGCTTCACATTCTGCAAAGATGATACTTCTAGGATAGTGCTTTTGTTTGCTGTTTGTGTTGGGTGGGATTAGCTCTGATTACATATTAATAACCTAGAGCACTACCTAGTAATTAGATGTTATCTTCCAGATGTTTAAAAGAAACCTTTAATATTTTAAGCTGCTTGGAGGTCTCTTGGCACTTTATTAAAATGGATGGAATTTAAAATGGGAGTCGGTGGGGAAGCTTTTTCTAGATTCTCTTGTTGGTCTAAGGCCCCACGGCCCAGCGTATCTATGAAAGAACCCAAAGCATTTATTGTGGTAGCCCCTATTTGGGAACAATTGGGGCAGCCACCCATTCAATGGGTGGCAGAGAGGCGGCCACGGCACTTCTGGCCCCTGTCAATCGGCTGGGGCAGCCCATTGATTTCTTTGAACCACTTGAGTGAATCTCTCAGAAGTTCCCCTCCTCTATATCCCACACAATCGCCTGTTCTCTCTTTATTAGGCGCTTTGAGGGACGGCCTGGTCTACACCTGCCTTTGAAGGGGCCCCTACCACGGTTTTAATGACCTCCGTCCGTCAAAGGAAAAGTTCAGAGTTCATTCTTTTGTCCAAGTCCCAGCAACTGAGGAGTTGAGGGTGCTGGCTGGTCCGGGCTCTTTAAGTCACCCGCCCGAAAACTTTCCCTGTGACCCGGCTCATGTCAAAACAGCGAGCTGGCCGCTCTGGCCATTGTCATCGGAATAAGGGCTAAGTGATGCTGCTTGGTCATTACGTGTGCCCTGATTGGCAATCAGGGTACAATAGGGGGTCATTAAAGGCCATAAAACTGCCAAAGCTCTGAAAAGGGGATTTTGAATGGAGCCAGAAGGCTCTGGGAGCCTGCCTTTGCCGTGCCTTCAAGGAGAGGGAGTTTGAACTGATCTGGGGGGAAAAGTCAGCTTGGTCTGGATTAAGAAGTGTCTCCCCTGTGACATCAGAAAGAACTGATCTCCTGGTGTCATCTTCCTAGTGCTCGTTCCTCCATTCTTAAATGAGATCCACCAGGAGCAACAACAAATTCACACGTTGTGAAATGAAGGCTGGCGGGATAAGGCTTTATACAAGGAGGTGAAAGTTAGTCATAAATATATAAATGCTTATTGGATTAAAGACTCATCATGGCCGGGCACAATGGCTCATGCCTGCAATGCCAGCACTTTGGGAGGCCGAGGCAGTGGATCACTTGAGGTCAGGAGATCGAGACCAGCCTGGCTAAAGTGGTGAAATCCATTCTCTACTAAAAATACAAAAATTAGATGGGTGTGGTGGCGCATGCCTGTAATCTCAGCTACTCGGGAGGCTGAGACAGGAGAATTTCTTGAACCCAGGAAGCAGAGGTTGTAGTGAGTTGAGATCATGCCACTGCACTCCAGCCTGGGTAACAAAGCAAGACTGTCTCAAAAAAATAAAATAAAATAAAATAAAATAAAATAAAATAAAATAGTAATCATGCCTATATGTATGTATATAGCTCTCTATAATGAAAGAGGTAGCTCTTATGGAGCGTTCATTTTATTTATTTATTTAGAGACAGGATCTCACTGTGTCACTCAGGCTGGAGTGCAGTGGCGTGATCACCGCTCACTGAAGCCTCCAACTCCCGCCTCAGCCTCCTGAGTAGCTGGGACTACAGGCATGGGCCACCAGGTCCAGCTAATTTTTAAAAAGAATTTTTGTAGAGATGGTGTCTCACTATGTTGCCCAGGCTGGTCTTGAGCTTTGGCCTCCAGCAATCCTCCTTCCTTGGCCTCCCAAAGTGCTGTGATGACAGGCATGAGCCACTGTATCTGGCATGAACACTCATTTTGTATCAGGCCTTGTTCCAGGTTTTTGCAGGTGTTAACTTAGTTAAGCTTCACACCAACCCATGGAGGTAGGTTAGCGTGATATATAACTAGAAAAGCCATTCTTGTAAAACTGCCCTTGCATGGCCTGGCTTGGAAAGGAACCATGGAAAGAGAAGGGGTGTCTTTTTTCTTAAGGAAAGATGATGGTAGCATTAAAAGTTTCGTTGTCTTGAGTCTACTGTGTGCTAGGCACATGCAGTATCTCATTTAATCCTCATGCCCATGGAATCGATACTGTTATCATTCCTGTTTTATAAGAATTAACACTATGAAAACTGAAGTGCAAGAAGGGGGATGTGGATGGCATGCAGGCACCGCCCAACCCCAGGGGGTGCCGGACACATCTATTAACTTGTGAGTGACATCTCCTGCAATTATGCAGCTCTGTGACCCTGCTGGGATTCGTGACAGCTCGACTGCCTCTGTCTTCAACCATTATGTCCCATGTGGCATAGGGATCCTAGATTAGGCTTCAGCAGGTGTGGGTCCTAGATCCTACCCAGCTGTGCACCTTGGACAAAACACTTTACCTCTCTATGCCTCAGGCTTCTCGGCTGAAAGTAAGGCTGGGTGGGACTTGGACTAGTTTTGAGTTGCTCAAACTGGGCTCTTCTCTCCCTTGGGATAAAGCCAGGAGATACACATGGGTCATCTTTTGAGATTGCCTGTTTCATTCCAGGGCAAGTAATTAAAACATTATTTTTCTGTTTTCTTAGCAACATATTTTGCAGTACAATACAAAACCCCCGTGAATTTTTCAGATTAAAAATGAGCCTTTATGGAAGTTTGACATTTGCTGTGTATGCCACTGGGCTCTTTCCACGACCCCCAAGATCTCCCAGGGCTACTGCTCACTCCCCTCTGCCTATAGGGGGGCTTTTGAATAAAAGTGTAGGATCCTCCACATCGCCTGGCATGAGGACAGCTTCAAATCCTTTTGAGCTAGCCTACTGGTTGGATAAGGACAGATAAGGACCAGGGATCCTCTTGGTCTTCCAAATGGAGCTCCCCAACCCTGCTGGGGACATCAATGAGAAAATGCACTGTAAACTGTAAATGTAGGCATAAATGGGGGTGATATGGTTTGAACGTTTGTCCCCTCCAAATCTTGTGTTGAAATGTGATCCCCAATGTTAGAGGCAGGGTCTGGTGGGAGGTGTTGGGCCATGGGGGCGGATCCCTCATGAATGGCTTGGTGGTCTCCTTGGGGTAATGCGTGAGTTCTCACTCATTTAGCTCGCACAAGATCTGGTTGTTTAAAAGTGCGTGACACCTCCCTCCTCTCTCTCTCTTGCTCCTGCTCTTGCCATGTGACACCACCTGCCCTCCTTTTGCCTTCTATCTGATCAGAAGCTTCCTGAGGTCCTCACCAGAAGCCGAGCCAATGCTGCTATGCTTCCTGTACAGCCTGCAGAACTGTGAGCCAATTAAACCTCTTTTCTTTATAAATTATCCAGCCTCAGGTATTTCATAGTGATGCAAGAATAGACTAACACAGAAGGGTGAGCCCAAGCTGAGATGGCTGGGGATTCCCGAGGTTGTAGCCCCAAGTTCCATTTACGGTTAGGAGGAAGGGCTCTAGGGACTGGAAGAGATTCTGGCTCCACACAGGACTAGCTCTGGGACCCTGTGCAGAAGACGAGTTCTCTGAACCTCTGTGTCCTTATCTGTACTAGAGGAATAATCAGAGTGCCCACTGCCTAGGGTCACTAGGGTTAAATGAGAAAATCTATGCAAGGCACTTAGAACAGAACTTATATCATAAACGCTCAATAAACATCAGGCATCATGACTATCATCATCATGGTGTTTTATCTCTGCAGTTAAAACCATTCCTTTAAAGAGCTGAACACCTCTCCTCATCTGTGGTCCTTATGAAGTCTGCCCCCTGACTCAGAAAGATAAAAGAGAAAATAAAAGAAAGAAAAAGAGGAAGAAAGAGAGAGAAATAATGTGTACTCTTATGTTCTTTTTCCTTTGTTCAAGATTCTTTCTTTCTTTCTTTCTTGGTAGAGATGGGGTCTCTCTATGTTGCCCAGGCTGGTCTCAAACTCCTGGACTCAAGCCGTCTGTCCACCTTGGCCTCTCAAAGTGCTTGGATTACAGGCATAAGCCACTGCAGTCTGCCCTGTTCAAGGTTCTTTTGGAATTAATTTTTCTCCTTTAATTTTACATTTAGAGCCATTGAGATTCGGTCTCACTTTCTATCTCTTTGTTGGGTTATTTAGAGTCTGTGTGTCCATCTGTCTTTCAGACACTATCTTTCCCTCTCTGAGTCTCTTGGGATCTCCCTCCTCCCTCTCTCTTGGTTGGGGAGTGTGTGATTTCCTTTGAATCTCTGGATGCAACCTTTCTTCCTCCTCATTGTAGGGGGTGGGGCCTCAAGGATGGAGAGAGGGGAGGCAATTTGGGGTGAAGCCATTCTCTGGTGGTGGGGAGCCTGGGGCCTCTGTGCCATGCGAAGTGCCTAGTCTGCCCCACACTGATTTACCCAGGAGACTTCTGGAATGTAAGGAACCACCCTGGGCCTTCTTTCTCCTGCCTGAGTGAGGCCAGACTTGCCTATGTAGATGGAGATTCCCCATGATGTCCTCCTTCCCTCCGGGAATTTTCCAAAGCACATTTGTCTCCCTCTGTGAGACAAACAGGATTTCCTGCACTCCAGTCCAAGTTATGAATGCCCAGAACACGACACCGTTTAAAATCTTATCAATCTTGCATACTACTCCCTTGAATAAATGGGGATGGAACCTGGCGTGGACATTTGCTTAAGTTTGCATTATCCCAGTGATGCCTTTGGGAAAGGGACCAATCAATTTCCTGCTTGGGATAATCTGAAAATGGACTGAACTTGCCAGTTTGCTCTTGGTCCTATCAGAGGGATGAAGATCTATAGATTCTGATTTGGTCTGCCCCCTTTCTTGCTGTGTGACCTTGGGCCATTCTTTTTCCTTGCCTAAGCCCTAGTTTGGTCCTCTGTAAAATGAAGAAGTTGAACTCTCTAAGGCCTCTTCTATAATAGCTTTAATAGTCAATTTTCAATATTCCTTTGTTCATTTATTCAACACATATTTACTTGGCATCTACTATGTGTTAGGCAGCTCAGTCAGTGAATGAATCAGTGAATAAGAATAATGTTTCAGCTCCCATGGAAGTAAGGAAATCTAAAAGTCTAGATGGAAGGAAGGAGAGTTGGGGGACAAGGAGAAGGAATGAGGAAAACCAGTGAGGAGAGTTTATAGGAAGGCAGGTTTCAGATCAGTTATTAGACTTGCCCACAAAAAGAGCTATCCCAATGAGACGAGATTCCACATGAAGAGCTGAGTTCCCCAGCAGTAGAAGTGTTCAGGGATGTCAGAATGACAACCCACCAGATCTTTGCAGGTAATTCCCCCACTGAGAGGCTAAGAGCTGGCCAGGGGAAGGGCTTGGAAGGATAGTTTTAGGCACAAGGAACAGCATGTGTGAAAGCTGGGAGACCATGCAGGACCTTGCACACAGGGTCAGGTTTCATCCCAAGGGTGATGGAGGAGTTTCAAGCAGGTGGTGAAATGATCAGAGTTCTAGGAAAGATGTGTTGACTGCAGAGAGGTGAGTGGATGAGAAGGAGAAAGCCTGGGGCAGGAAGGCAATCTTTAGGAGGCTGACACGGTAGTCTGGGTGAGAGATATCACTCTTTGAGCCAAGGGGGCATCTATGTGGTTAGAGAGGAGGGACAGGTGCTAGACACAAAGAGGAGGTGAGCACCAGGGTGCTGGGTGACTGATTCATTGGCCAAAGGTTCCAGGAAGAGAGAGGAGTGAAAGACCTGGGACCAAAAGTTCACATGGGTAGATCATTGTGAACTGATTTTGATTTTGAAATGGTCACCTTTGGAAGTTAGCTAGAGGGAAGTGGGTGAGCTCTTTTTATAGGAAAAGGTGCTAGCAGGTGATAAGGAAAGTATTGACGAATTGGTACAAGGCGTGCAAGCCAAACCATCAGAACAGCTCAGGATACCGTTGCGAAATACTATAGACCATGGAGGCTTCAAACATAGAGATTTATTTTCTCACAGTGCTGGAGGCTGGAAGCCAGAGATCAAGGTGCTAGCAGGGTTGGTTTCTGTTGAGGTCTTTTTTTCTCCTCTTGTAGGTGGTGCCTTCTTGCTGTGTCCTCATATGGCAGCCTCTTAAAGACTGGGATTCCTAGGCCAGGTGCAGTGGCTCATGCCTGTAATCCCAGCACTCTGGGAGGCCAAAGCAGGCAGATCACTTGAGGTTAGGAGTTCAAGACCAGCCTGGCCAGCATGGTGAAATTCCATCTTTACTAAAACTACCAAAAAATTAGCTAAGAGTAGTGGTGGGTGCCTGCAATCCCAGCTACTCAGGAGGCTGAAGCCAGAGAATCACCTGAACCTGGGAGGTGGAGGTTGCAGTGAGCTAAGATCGCACCTCTGCACTCCATCCTGGGTGACTGAGCCAGACTCCATCTCAAACAAAAACAAAAACAAAAACTGGGCTTCCCACTCCAGGGTTTCTCTTTCCCACTTACTCACCTCTCTGTAGTCAACACAACTTTTCTAGAACTCCGATCATTTCGCTATCCTGCCTGCCTTTTCTCTATATGTGGGTGGAAAGAGAGAAAGTACACAATCTGGTGAGTCTTCCTCATGTTATAAGAACACCAGTCTTGTTGGTGTCCCAATAGGACTCATTTACATATGACCCCACCCTTTTGACCTCATTTAATTATCTCCCTAACAGTCCTATATCTGGTCATATTGGAGGTGAGGGCTTCAACATACATATCTTGAGGTGGACACAGTTCAGTCCATGTCAGCTTGCCTGTCCCTGGAGTGCTGGGCATTAAGCACTTAGTTGCTGGTATGGGGACATCTGGAGATCCAAGGAAGGGTAGGGTGCCCAGGCAGTGGGCATGGGCACTGAGGGGCCAACATATTTACCGACTGGCGTGGAAATACTTTAGCTTCTAACAACTTGGTAAGGCTTCACTTGTATAGACCCCACAAATTCCAGCCCTGTCTGGGCTACATGGAACAGCATGTGGCAAGTTGTGCCAAGCCACCAGGAATAAGATGTCATAGACCCAAAAATCAACTGGGGTGGTGGTGATGGTGTTGAGAGTGGCCTTTAAAATGCAGATTAAATATTTGCTTTTCAAAGTATTAAGACTCAGTGCATGGTCCGTGGTTGCCTTTTAAGAGAGTAACTTGGTATTATTTTTCTCCTTGGACTAAATATCTGTCTTGATGAGTGTAAGGCAGTCACCGCATTGAACATAAAAGTCCTCATTACTAACCAGAAGGAAGCATTTCTTTCCCCTCTCACTCTCTCATAAGCCCAACCTTATCTGGAGGGACCTCTGTCCCCAGAGCTGTAAAACAAGCTCTTTTTCTAAGCTAACGGTGCACAAGAGTGTCAAATTATGTATAATGATTTTGTAATGTGAACTAATGCCACCAGGGACCTTGCAGAAAGTACCACTTTCATTAAACTTATCCAGAAACAGGGTCTGAATATGAATTTAGAGGTGGTGGTAAATTGCAAGGCGCATTTTTTTTAAGCATCTGCCGGCTGCTCTCAGATGCAAAGACTCATCGGGCAGAAATCAACAGCTCGGGTGCTTCTGGGTTTCTTGGTGAGGCAGTGGGATGAGGCAAGAGTGATTTATTCCCTCCCTTCTCTTCACCCCGGGACCTCAAGCCTTGTGAGATTCTCTGCCAGCAGATGCCAGGGCTGCTGGCCTCTCTTTGTTTGAGACATGCTCACCTCTCCAGGAAAGTTCTCCCACCCTTCCAATGGATCAGAGAGGGCATCTGGGCATGGCCTCAGAATTAATGAGACCTCCAATTACATTTATTTGCTCCAAGGAATTATACTCAGCACTGACCCCATATATCAGATTTTCCCCACCCCCTTGGTGTTTCTTCAGAAGAAGTAGCTAATTATAAGAAAATCATACCCAGGAAGGACAAATAAAAGAGACCTCAGAAGAAAATACCAGGGAAATGCCGCCTCTCCAGCCCAGAGCCTGGTCCACAAACCCCACTCTGGAAGTCGGCCTTGCCTTCCCTGTGACCTGATAGAGCCAAACTCCACCTGTATTCAGGCCACCACCACCACCAAGAGATGAGAGAGAAGACAATACTAATCAAAACTAACCCATGCCATTTTTCTGACTCTGCTAATCTTAATTGAATCAATCTCCCAGCCTCTCTTGACAGTGAAAGATTGCTCAAATCTGGGAGGCCAGGCTGGACACGACTCTTAGAAGAAAAAAAATCTTCCTTAATCATTAATTTGTCCATTCCCTCCCATTTGGTCCCATTCTTCACTGTCTTGCCGGTGCACCCCCCACAACCTTCCTCTGTTATAATCACTCCTAAGTGTTCTTCCCAATACGCTCACATAGCCAGAAACCAATTTGCTGGAAAAGAATATGGCAAAGCAGCCCCAAGCCTCTCTCCTTCTCTCTGGTACGCTCTTTCCCCTTCTTTCTATGAAGTCTAGTTTGGCTTTAATTAAGTCCAATGAGGTCTCTGGTACTATTTTCTTGACACATTGGTAAATAGGCTTAGAGCGGACTTTTCCCCAGGAGCTAGAACTATTGGGCATCAAACTGGCCTTAGGTAAATTATTGGAAGGAATGCTATCATTGTAGGACGCACCTTATCCTAGTGAATGGATCACATGATGAAAGCAACGGCACTATCCTTGACATGTCTCAAAAGGGAAAGGACTTATTTATATCCTCTGGATTTACAAGTTTTCAGAAACTGCACTTTTTCCAAATTATCCAGAGCTCCTGGGCTCTAGGTTTAACTGCGATTTTTGTCTTTTTTAAAATAAGTTCAGTAGTTAGTGAGACACTCGTGTGGGGTGTGCAGAGTGAGTTGAGATTATAGTAGAGTGAGTGAGGGAATTTGTCATCCATTGCCATTAGCTCTGGCTTGGACTATTGCAATAGTATGTTAACTGGTCTCCTAGCTTCTATCCTTGCCTTCCAATACTGTCCTCCATGAAGAGAGTGAAGCATAGATCACAACTTGTTCCTCTTTGGCTCAACCTTCTTATGCTTCCTAAATCCCCTCCCAAAGCTTACAAGGCTTTATATCAAGCTTGTCCAACCCACGGCCTGTGGGCTCCATGTGGCCCAGGATGGTTTTGAATGTGGCCCAACATAAATTTGTAAACTTTCTTAAAGGATTATAAAATTTATGCATTTTTTTAATAGCTCATCAGCTATCAATAGTATTAGTGTATTTTATGCACGGCCCAAGACAATTCTTCTTCCAATGTGGCCCAGGTGATACAGTTTGGCTGTGTCCCCACCCAAGTCTCATCTTGGATTATAATCCCCATGTGTCAGGGGAGGGACCTGGTGGGACATCATTGGATCATGGGGACGAATTTCCCCCTTGCTGTTCTTGTGATAATGAGTGAATTTTCAAGAGTTCTGTTTGTTTGATAAGTGTCTGACACTTCTACTTTTTCTCTCTCTCTCCTCCTGCTATGTAAGATGTGCCTTGGTTACCTTTCATCTTCTGCATGATTGTAAGTTTCCTGAGGCCTCTCAAGCTATGCAGAATTGTGAGTCAATTAAACCTCTTTCCTTTATATATTACCCAGTCTCAGGTAATAGCTTTATAGCGGTGTGAATGGACCAATAGACCAGGGAAGCCAAAAGATTGGACACCCCTGCTTTATGGGATCTGGCTCCTGGTTTCCTCTCTGATCTTGTCTCATATGACTCTCTCTCACTCATTCCACTCCAACCATTCCTGTCTCCCTAGTGTTTCTTAAAGACGTCAATCTTCTTCCCACCTTTAGCCTTTGCTCTGGCTGTTCTCCTGCCTTCAATGTTCTTTTTTTTTTTTTTTTTTTTTTTTGAGATGGAGTCTCACTCTGTTGCCCAGGCTGGAGTGCAGTGGCATGATATCGGCTCACTGCAAGCCCCACCTCCCAGGTTCACACCATTCTCCTACCTCAGCCTCCCGAGTAGCTGGGACTACATGCACCCGCCACCACGCCCGGCTAATTTTTTGTTTTTAGTAGAGACGGGATTTCACCCTGTTAGCCAGGATGGTCTTGATCTCCTGACCTCATGATCTGCCTGCCTCAGCTTCCCAAAGTGCTGAGATTACAGGCATGAGCCACCGTGCCTGGCCGCCTTCAATGTTGTTACTCTCTTGTCTGCATGACTTCTTCCTTCAGGTCTTTCAGGTCTCTAATTAAATGCCACCTTACCAAAGAGACATTTCCTGACCACCCTGTCTACTAGAACATCCCCATCACTCTGCTTAATTTTCCTCTGTATCTCTTCTTGTTATCTGATCTCTTATTTATTTATTTTCTGTCCCCTCTATGAGGTGATGCACCTGCCACATAATAAATGCTCATTAAATATTTGGTTAATCCCCATGACAAGATTCATTGAGAGGGCTTTAATGACTAGAGACTCTTGAAGACACACTTTCACATTTTCAAAATAACTCTTCAGGAAAAATTTTCATAATTTCAAAATTCATAAGATGTCCATAAAAACATTTCATGCTGACCTCAAATCTCCAAATACCAACAGTGAAGATGGAAAAAGCCCATAACGTATGCTCTCTAATGCTAATGATAATAATAATAATAATAAATCAGCAGTGTTTAAAGCTAAGAAAGGCGTGGCTGTTGTTACATTGGACTTCTAATTCAACATTATCCCTGATCAGGACAAAGAATCTTCCACCAGATAGAATTACTTTGAGGTTATTTGAGACCAAGTTTTTAACCCAAGGTGGGTTGCCATTCACAGGTGGATTTATTGTAACCTTGTGGATTTCTTCCCAGCCCTCACAGGCCACCCCCCACAAGGCTCCTCCGTGTGTAAATGTCAGGTGGTAAATGAAACACACTGTTCTTCTCTCGTGCCTCGCCATAAATCGGTCCCAGCCTTACTTGTGGGGCTGGAGTCAAGTCTGATTTATGCAGTTTGTGAGATTTATAGTGTAGTCATTTAACAAAAACAAAAAACCCTCTCAAACATTAGTTCTTACACATAAATTCCAGAGCTTGCAAATGTTTGGAAACTTTTGTTTTCTTTAGATGATGCTGAACATGCCTGTCTTATCTTGGGAATCGTTTAAGGTGGGAACCTTCACTCCTGAAATTTCAGTAGAGAGGAACGGAGGATGTTGAGTGTGACCAGCATCATGCTTTGTGCATAGTAGGTGCCAGATAATGGTCAATTGAGTTGCTGTTCAAACTGGGGTCTAAGCTAAGCGTGGCAAAGGGTAACTTCAGCTTGGTCCCCAGTGCCTCAGACCCACCTTAGTGGAAGATATGCAGATTTTATGTGGACATATTTGACATCATCAATGGACATTGAATCTTCTTTGGGTGCCCTGGTAAAGTTGGTGGGCAGAAGTGGGAGGTTCTAGAAAGTTCCCTGCATTAGATATAAGGAAATGTAGATTTGAATGAGTTTGCTATGTTTAACTCTCAGTTTCCATATCTCTAAAATAAGAGAATAGACAATTGCCGAGTTATTTCACATTCTATTTTATGATTCTATGCTTTAGAGGGGGAGAAATACTCCTCGATTTTTCTTTGTATTGTCACAGGCTTTGACACAAGGAGCAATGCTAATATGTTTTTTGACTAGAATTTGATTTTTCACTCTGTAAGTTTGGGTTGGGGGTGAAGCTGGGGAAAGAGTTTTTTTAAAGTTTGAAAATTCCTCATTGGATCAGGAAAATAAAAATAGTTCTTTATTTGCTTTAGTTTGTGTATGCCATTTGAGAAATGCCTGAGAACTTCAGCTTCAAGAATCTTTAAAACTGAAACATAGATCTGCACAAACCTTCCTTTGCTTAGAATTTAGTAGTATTTTTGGGATAGTTGGCTATCAAAAATTTTTTATTTACTTCTTCGAGGCCAATAATTGTCATTTTGAAAGCAGTTGGGTGTTCGAGTGTTTTCCGCCACTCAGAAAATGATAAACCTTGCCATATGCACATTTAAATGGAATATATATATTTTTTCCTGTTTAGGTGACAGTTTTAGGATTCTTCTAAGCAGTGATAAAAAGCTCGCAGTTATAATGTGAGATCATTTTGCCTTTCATTATAATGCAGAATTTCTCCATGCAAAATCAGGCCAAGATATAAGCATAAACCCAGGGGCAAAATCCATTCATTATGCATGTACATTATTTCCCCCAAATATTGATAATACTTTTCATAATAATTATTTTACATATATTAGCTCTTGCTGCTATATTAGTATTAAAGATACCTTTATTAAATAATCTTGAATATTTTGCTGAATAATAAATAGAATCTCAGAGGCTTGAGTTAAAAGCTGCTTTTAGCTAGAATGCAGTAAATCAGTTGTTTTATGAATAAAATTGGCTTTCATATTTTTTTCCTGGGGATTGCTTATTTAAATAATTTTCCTGTTTATTGAATGTGTGTGTGTATTTTCTTTTTTAACTAGTGGCAAGTCCTCCTGTTTCCACCCTCCTTCCTGGCTCTCTCTGCTGGAGAAAAATGCAAAATCACATAAGCCTTCTTCTGTACCTCCATCTGAAAGAGCAAGTGCCCTGCGTTATTTAGCAGGCCATAGGCATGTTTGTCCCAGCGATGATACTGGCTGAGGCTCTTTTGCAGTAGACGGACTCCGTAGCAAAGGAATGCACCCACAGGGAACCGTCACTGGTGAAATGTGAGACGCACCCTCTTGGATCGAAGCATTTCAACTTGGGCAGTAGGAGCAGGTTCTTTTCTCTCAGATCTACCATCCAGAATTGACTCTGTTCTTTCTCCTTTCTCCAATTTTCTTTTTCTTTCTTTCCTTTTTTTTTTTTTTTTTTTGAGATGGAGTCTCACTCTGTCATCCAGGCTGGAGTGCAGTGGCGTGATCTCGGCTCACTGCAAGTTCCACTGCCTGGTTCACGCCATTCTCCTGCCTCAGCCTGCCGAGTAGCTGGGACTACAGGCACCCACCACCATGCCTGGCTAATTTTTTGTATTTTTAGTAGAGATGGGGTTTCACCATGTTAGCCAGGATGGTCTCAATCTCCTGACTTCATGATCCGCCCACCTCAGCCTCCCGAAGTGCTGGGATTACAGGCGTGAGCCACTGCGCCCAGCCCTCCAGTTTTCTTTAACTGCGCATCCTCTCATTCCGTTTCCCCACAACCTTTGGCTGTGCAGGACTGGAGAGGGCTGCAGAAAGAAAAGAATAACATTTATTGAGTATCTACTATGTGCCAGCCACATTTGTCTTCAGGGTAGGTGGTATACTTATTTAAATAGATAACAACAGCAGTAATAATATATGACATTTATCGAGAGTTCTGTGCTGGGATTTGGAAATATCAGCTAACTTAGTGCTCACCCTGCCAGCTAAACGCTGTAATTTTTTCATTTTCCGCAGGATGAAACTAACGTTTAGAGAGCTCAGGGTCACACAAAGTCAAGATTTAAACTCAAGCTGGCCTAACTCCAAAGCCTGTATAGTGCTGCCTCTGTGATGAAAGCTCAGGGAGGGGTGCTTGTGTGGTTCTGAGGAAGGTGCTAGGCCATCATGTCTGGCCTTGTGAGTCCTTGAGTCCCCCAACTGGAAAGCCCTGTGCTGCCATTGGTGGGTATGGATGTCCACAGAACAGAGATGTGTCTGTTGAAAGACAAGCTTGGATGTGATGCACACCACCATATATCAGCCTCTTCCTTTTGTATGCAGTTCAGTCTCTGCATCTTTTGATTGTACCAATGAGCAAAGAAAGCTAATATCTTCTTAGATTTTCATAATTTCATCTGGGTAAAGGGCAAGAGCTAGTCTACTAGTGCCTGCTCTGATGGATTAATAGGGTCTGCCTGGAGTTAGACTGAGTCTGAGGCAAGATCTCCATAGATTGGTGATGTCTGTCATGGGAACAGGCCGGAGACTTGACAGTGAGCTTATTGAGCATGTGCTAAACCTGGGCTAGATTGTGTAGCTGTCGGACAACCTGGCTTTCAAAAAATTCCACATTGGGGACTTGGAATTATTGGCCTCATATTCCAAAGAGAAAAAAAGATTCAGCAAAGGTGTGATTTTTTCTAAAGTCATACAGGACAAAAAAGGGAAGTGTGGAATACAGGCTCCACAACTGGCTTTTGTTTTTGAGCTGCTTTTCTGGGAAGCATCTCCTCATTGCTCTGAGAGGGAGAAACAAGACCAGCTCCATTTTCTTCCTGGCACTTATGCCTGGCCTAAATGACCTTAGTTATTGTTTTTTGTTCTGTCTGTTCTCTCTGCTGGGATGTAAACCTTAGGAGAGCAGGAACTTGGTCTGACGTGTTTATTGCATGATCCTGACACCTAGAACTGCATCTGACATCCTGTACATGTGTTTTGAATAGATAAATGAAAGAACCAATGAATAGTTCTAATGATTTTCCCCAGGATCTACTCTCTCCTTTGAGAAATTCGAGCCACTCTCATCTCAGATTCATCCTTCCCTAAATCCATCTTTTGCATTTGACCACTGTATGGGGTTCTGGATTTTATTTCTCAATTCATCTAGTATCTTCCAATTTTGCCATTTAATCATGACCCACATGTCTTCCTTGGGAGCAGTCTAGGGCATGGAAACGTATTCCAGAAGTAATTTGTATTCTTAAATATGGCCTCTTCAGCTCCCACAGCTAGGGGCAGCCTGGCTGAGTCGGTTTTTAGATATGCATATTATTATGTAAATGTAGTTGAATTGAATATAATTTCCTTAAAAATATTTTCCACTGGAAAATAGATCTCCTTGCAGAGGGAACCTAGCCAGGCAGTACCTGAAGAAAGCTTCATTGTTTGCACTAAGCATGCATGAGACATTTCAACAAGCTATTTTTAGAATTAATAATGATAATAACAATAGCTAGAATTTATTAAATACTTGCTGAGTGCCAAGCACTGAACTAATCACATTAAAAATGTTTTTTCATTTAAGTTTTGCAACAACCCTAGAGTGCTTACAATCATCACCCTCAGGTTACAGATGAGTAAACTGAGGCAGAGAGGCTTGAAACCTGTCCTAAGTTTATCCAGCTTGGAGCAAGAGCTGGCACGTAATACAGGTCAGGATGACCCCAGGTTCCCTGGTTAACCTGTCTGCATTCATGGCTCCAGGCACTAGCACCCCAACTTTGAGTCATCGTCAAAGGCATCTCAGAGGAAATGTTTGAGCAGATCTGGAGGATTAAAAAGACAATTGGCAATATCTATCTGTTCCTCATACCTTTTTTTTCCATTATTCCAGCTGGTTCCAGTGCCTCTCTCAGGGATAACTTGGAGAAGCCAGATTATTCCCAGTTAATAAACTATGTGAAATAAATCAGGAAATACCCCAACTCCAGTACAACACACACACGGAATCAGACCCACTTGGTTTTCTAAATGGAAATTAGATTTGCATTAAGAGACTAAGTGTGTTGTTCTCTCTACAGAGCCTCTGGAGGAGACATTCCAGGGGGGATTCTGCTTCTTTCTTTAAAAGGACATTTGAAATCCCATGCACACACGAGCCCCATAGACTTTTTCTCCACATGA
Organism: Hylobates moloch; assembly: GCF_009828535.3. NCBI lineage: Eukaryota > Metazoa > Chordata > Mammalia > Primates > Hylobatidae > Hylobates > Hylobates moloch. The sequence continues at coordinate 89,976,880 of NW_026652281.1, forward strand.
CTAATCCAGTCTCCTGCGACCTCTCTTCAGTGTGACGGGGATGCAGAAATGAAGCCTGCAGCTTCCGCCGACCCCAAACATTTAGTTACATTAATCACAAAGCGTTTTTGGACTTTGAGCTTCCAGAATGAAAGACACTTTCTGGGGAGACATTGATCAAACAGTCTACAGGTATCTGTACATCGAGGGACATTAATCATTTCTGCATTATCTCGCTCACCAGTAGAATATGTAAATGTGATTCCTGTCAATGATAAGGGGAAGTGAAATTATTCTTAGAGATTGGTCCATCTGGAGCTGTTGATACAATCTTACCTAAGACAATAGGTTGTAAAGATAAATTTTTTAGCATTACTAATCCAGCCTTGCCAATACCCATGGAGAATGGAGAAATTTAAAACCAAACTAAGAATGTGCAGTCAGTGGAAGAAAGGAAAATAAGTCCCAGTTTTGCTGGTTTTTTATTTTTTTTTTGATTTTTTAGTTCCTATAATATTATATTAATTGGCAAGCTAGCAAGAAAGATACTTTCAGATGCTTTCTGTTTAATTAAGGAGGGCATTTTTGGAAGGGTCTTGTTAGGCATTTGGAGAGTGTATTCTGAAAGGGTTCACATCCGGCCAAAGGTTTAACTCTTAACACAAATAGGATAAAGACCTTAAAATCCAGGAAGGAATATCCATTATTTCTGCAGATTCTAAGTTCAGGAGTTTCATCTTCATAAGAGGAATCTCCTTAGACTCTTCTGACCCATCAACTATGCTTTATAAGATTAATAAAAAAAAATGTTCAGTATAGAGAGGAACAGGAGGAAACAGGTAGACCTGTCTGCTGAAGGATACCCAGGGTTCTAATCCAGCCATGCAACTCAATAACTTTGCAACTTCGGGCAAATTCTTCCCTGTCTCTGGCTTATTTTTTCATATATGAAATGGAATGGGTTGGACAAGATATTCTTTTCTCTATGATAGAATGATCAGCTTTCCTACCTGCTCCGTCTTCTCTGTCAAGGTTGGGTAAGTTAACAAGTTCAGTAGAAGGCCTTGGGATGCTGACCTTCAGAGCGGTCTCTTGGTTTGTCAATGTGTGGCCATGATGCCCAGAAACTTAGGGCTGTTTGGTGCTGGTGATGGTGTGGGATGTCCTGTCATGAAAGAGGCCTCTGGAGAGGGGGCATATATGCTTGAATATCTAATGTTTTAATAGAATTTGTAGTACTCAGAAATCATTGAAAACAGAAGGGCATCTTGGAGAACTGTTAGAGTGTGCATACTGAGCACGTTTTGCTAAAAGTTCCAAAATTCAGTGTTACCCTGGAAGATTACTGAAATTCAATGGTAAGAGTGAGATTCCTTCCCCACATTCCAACTGCCCTCCCCTCTTTTTACATCAATAAATAAAAGAAGAGAAAACTCTAAATTTTTCAGCTCAGGTGAGAAGGGGAAAAGAAGGGGTTTTGGTGGGCATGAGAGTAATCTTTCTTGGCAATTAATGATGGACCAGCATGAGGTGAGTGATTAAGGGATCGAGGAACTCGCCCTTTGGAGGGGACTAAGTGACAACTTGCTTAGAAAGAAGGAATAAGGTGATTTTCTTCTATGATGTCAGCTTCCAAAAGGTCAGGAATGTTTTCTTCCCCCAGATCCTTAGCTTGCTTCAAATAATCCATTCTGAATCTGACATCCACAAATTAGCTTAAATGTTCCTTGAACTTTATGGGATAATGAGTTCCTTAACTTTGTTGTGCCCTTGTGAAGGTTAAACGGTGTCCCTCAAGCTCTATGGCTGTCTACTTTATTTCAGGATATGGTAATCACCTTGCCCATTGAGTTGTGTCCCCTTCATCTTCCCTCTTTCCAGAATGCTTGATCTTCATTTTCTTTCTTTTTTTTTTTTCTTTTTTGAGACGGAGTTTTGCTCTTGTCGCCCAGGCTGGAGTTCAATGGCACGATCTCAGCTCACTGCAACCTCTGCCTCCTAGGTTCAAGTGATTCTCCTGCCTCACCCTCCCGAGTAGCTGTGATTGCAGGCACCCACCACCAAGCCTGGCTAATTTTTGTGTTTTTAGTAGAGATGGGGTTTTACCTTGTTGGCCAGGCTGGTCTCGAACTCCTGACTTCAAGTGATCTGCCTGCCTCAGCCTCCCAAAGTGAGTCTTCATTTTCAAAGCTTGTTCTCATATAAAGTTATTATATTATTTGCTAACAACCTTAATTCCTTTTTTTTTTTTTTAGTTTGTTATGTTTGCCATGCTGTTTAGTAGAAGGATTATTGGATGGGAACACTAAAATTTACAATGATAAGATGATGCTCCTTGGCCATGCATTAGACCAGATTCTCCAAACTTGTTCTGAAGAACTAGTTGGTTGAATCTCGAATAGGCATTAGTTGAAGAAAGAATTTGATTTGGCAAATTCTGGGTTAAAGAGCTCAGTGGTTCTAAATGGGATGCAAGTATTTTTAATGCTTTTAACATGTCAGTGAGCTATGGGACTCTCAAAGAAGGGGATGACAGTACTTAGCCATCTCCTACATTTATTTATTTGACCACAGAATCCTCTTTGCTCAGCTCACCTCCTGCAATGAGTGTCCAGAGAGCACATTTTGGGGAAAGGCTAAGTTGAAGGCCACATGCCTGGGATGTGTTTGGGAGAGTTTACTTGACGCGATATTCAAGAAAGAGAGAATAGATTACATTAATGCAGGATATTACTTATGAGTTTAAAAATTCCTGATAACTGGTGAAATTTTCTTATTAAAAAGATCTTTGTAGAAAAGAGATATTTTGCTAGTCTGCTGGTAGGGTTAAATATTGGTATAGCCTTTTTGAAATTGTTTTCACAATGCTGTGAAAAACGTAAAAAAAAAGTTAATGCTGAGTTTTACATCTATGTAGTAAAATATTTCACAGCTGTTAAAAATAATGTTATTTAAGAATACTCAACAACATAAATACTGTTTCAATATTAAGTGGGGAAGACAGGCTAAAATTGTATATAGATAACGATTCTGTTTTGGAAATAAAACATATATGCATGGAGAAAAGATGGGAAAGAAACACACCCATATATTAACATTAGTTATCTTTGGGTGGTAGGATTCCAGGTAATTTTGTTTTCTTCATTTTATTAGTGTATATTCTCCATATTAAAGGTTATCAAAATATGGCTTGCGAGCCAAATTTGGACTTCCATTTGTTTTTACAAATAAACTTTTATTCAAACACAGCCAAGCCTATTGGTTATGGTTACTTTTACACTACACCAACAGAATTGAGTAGGTGCAACAGAGATCATATGGCCCACAAAACCTGAAATATTTGCTACAGGAAAAGGTTGCTGGCTCCTGGTCTAGGTTATGTACAAGGAGCACCTTTTACTTGTGTAATGAAAAAGCCTAAAATAGAAAACAATGAACTATTGGGTTTAAATATCAAAACTGCCCCTTTTTAAGGAAGAAAAGGCAAAGAAATAACACTCAAACATTTAGTAATATTTACTTCCAGTATTCATATCTCTATGAAAAGTTTCAAGGGGAGAATGTAACAGAAATCTAACAACCTACTAGATGCCATCTGAGATGGAAATTGAAACACAGAATGTGTAGATTAAAGTGTTGACGTTTTCAGGCAAGAATGTCTTTTAACCAAGACATCAGTAAGATGTATCCCCTCTGCCTATCCATTTTTTTCTTTTCCCTGTTCCCAGTGACTTCTCAGAAGATCACAATAACATATCTGCCACAGACTAAGTGTTTGTGTTTCTTCAAATTTTATATGTTGAAATCCTAACCCCCAATGTGATGGTATTTGGAAGAGGGGGTTTTGTGGGGAGTGAATGGGATTCATGCCCTTCTAAAAGAGGCCCCAGAGAACTCCCCCTCCTTCTGCCATATGAAGACACAGCATAAAGACAGCCATCTGGTGAGCAGGCCCTCACCAGACACTGAATCTACTGGTGTCTTGAACTTGGACTTCCCAGCCTCCAGAACTGTGAGAAATAAATGTTTGTTGTTTAAGCCACTTGGTCTATGATATTTTTTATAGCTGCCCAGACTGACTAAGACATTACATTCAGAATATTCAGTTGTTGAACCTCTCTCGTTGCTTAAATTCCCATTGCTTGCTCTCTGACTATCCCTCTGTTTTTTCCCCCACTCTTACTCTTTGAGAGATCAAAAGATATTTTTTGAGAGAATAGGAATGTTCCCCAAGGAATGATGACTAGATATTGACTTATGGGGGCTCCCCAAAACAAAATATGGCCTCTAACCAATGAACAAAATACAAAGAACTTCCCATTTGCTTCTCAGCACCTCTCTCTTAAATATAAACAGCCAAGAATCTTCAGACATTCGAGAAGTTTTCACCGTGAAAAAAAGAGACACTCTGCTCCACAAAAATAATGAAGGCAGGAAATAAAGACAACACAGGATACAGGTGATTTTAAAAAAGCCTATAATATCTTTAGAGTTATATTGTAATGTATTATAGTTATGAAAAAAGACTATAAAAGTCAACAAATATATAACAAGAAAGAGTTTTGGGGAACTGAAAATTTAACAAAAGTAAAAATAAATTAATAGAGAAGTTGGAAGACAAAGTTGAGAAATATTTCAAAAGATCAAGTTTTAAAAAAGTACAAAATTATAACTGCTATGAGGAAAAGAGCTTTTAAATATAGAGGTCAAATCCATGTGTTCTTTATCCCACTATCAGGAAGCTTAGAAAGAATGCAAACAGAAAATACAAAGAAATTACCAAAGAAAAACTATAAGAAAATTGCCCAGAAGTCTTCAAGTTAAATGATCCACTGGTTTTTCAGTGCAATGAATGAAAAAAAATTGACGCTAGGCTCATAGTGGTGAAATTTAAGAATGTCAAAGATAAAGAGAAGATCTTTTGTTTTGTTTTTTTTTTTTTTTGAGACTGAGTCTCGCTCTGTCACCCAGGCTGGAGTGCAGTGGCCCGATCTCGGCTCCCTGCAAGCTCCGCCTCCCGGGTTCACGCCATTCTCCTGCCTCAGCCTCTCCGAGTAGCTGGGACAACAGGCACCCGCCACCACGCCCGGCTAATTAATTTTTTGTATTTTTAGTAGAGACGGGGTTTCACCATGGTCTCGATCTCCTGACCTCGTGATCCGCCCGCCTCGGCCTCCCAAAGTGCTGGGATTACAAGCATGAGCCACCGCGCCCAGCCAAAGAGAAGATCTTTAAAGATTTCAGAGAGAAAAAAACGTCCATACTTGAAGACTTGGAATAAGAATTACATGAGACGTCTCAGTTGCTACAGTGGAAGTGAGAAGAAAATGAAGAACCCTGAGAAAACACTGAGACAAGATTTTTCTAATCCTAGAATACTATAACCAGCAAATTTTTTATTCAAGTTTTTTTTAAAGAAGTGGAAAGTTAAAAGATACAATGAACTCCCAGGAAGCCACTCAAAGATTTATTTTAGCAAAATGAGGGTTGTATTAGTCACTTTGGGATTCCATAACAAAAATTATAGACTAGATGGCTTAAACAACATAAATTTACTTTCTTACAATTCTGGAGGATAGAAGTTCTGGATCAAGGGCTGCCAGGGCTGGTTTCTGGTAAGGGCTCTCTTTCTGGCTTACAGATAGCCACCTTCCTAGTGTATCCTCACATAGTGAAGGGACCATGACTTGGTGTTTCTTCCTTTTCTTTTAGGGGCACCAGCCCTATCAGATTAGGGCCCACACCCGTATGACCTAATGTAATCTTTGTCAACTTAGAGGCCCTATCTTCAAATACAGTTACGTTGAGGATTATGGCTTTGACATATGAATTCTGGGGAGACACAAACATTCATTCTATTAATGAATGAATGAATGAATATAGAGGTCAAATCCATGTGTTCTTTATCCCACTATCAGGAAGCTTAGAAAGAATGCAAACAGAAAATGTAAACCAAAACAGAGAAAGATAAGGAATCTAGGAAACCAGAGAGAGAGGCAAAGGGAAGCCCAGGAACACATCTTTGTAGCAGGGCTGCAGAGCATGCAGCCTGGCCTAGATCGCAGGGATGGAGGCTCCAGGAGGGCAATATTCAGGAAAAATACATGTTTGAGAATGAAAACCTGTATTGAGAGGCTGCTGGGGTTGGGGAGAGGTACAGTGCAGGAAAGAAGGAATATTTAGCATTGCATTTAGAAGACTGAGTAAATAAAGATGTCATAAACTGAGCCATAGCACGTGCCTTAGTTCCTCATTGGAAAATATTTGTGTAATTCAAAATAATGTGAATATTGACTTAATAAAAGATTATACCATATCTCAGATCATACCAATTCCCTGTCCAAAATTTGGCAGCTTTTTATTGCACCTAGCATAAAATCCAACCTCCTTTCCTGCCTCCCAGAATCCTGGGTGAGCTGGGCTGCCCTCTCTTCCTTATTCAGCTATCTCTGGTCACATAGGCTTCATCAGTTCCTCTCAAAACACTGAGCTCTTGTGATCTGTTCGTGTTCTTCCCTCTTCCTGGAATGTGCATCTCTACTTTCCCATAACTAATTCTCTCTCTGCCTTTGGGGGGGTCACCTACAGTGTTACCTCTTCAGAGAGGCCTTCCCTGAAGGAAGCACCAGACCGCCATTTTTTTTTGAGGCAGAGTCTCGCTCTGTCACCCAGGTTGGAGTGCAGTGGCGCAGTCTCGTCTCACGCATGTTCCGCCTCCCAGGTTCACGCCATTCTCCTGCCTCAGCCTCCGGTGTAGCTGGGACTACACACGGCTAATTTTTTTGTATTTTTAGTAGAGACGGGATTTCACCATGTTAGCCAGGATGGTCTCGATCTCCTGACCTCGTGATCTGCCCACCTCGGCCTCCGAAAGTGCTGCGATTACAGGCGTGAGCCACTGCGCCCAGCCCCATATATATATATTTTTTTCTAGTTTTGTCTCTTGCTGGTTTCCCCCATAACCCTAACTCTAACGAATAATTTTCGGGAACTTACGAAGGAAAAGCCTCCTCCTCATCCTTCCTTCTTTCTCCCTCTAAATGGAACCCTTGGAAAACTGCAGGTATATACCCTTTTCAGTGGGACCAAATTATATCTCAGCTGGGCTACAGTGCCCTCTCTCTTCAACTGGCGTTTCAGTGGAGAATGCAGCCTCTGCCTTGTGCTCTTCTATTCCTCATCAGCCCAGAGCCTTGGGATAATGAAGCCTTGGTTTTTCTCTGCAAGGCCCCAGCCTGCCATCCTCCAGGGAGATGAGAAGTTAAACTCTTCTGACTTCTATGGAAGCCCCCATATGGGACTGATGGGCTTTGGAATCTAACAACTGAGGTGGAGTTTTGCCCCAGTGCTTCCTAGTTCAGTAACATTTCTGAGCCTCCATTGTTCCTTCTGTAAAATGGATAAAATAATAGGACTTGCCTCATAGGGTTGTTCTTAGGATTCGAGAGGTAACAGCTCTAAACCACTAAATACACATTCTGGCAGGTAGTGCTTGCTACGTGCTTATTATGATTATTAGGACTATTGTTGAGGAAGAACATGCTGGAAATGGTGACTGCCTAGTCAGGCTCTTCAGTGTGGGTGGTCTAGGAAGGAAAGGAAACCTAGGACAGAAAAGATATGAATCGTTAGCATTTACTGAGCCAGACCTTTTGCATTCCACTCATTTTCTCATGGTATTGGTGTCCCCATTCTACAGATGAGGAAACTGAGCCCCAGGAAGGTAAAATCACTCATGCCGCCAGAAGCTGGTAGAGGCAGATCTGGAAGGTAGGTTTTCTGTTCTGGGCTCCGAGAGGTGAGAGTTCTGAGGGCTTCCTTCCCTGTCCTTTCTCATCACCAAACCCTGCTCCCCGAGTGCCCAGTTCTCCTGCATTTAGCCCTTGGGAGCCACATTGGGGAACTTTCAGGCCAAGTCCAGAGCAGGAAGTGAGATCATCAGCCATCTTTTAAGGGGGTAATTAGCTGACTATGAAAACAGCTTCTTTAACCACAGCAATTTGCCCCACTGGGGAAGAAGGGAAGTTGATGTTTTTATTATAAATGGAATCATAGTGGGGTTTAAGGCTTAGTAGTGTTCGGTTTAGTTTTGTTTTTTAAAGGCCTGAGGTGGAACTTGGAATCTCCTGCCCCATCCCAGAAGAAAGGAAGTTTATTTTCTGGGTCAGATTAAAAGACTTTGGCTCCCTTGGTTTTTATTTTCGTGGAAGAGGAGTAACTTGTTGTGTTTGCTGAATCTCCCAGATTTCTTCTCTCCTTCTTGCACTGACCTTCTCCGGATTTTCTAGCCAAATGATGTGGGTCTTGGGCTAAGTGCAACAGGTAGGAGAGAGGAAGAGGCTTGTAAGGCAGCTCTAAGGTCTTTGGATCCAGTGGGAGCAGGGTGGAGCCCAAGGGAAGTGCTTCAGAAGCCACTTACTGCCTACATGACCTTGACCAAGTTATTTAACCTCTCTGAGCCTAGTTTTCACATCTGTACAATGGGAGGGGTACCTGTGGCTTGTTCAGGAAACAAGTTTCCCAAGCATGATGTCTTGGTTTAAGGCATGGACAACCCAGCTTTGGGCAATAGCCCCAGCTTTTACTCTCTGTATGAGCAAGTGCCTTGAGCCTTTGTTTCCTTGTCTATAAAATGAGAATGATATTATTAGAGTTGTGAGGATCAAATGGCAAAAGTGTTTAAAATAAAGTCTGGCACATAATAAGTGTTCAAGAAACACTAGTAATTTATTGCTATTGTTACTGTTGGCATTGTTAATAGGGTCTGTCTGGTTTTTGTAGGTGAGTAATGGATACTATTGTTGAGTTGAAGGTCATATGATGGAAAGATTTAAATGTTGAGCTAAGAAATTTGGATTTAAGGAACCAACTTTTGGGATAAAGAAACCTAAGGGGCCATTTCATTCAACTCACTCAAGCATCGGGTGTAAAACCAGGGTCTCAGGCAGGGAATGTAGGTTGCTCAAGGCCCTACTGTGGCTGATCTATAACCAAGAAGGGGCAACTTGACAGGTACATCAATGGCCATCAGTGGGGAGGCTTTCCTCCAAGAAGGGCCCGGATTAGAGCCTTATTGCTTGTGTCTAGAATCCTTCCCAATGGACCTGGATAAAGGTACTTTTCACATTCCCATGCAAACACATTAAGCCCACGTAGGACCATTCACACTTTAGTATGAGTTAGTTTATATGAAGATTTACAGTGTGCTGGCTAGTTGAGGGAAGGGCCCTGCTGGGAAGGTCAAGGGGCAGATGCATCATGATATATGGTAGAGATTGAACCTGGGGTCTATCTAAATTAGCTCGGTGTGGTGGGGATAGGGCAGCTGAGAAGCCAGAAGGCAGCTTGAGGACTGTCCCTCCTAACTTCTCCGAGACACCAAATAAATGTCTCATACCTCCTTACAGTTCAGCCAAGACATTTATAATTTGGAATCTATTCACTTTTGGGCAGAGATTCCTCATCCTTCCTGATCACTCAGAACCAAAAAATGCTCTAAAAATGTGGTCAGTGGGGCCTTAACCTCAGAGGCTCATTTGCAAACAGGCCAGTGAATTGGGTGAAAGCATGTCCCCAACCCGCAGCATCTCTGGGTTACATTATTATTGCATTCATTCGTTCAGCTCTGCCTCCAACCGGAAAGGACTCTGGGCAATTTATAAGGAGAAGTTAAATAAAACAAGATGGTCTCCCTATCTCTCCTCTCCCACCCTCCTTACCTTAAAGAGCAAAGGAAGGGGGGAAAAATTAGAGTAGGGTAGAATGTTCAATTAGGACTGAAGCCAAAAAGGGCAGTCCATTAATTCACCAAGCTTACCTAACAGTATGCACATCTGACTTGATCCTGGGAGCAATTTCAGCCTTTCTGGAAACATTGATGGAATCTGCTTCCCTGACCAATCCTCTAAACAGCATCAGTGTTATTGGTACTAATGAAAAAACAGCTGAAGTAGAGGCAGAGGTGTATAGTTGCTTCCTCAGTCAACTCCACCATGATCATTGAACCTCTTTCTCCTAAGAGGAGGCTGCCTCCCAATGGGCTATCTCTTCATTTCATTGCTTTATTCTTTCCATGCATATTTATAGGATGCCTACTGCATGTCTGCACTCCTCTGGGCTTTGGGAATGCAAGGGTTAACAAAACTGTCCCAGATCCTCACTGGGTAGAGCTTACCATCTAGTGTGTGTGTTTGCATAGCATCTATGAAAAGCTAAATGCTGGCCAGCCATAGCGGCTCATGCCTGTAATCCCAGCACTTTGGGAGGCCAAGATGGGAGGATCGCTTGAGGCCAGGAGTTCAAGACCAGCCCGGGCAACATGGTGAGACACCCACCTCTAAAAAAATATTAAAAAGTAGCCATGTGTGGTGGCACATGCCTATAGTTGCCTGTAAGTCCTAGCTACTTGGGAGGCTGAGGTGGGAGGATTACTTGAGCCCAGGAGTTCAAGGCTACAGTGAGCTGTGATTGCATCAGTGGACTCCAGCCTGGGTGATACAGCAAGTCCTTGTCTCAAAAAAAAAGAAAAAATATTAATGCTAAGAAATTCTCCAGGACCTCAGCTTGTATGAATATAAGAAAGGTGCTTTGGAGAGGGAGTGCATTAGGCAGGAACACGTGAAGGCTTCAAGTATTTTCAACAGAGGGAAATTAACACAGGGATCACTTACAGAGAGAGGAAGAGCTGAGTTGCCAAGCGGGGGACAGTGAAGTCACTTGGAGATCAGTAGCAGCTGGATGCAGCCACCACTCCCATCCCTCCAGACGGGCAGGACAAAGGGGTGAGGCTGTGTCTCTGAACTCCAGGGATCAGGATCAGCTGGTGGAGGCTGCAGACATGCCTGGCTGTCTGGAAGGAGCCTGAGCCACAGATGGGATTCAGTTTCTTCTGAAAACCACCCGAGGCAAAGAGAACACTGGGAGAAATATCCTGACTTTTCCCTTCTTTCACCCTGCAGACTCCCACCGAGGCCTCTTATCAGCTAATTTCACTGAGAAGCCAGCCTTTTTGGGAGTCTAGGATCCACAGGGAACTTGCAGGGTCAGCCTCCTCTCTCTTCCCCACTATGGGGTAGAGCAGGAGGATGATCCATAGATCTGTTTACAAAGCAGGCCACTGGCCATGGAAGGAATCACTGGACAAGATGTTGTATAAGAGCCTGGTATAGAAACTCACCCTAGGCCAGGCGCAGTGGCTCATGCCTGTAATCCCAGCACTTTGGGAGGCTGAGGCGGGAGGATCACCTGAGGTCAGGAGTTTGAGACCAGCCTGACCAACATGGAGAAACCCCGTCTCTACTAAAAATACAAAATTAGCTGGGTGTGGTGGTACATGCCTGTAATCCTAGCTATTCGGGAGGCTGAGGCAGGAGAATCACTTGAACCTGGGAGGTGGAGGTTGTGGTGAGCCAAGATCACACCACTGCACTCCAGCTCGGGCAATAAGAGTGAAACTCTGTCAAAAAAAAATAATAATAAAAATAAATAAATAAATAATAAAGAAACTCACCCTAATGGTCAGGGGAATAGCAAAATTCAATGCCAGTTTCTCCTGGAAGAGTAACAACAACAGTGACAATGGCAATGATCACCACTACCACCATAGAACACCTTCCCCAATTATAAATACCTATGTGTGCACTCTTACTCAAAGGGCTGTCATTGGGCCATTTTGTAGATGAGGAAACTGAGGCTGAGCAAAGGCAACTCATTTGTCCAAGGTCATAGGGTAAGCAAGAAGCAGGACCAGAATTTTGAATTGCAGTCTGTCAACCACTAAACCCTGAACCTTGATGCTCCTAGGGCAATGGACTCTAGAGCAAAGCCAGCCCCTGGCATCGGGCATCCTTGGGAAGAAAAGGCAGCTTTTTCAGGACTTAGGGATGAGATCAAGACCTACAGGAAGAGCCTCTTCTGAACGCCAGTCCACACTCCAAGTAGCATCTGAGCATCTGGAGCTGGCCAAAGGCCTGAGGAATGGGCCAATGGGCTATTGGCAAGACCATGGCACGGGTGCCCAGAGGGCTCGAGCCAGTGATTCAAAGGTCAATGTGTGCTAATTTCAAAATATATAGTGGGTATGCCCAGTGCTGGGATGCCTCTGCTCTGCCTTCAGGCTCTGGGTGGCTGGGTTGGATGGGGCTGGATCCCTCCCTGGGATCTTCCTGGCTGGCCTCTCCTTTGGGGCCTTCAGATGTTGCTCTGAGGCTGTTTGGTCTCAACAGGGGCCTGGCATTGGGGAGCCGAGAATGGCTCCTTTCCCTGCCCCTGGAACTCTCAGCATCCCACCCAGGTCTGTGAATTATCTAAACTGGGAAGGAAGGGGCAGGCAGCATCCAGCCACAAGGATCAGGCATTTCTTTGAGGACACATCCCCATGGTCCCTGCCTGGAGGTCTTCAGAAATTCCTAGATGCCGAGCATGAGCCATGCCTTCTTGAGAATACCAGATTGTCAAAAGAAGAAAAGTCAAGTAAAGGTGGGGACCTGGGGGCGGGGTGGGGGCCTCAGCGACTTTCCTTGGAGGGCCATGTCACCAAGTTTCTGCTGTGGCTTTCACACTTTGTAATAGTCAGGCCTCCATATGTTACAGTGTTCTTTGCAGCCTGGGACCCTGGCTTTATCACTCCCTAATCTCAGTTTAATTGCTGTGGTCAATTTACCCTGCACTTAATAACCCACAGCTTGGTGTATTGTTTAATATAGTTGACACACACTTTGCTTAAATGTCAGCACTGGCCAGGTCTGGGGACTTGGCAGGCTCCCTGGGAGAGATGGCAGTGGAGCAGCGTCATCTGCCCAGCGTCTGGGGCGCTGGTATGTTGGCTGCAACTTTTCTTGGCTTGAGGGCTCAGCCACTGCCCAGTGCTGAGCTATGGGATGGGAACCGCCATCTCCGCCTTGATCTGGGGCCCACTCAGCCCTGATCTGCTTTCCTCTTGCTGCCTCCCGCATGGGGGCCGGTGGAGAAGGGGTGTTGGAAGGCAGCGTCCTCAGCTTGGAAAGTGTGTTGAGTCCAGGCACAGACAGGGAACCCTGAAGCCCTAGAGCTATGTGTGGGCTGCTCCTGGTTGTGTGTTTGTGACAGAGACCCTAGGGGCAGCTGTTGGGTAAATATCACACTCTGCTTAAGGGACTGTAAGTGACTTCAATGATGGCAGCTGTGCCACAATGCTCTGCTCACCAACCACCCTGCCATGGTTAGCATCAACTGGCAAACTGGATACGTTTTTGCCACTTACTGAACTTCCACTCCTTCTGCTTCTGATGGACTCAGTGGTCGAAAAGATGCCTGTTGAGGTGGCCTCCCAGCTCCCTGTGATGCCCCAATGCAACTTTCTATGGAAACTGCCCTTCAATCCACAGAACAAGGACACTGGGGAGTGCTGTTGGCATTGGGTGTTTCTGTCTCCCTGTCAGGAGCCCTGACCCAACCTGGGCTGATCAAATGGCCCAATGACAGCCCTTTGAGTAAGAGTGCACACACAGGTATTTATAATTGGGGAAGGGGTTCTATGGTGGTAGTGGTGATCATTGCCATTGTCACTGTTGTTATTCTTCCAGGAGAACCTGGCATTGAATTTTGTTATTCCCCTGACCATTAGGGTGAGTTTCTCTCTCCTGGAGATGAGGAATTCAAGTCCAATAGACAGCATGGCAGTATCTATGGGTGCCCATGGCAGTATCTACTATGGGGCAGTATCTATGATAACTCATAGACTTGGGAGCTGCATTTTGCCACATGGACCAGATTGCAGAGGAAGCTAACTTGCAGGGCATGTGCGAAGAATATGTGCAGAGACAGGCAGGTAAGAGGAAGAGAGAGAGAGAGAGCTACTCTCGGAGGCTCTCTAGTTCCAGGTTCCAGTCTCTCCCAGAGCAGCAGCCTTTTCCTGTCTTTGGCTTCTCTGAGACACTCTGGAGCCTTGTGATAAATTCCCCCCTTTAAGGTAAGCAATTTGGGTTGGATTTGTCACTTTCAAGCAAAAGCTCTGCCTCAAACAACGATGTTGTCCTCTGCACTGAGCCGGTGCGTGCTGAAGGCTGATCCTAATATTAAGTTGTATTTAGCATATGATTTTTGGGGAGAATGTGGGAGTCTGTTAAGGGCTGTATTGGCTTTAGGTGAGGAGTTTGTTCCCAGGGCTGGAGTGTTGCTCTGACTGCCTCATCTTGCATGAGTTTCTCCTGCCACCCCTGACATTCAAGCTATTGCAGTAATCCTGTGTCTGTGCCCTAGGCCATAGCCTGGGGAGTTTGCTCCAGTCTCTGGTCTGGTTCCACCATCCAGGTGATGAATGTCAGGTAATGAATGCCCCCTCCAGGCTGTTTTGGAAACTCGGGTTTATCCTGGAGTACCTGAAAGTCAGCTTGGGAGCCTCTTCTCCAAGGACATTTTCTCCTCCGGGATCAGCCCATGGGTACAGCCAGGCTGATCCTCTCCACCCTGAGACAGCTCATCCTTCAGGCCTGGTGGGTACAGGGTCTAGGCTTATGGTGCATCTAGGGGCCCAGGAAAATGTCTTAATGTTAATTTCTTTTAAAATTAGAAGAAAAAAAGACTAAAATAATAATAAAGGTATAATAATGAATCCAGCCTGGAACTTATTTTTCCATTTGTCTTTATACGAACAGAGTTGTAAAATATGTTTTGTTATTATTTTTTTTTAATGGAGGAAGAGGTTTACAAGGGCAAAAGTGCTTAAGGCCCACAAACAATGTTACAATGTGGCTCTGTCTACACTCCCCTACTCCTGAGTGTATATGGAGAGATCAGCTTCCTGGGGACCCTAGATGGAGCCCGCTACAAAAGCAGGTAGACGAGCCCTGGATTGTTTAGGGGGGTCTCTAGGGAGGACAGTGCCTCCTGCTGCTCTGGTTGGGGGATCAGTTGTTGAATAGGGGACCAGCCTGCTGATCTGGGGTCATTATTTTTTATCAGCTTGGATTGAGCTCAAAGTTCAACCAAGAAGAAGCTTGAGCCTAAGGCCCGAAGACACTGAATTCTGAATCTGGAGGGACAATCAGCCCAGAGGTGTGACCATCAGTCATAGAAGAGCGTCAGGCACTTGACCCCTGCCCTGATCCCTTGCAGGCTGGAACTAGGCACTGTCCTGCTTCCTCTCTATCCCAGCAGCCACAGAACTTCATGCGAGCTGTCCAGCGCTGAGCTTGTCCTATGCATTCTTGCATTCAGTTACTCTGAGAGCCCTGCAAAGTGGATGGGTGCTCTTAATGGTGCCATTTTATAGACACAGAAGCCAAAGCTCAGAGACAAGAAGAAGTTGGGCCCAGTTCAGAAAGCTGGTAAGTGGCAAGGCCAGGATTTGAATTCAGGTCTGGCTGACCCCAGAGCCTATGCTTCCCTCACACTCCAGCCCCCAACCAGAAGGCTAGCCAGAGATGGAGGGGCAGGACCCCCCACCAAGGAAGCTGCCTGGTGTCAGGTGGCATTTCCAAGGTGAGGTACAAAAGTGGTATCCTGGAGGTTTGCCAAAAGGTGACTTCTGAGGGGTACACAAAGTAAATTTTCTCTTTTCTTCCATATGTAGGCATATAAGGAAACATAGAGACTTTACACACCAAACTTCCTAGGTATTCCTGCTAGAGTGTGGTCTATACGTTTTTAAACCTATAGATTTAAATGTATGATTTAAATAAAAAGATGAAGAAAATAAAGGTACAGATGACATATAAGTAAAGCAAAAAACCAAAAACCAAACAAAACCAACTGTAAATACTGCTCTATGAGAGAGAGGTGTAAACTTTAAATCAGAATCTTTGGGTTTGAGTTATTTTATGAGCTGTGTGGCCTTAGTAAGATTCTTCAGCTCTCAGACTCAGCTCCTTCAACTGTAGAATGGGAAGCGTCATTGTAAAGACGCAAAGGAGATCTTTGCATCTTCACCGTAGATGCCGTGCCAGGCTGTGTTTAGATCCATAGGGAAGTGGGTCAGGGAGTACCCTGGTGAAGTGTTTCTTGCTGCAACTCTCAGGCGGCAGTGGGAAAGGCATTTTTGGATGAGAAAGACCGTGGAAGGGCTAGGTTTGGAACTGGGAGTTCTCTGGGCTGGATTCTGCTCAGGACCTCCCCCAGACTGCTGGGCCTCCCAAGTAACATGATACACATCTGTTTAATTGGACATGAGTCTTAATGGCCAAAATTACCTGTAACATTAGCTTCTTTCACAGCTGTGCCCGCTGTTGGGGCTGGTGCCAGTTCTGAAGCCAGGCCCTGATGGGGTAGGGTGTCAGCGGGCCCGAGAGCTCAGCACAGGGCCTTGGACAGGGGGCGAGGTGCAAGGGCTGGGAACACACACATTGGTGCCATGACCTCTCAACTTGCTCTTCCCGGGATGGTCCTAGTCCCTTGTCTCAGCCACTCCAATTTCTCCCTGAAGAAGACTTCTCTGGTTAAAAATGTTGGAAAAAGCTTCATTTTCCTGAAATCACCTCAGGTCCTGGAAGGCAGGGCCTCTGCCCTCATTCTTACTACAACCCCCAACCACAGAGGTGGTGAGGAGCAACCAGGGGGACCACTCAGCATCTCCTAAGGCCTAGGGTTTATAGTGACCTGGGGGACAGGAGGCATGAGATGAATTTTGAGGAAGTGGTGACCACCATTGGGGGTGTGTTTTTACCTCAAATGATCTTCTCTTCATTGAATAACATAAGAAAGTAAAAATGGCCAAAAGAAAGTAAGAAAGAAGAGATAAATGAGACCCACCAGATATCAGGGAAATGCAAATTAAAATAAAAATTACAATTAGGGAACGGAGGTGGGAGGAGGGAGAGAAGCAGGAAAAGTAACTAGTGGATCCCAGGCTGAAAACCTGGATGATGAATAAACTGTACACATGTTTACCTATGTAACAAACCTGCACATCCTGCACATATACTCCTGAACTTAAAAGTTCAAAAAAAATTACATACGTATGTTGACCCATAAGATTACAAATAATTTTAAAGTTTAATCATTTCGATATTGTGTAATGTGGGAAAACGGACATTTTTTTTCCAGTGGAAGTATGACGTGAGAACATTTGGCAGTATTTACAAAAATTAATAATGTGTATGGGGATCCTCCTTGACCCAGCAATTCCACCTCCAGGTATCACTATCTACCCCCAGGAAAGTCCTTGTACATGAACCAAGGACACTTGGCACAAAGATGTTCATGGCAGCATTGTTTAGCCAGCAATTGGAAGCAACTTAAATTTTTCTCCAAAGTTCAAAAATGCACAGTCCTGTGGTAGCCATCACCTCCTCCAGATTGATTTCATGTCTCCAGTCCCCTGTGGTCAGCATGAACTTTCAGTGATGACTGAGGAATAGAACTCAAGGCACAGACTTGGAAATCTCTCTAAGACTTACCATTTGGTGAAAATAATCAATACACAGAAAGATCCAGTATGAAATAAACTATATAAGAGCAACAACATACAACATACAATCAAAGCTATAGAACAAACCCAAAGCAATATAATGTATTCATAAAAGTACATAGATACATAAAAGTCTATAGAGAAAGGACAGGAAGGGAACCCTCCAAATAATAGTAGTTACCTCTGGCATAGGGTGTGAGACTGGGGGAGGTGGTTAAGAAGATATTGAGCTTTATGTCAACTGAAAATGATTTTTACAAATGAACGTATTCTTGTGCTATTTATGAAACTAAAAGTGAATTTACTGACAGAATTGGAGGAAGGACACATGGAGGTATGTTATTTTCTGTCAACTTATCTGTCCACATTCTCTATAAGAAAAATTTAAAATTAAAAAAATACAATTGATACTATAAAAGTGATTATCTCACTCAGATATGGCCCTTTCTAAGAGGTTCCTTTGATGTGCCCAGCTCTTCCCTAAGGTGAACTTGGCTGACTTTGGCCCTCTGTATCATGGATAGAGACTGGTGGTCTCATTCACTGAATAAATAAATGAATAGATGGCTAGATGGATGGTTCCACTGAAGCAAAGCAAGATCTTGTTCCTTGATGACTCATTTCTGGTATTTCTGGGGACTTCAGGGGGTGCTGTGACCTCTTTGGGACCAGTAGAAAATGTGGCTCACATTCTTCTTCAGGGCTAGAGAGGTGGGTATCTTGGGGTGGTGGGTATTTCTGACAGAGAAAAAAACTTTGCCAACAGAAAATAGGAAACATGTTTCATATGACTTGAACAATAAAAATTACCATTTGTACAGTCTGCAAAATGTTAAGAATATGGAATGTATCCTGCTCCCAACCCCATCTGCAACATGAGATTCCTGGATAGCAGCCCAAGCTGTTCCTTCATGAGGGCTCTGGGCTAAGTCCTGGCACGCAGAAGTGTTTTCAGGGAAGGTTTCTAGACAACTAAACAGGCTGAGCAAAGGGACTTGATGTGAAGAGTCCCAGAGAGGATCCATGTGTCTAAAATCCACCCTAGAGCAAGACTAGGATCCCATCCACATTCTTTGCCACTCTCCACTTGGGTTCAGGGCAGACACAAATCAACCACAGTGTTGGCCTTTCCCACGGAAGCATTACTTCGTCTTAGACTCTTGTCCCACAGATAGCTCCAGGGCAGCTATATTAACTGATAAGGTTTAATGTGATAATTAAAATGTATTTGCCATTCCTGCCTGATGGTATCAGTGAGAATCACCTTTCTCAACATCCAGTGTTTGAAAATGAAAATGGGAGGAAGACAGGAAGGGTGTGTGTAGTCATCTGTGTGTGTCAGAGTGGTGATGGAGGCATGAGGTTGGAGAAGACAGAGGTGGGGGACAGATGCAAAAAGAGGAATACAGGGCGCTGAAGGTACATTTTGGGTGCATGCAGAAGGCACACATGTTCAATTATAAATCAGTCAGTTGTAGGGGCTACAAGAGAGACAGAGGTTCTTGCTGAGTATTCAGTCTTGGAGTCTCTGAAGTCTCAGGTTGTAGGGAGAGGCAGATGTCCTCAGAACATCCCTCCAGGGTCTGCAGAAATCTCTTTGTCTTCAGCCCCTTTGTGATTGTCACATGTTCTAAACATTTCAACACACCTGAGTTAAGACAATTCAAATCAATTGCAAATTGAAATCACCAGTCTTGCCAAAGATGCAGGGTTTCATGAAGCAGATGAAAGCGATATTGCAGGACTACTTGGAATAGTTCACAAAGCCAATGTTCAAAGAAGACCTGGCCATGGTAGAGTGGTTCGCAAAAGAAAAAGAGGAAAATCATCAGGGATAATGACACAGTAACTGCATGACATGAGGATGGGTTGAATATCAAGGTATTGAGAGTTTCTTGAGAAAATGAATGAAACTCTCTGATAGGTTCATGAAATGATCTTTCTAAGTAATCCTGCTACCAAAGCCAAACATCAAACTGTCATATTGATTTATCACATAATTTTATAGGAATTATAAATGGGGGCCAGGAACTATTCCTTGTTAGTTCTCAAAATTAGCACATAGTTGTGATGGTAACTTAAATATGCTTAAAAATCAGATAAATGTATTTTGAAGGAATTTTCTATTCATTTATCAAGTTGAAATCTTAAGTCAAATCCTTTTTCACTATTAACATGATATTTTGTTCATAACTTGTTTATTTATTTATTTCTGAGACACAGTCTTGCTCTGTCACCCAGGCTGGAGTGTAGTGGTGTGATCTTGGCTCATTGCAACCGCTGCCTCCTGGGTTCAAGTGATCCTCCCACCTCAGCCTCCCAAGTAGCTGGGATTACAAGAATGCACCACCACACCTGGCTAATTATTGCTTGTTTGTTTTTTAATAGAGATGGGGCCTCACCTTGTTGGCCAGGCTGGTCTTCAACTCCTGACTTCAAGTGATTCACCCGCCTTGGCCTCTCAGTGTTGGGATTACAGGTGTGAGCCACCACGCTTGGCCTGTAATCATTTTGTTCATAATTTTAAAAAATAACCTTGAATTTTAAGTAGTTTTAGCTTTGTGATTTTAAATGGAGGCACAGGTAGCACATTTCTGCTGTTTCAATGCCTAACCCCATCCATGGAGGAAGAATTAAAGAAGGTATCTTGGGGAACTGATATTTGAACAAGGCTGGACACAGGAGGAGAAGTTTGCCCATCAATGGACAAGACGAGGGAGAGGCAGGACTGACAGAGGGTGTAGCATGGGACTGCACAGGAGCCTGAATGAACGAGGTGCATCTGGGGGGCAGTCATGAGGCTGGCATTGCAGTGTCATTGAGTACACATGACAAATGGCAGAGCAAGAAGTTGTAGAAATCTACTGGAGACAGATCATAGAAGCCCCTGGGGGCCATTGTGAGAGGTTCAGATTTCCTCATGGGGAGAGTTTACAGCAGAGAAATGACAAGATCAGGGTCAACTTTTAGAACCATCCCTCCAGGAGGCGCGGAGAAGCCTGGTGCGATAGTCTGGAGTTCCCCAGTGGTGAGGCGGCAACACTGTGTGGCACTCACCCTGCTCAGTCCAGCGGTAACTCACCTAAACCTCACTGCAACCCTAGGAGGAACAGAGAGAGGTTAAGGAACTTGCCCAAGGTCATACAGCTAGCCAATTACAGAGCTGGGCTTCAGACTTAGGCTCGAGTCCCCAACCAGCACATCATGTGGCCCTTGTTTTGCCCTATCTGCATGCTACAAGCTGCCTGTCTTAACTTTTCAAAATGTAAATGAACTTACTTCTTCTTTTTTTTTTTTTTCCCCTAAGATGGAGTCTCGCTCTGTCACCCAGGCTGGAGTGCAGTGGCACGATGTCGGGTCACTGCAACCTCCACCCCCTGGGTTCAAGCAATTCTCCTGCCTCAGCCTCCCTAGTAGCTGGGACTACAAGCCAACTAATTTTTGTATTTTTAGTAGAGATGGGGTTTTGCCATGTTGGCCAGGCTGGTCTCAAACTCTTGACCTCAGGGGATCTGCCCGCCTTGGCCTCCATGCCCTGAGCAATGAACTTACTTCTTTATTTAGATATGTTTACTTGAAAAGATAGCTTTACATTACTACTATAAAATGAAAAAGCAACTTATTTTCTTCCTTTTTTTTTTTTTTTTTTGAGACAGAGTCTCACTCTGTCACCCAGGCTGGAGTGCATTGGCACAATCTCAGCCCACTGCAGCCTCGACCTCCTGGGCTCAAGCAATCCTCTCACCTCAGCCTCCTGAGTAACTGGGACCACAGCATGCACCAGAACATTGAACTAATGAAAAACATTTTTTTTCGTAGTGATAAGGCCTCCCTACATTGCCCAGGCTGGTCTCAAACTCCTGGGCTCAAGTGATCTATCCATCTCAGCCTCCCAAAGTGCTGAGATTACAGGCATGAGCCACGATGCACCACCCGAATTTATTTTCTATTACCCATTACAATAAATATCTAACTATAATATTAAAATAAAACATTTGCCCATGGTGGAGTCTAATGAGAGAGGTGAAGGTGGGAACTAAGGTGGCGGTAGCTGCCAGATAAGAGGGGACACTCTGGACACCCACTTAGGGGGGTTTGGCAAGAGGACGATGTAGTTGCTGGCTGGCATGTGGCAATGGCCTCCCCAGAATGGCTTGAGGCCTGTATGATTAGTGACACGGTTCACACACCTGGGTGCAGGCTGTGGGCATCACAAGAGAGCCCATTGTGCACATTCAAGTTACAATTCTAAATAAAGTGCTTTGAGAGTTAGGTTACACCTGAGCTAGTGGGGCAGGATGGGGCAAAGGACTTGGTCACTGACTTCCTGGACGTGATAGAAAGGACTATGGCTCAGGAAGCATGCAATTAACATCATGGGGACGTGGAAATTCCCAGCGAGTACAGCAGAAGAGCAGAGAGAAGACTGGGAGGGCGGCTGTCTACTGGGCCCCTGTGCACAATCCCAACACAGCCTGAAGCTGGAGCCCTGAGATCATGAGGAAGGTGACATCAGGGCTATATCCGCGGTGGCGCTGGACAGGAGGGTGGAGCATTTGTTACTTGACTGCTTTTCAGCACTGAACCAAGGAAACAGGAGTCTGTGGCATTGGCTCTGCCAACTCTGCTCCCACGGCACCGGCCTTTTTCCATTTCCCCTTAGCCTATCCTGGCTCCAGGTTAAGCAAGGCCCCTCTCCCCTCCTGTTGTCTTTTGTTTCCGTGGCGGAAAATTTGAAAGCCCAGCGTATTGCGTTTCTTTTCAGCACACCGATAAGGCAGAGGAAACATCTGCGACTAGGGACAAAATGTGTGAAAAATGGGGGTGGGGTGAGGGCAGAAGTTTTCTGTCTTAAAAAACGTTTTATCTCCTCGCTGGACACCTCCTTTATTAAAATGAAATTTATAGGTTGAAATGTTCACGTGAACACAGAGGAGACAGAAGGTTTAAATCCAAGAGGAGGGAATTCAAAATGAATAAAAAGGAAATCCTGGAAACGCACACTTCCAGGACTCAATGCAGACACATTCGTCTCGGTTTCCTACACTTCTCTCGGCCATCAGCTCAGAGAAGTCTACCACCTGTGATACACACCTCAGATTTATGATCAGTTTCCAGGGACCAGCCGAACAGCCTCACTGCCTGCCTCTTCATAAATCAGGCGCTGAAAGCAGTTCAGATGCGAATTTGACAGAAGAGGCCCACATCTCAGAGAAAGCAAGCTCTTGAACCCCCCAAGTCTGGCCATTTGCCCTTTTGCCTAATCCCAAAGAGGGAGAAGACCTGGTGGAGGATACGATGTGGTGTTTCCTGGAATTAGACCAGGAGTCAGAGACAGCTGCATTTTGCGGCATCTTTCCACCTTGCCCACCATCCCTGTTTGCTGCCATTCAGGTCCTGGGTGCTGTGAGTGAATCCAAAGGACCAGTCTGGGCAAAATGGCTCATGCCTGTAATCCCAGAACTTTGGGAGGTCAGGGTTGGAGGATCACTTGAGCCCGGGAGTTTGAGAGAAGCCTGGGCAACATAGTGAGACCCTGTCTATTAAAAAAATTTATAAAATTAGCCAGGCATAATGGTGCACAACTGTAGTCCCAGCTACTTGGGAGGTGGAGGTAGGAGGATCTCTGGAGCCCAGGAGTTTGAGGCTGTGGATTGCACTACTGCACTCCAGTGTGGGTGACAAAACAAGACCCTGTCTCAAAAAAGAAAAAAAAAAAAAAAAGCAAAAAACCAGTAACCAAATGGTGCCAGGGTGTTAGATGGGCAGGAGCTGCCAGCATGGTGCCAGGCTGTTAGATGGGTAGGAGCTGCCAGCTTCAGGAGGGGAAAAGCCTTGCTTCAAAATAGCCACAGTACACTCTGTAAGTGGGCCATTTATTGTTTGATGTGTTAGAAGTTTCATCAAACCTCTGGGCATATTTATACAATTAGAGCAGCCGGCAAAAGAAAACAGCACAGTGACAAATTGGGCTTGCGGACTCTGATTAACTTGTTAAGCTAAATAAATTGCATAGGAAATGTGCCCCGTTTGAATTTATGAAATTGCTTCTCATCTAGATAGATGACTGCTGGGCCAGTCTGGGGCAGGCAGCTGGTACACACTCCAGTCGGAATTAGGTGCAAGTCCAGAAGGAGAGGGGAAACCATCCCCCTACTGCAAACAACATGACAAATGCCCTTTACAGTAGCAAGGCAGGGCTGCTGTTTTGTCCAAAGCGTGTAGTGTTGATTTGCTGCAATATGGTCAACTCCTGTTAAGGCAGAACCCAGGCAGCAAGCTGACGCCTGTCACCCAGTATTTGCTAGTTCTTGGTTTTTAAGAACAAGACAAGTAGCAGAAGTATAAGAGGACATCAGGGTTTTAGTTAAAAACTCTACAGGATCCAGCATGCATCTTGTACATCGTCAGCCATTGAGGATCTAGGAGGGTGGCCCCTGTGCCTTGCAGTGTTGAATTCTATCCAATCCTAACAAATAGTAGCAATCATTTGTCAAGTACTTATTCTGTGCTGAGACAGAGGCTGAAGGCTTTTAAGTCAATTATCTGATTAAGTCCTCACAATGGCCCTAGTATTTTTCCCATTTTCCAGATGAGAACAGAGGGGGGGATCATGGAAGTGTGCAGGGGAGCCAGGAAGAGGCAGCACCAGGATTTGAACCCAAGTGAGCCCGGTTCCAGGGTCTGCAATGTTAACCTCACACGGTGCTGCCTGCATCAGGGACTCCCAGGGCCTTGTCGGGATCTGAAACATCCTTCTGACTCACCAACGAGCTTGATTCCATTCCTTCCAGCTTGCATGTTATTTTATGATAGTGCATTATTTGAAAATTGATATGTACAGGGATTGCCCCTTCATCCGGCCCAACCCAGAAAATTGGATTAATCCATTCACCTTATGCCTTGACCATTCCAATGCTTAAGGGGAGATGGTATTTACAGCATGTCAACACCACCAGTAATAGCAACAGCTACACTTGCAGCACTCATGTTATTTTTGTGGCCCTGTTTGAAGTATTTGCCTGTATCAACTCATTTAATCTTATCATCGACCCTAGGAGATAGGAACTTCTTTTCAAAAAGCCCATTTTTCAGATGAGGAAACAAAAGCACTGGAGATTAAATAAATGCTGAAGGTCACACCATGGCATGGGGACCCACCTAGCCAGAGACTGGAGTCCACGTCCTGACAACTGTGGATGTGGGTGAGGCCATGGAAGTCCTGTGTTCCCCCCAACAGGAACTGTCCTGTGCATGAGCTACCGCGCCTGGCCTGAGGTCATCATTTTCATTGGTGATCTAGGACTTTAGCGGGTTGTTCATTCACTAACTCATCCACTCATTCAGACCTTGTGGAGCAGGCACTCTGCAATGTACCGGGACATGGCAATGAATAGAACAGATGCAGCCTCTCAGGAGCGAATGATCCAGGCCACAAGGAGGCAGTTACAGCAGCATGTCAACAAGGGCAAAATGTGTTTATCTGCCATGAGAACTGGAGAGGAGAGCAACCCAGTGCTTTGGGAGCCTGTAGGGCAAAAATCCCTGGTCAGCAAAGTCAGAAAAGCCTTCCCCAGGAAGGAGACACTGGGGCTGAGACCTGAAGCATGAGAAGAGCTCACCAGACAAGGGAGCGACAGGAAGAGAACATTCCCAGCAAAGGGAACCACAAGTGCAAAGGATCCGTGGCAGAAGAGAGCATCGCAGACATGAGGGACTGAAGAGGCGTGAAGACTTGAGGGGTGGCTGGAGGACAGAGTTAGGGGTGGGTCTGGAGAGGTCTGCTTTGACCACACTAGGCTGGGCCATGCTGACGATGCCAACACCATGTAAAGTGATGGACTTTATCCCAAAAGCAATGGGAAACCATTACATGATTTTAAGCATGTGGGGGTGGGGCGAAGAGTGGAAATGTAGGGAGGGCAGTGACCTATCCATTTGTGTTTGGCAAAGATCACAGCGGCCTAACCTCCTTTTTTCATGGCAGAATTTCAAGCAAGGGCTGGATGTTTCCAACACAGAAACTCAAGAGGCTAAGACTCCGGGTGTTACAATCTGGCATGGAGCCTAGGAGAAGACCCAAGGGCAAAAGGAGTGAATGAGCCAAGCAGTGTGGGGAAGACCTCGACTTTTAGGCACAAAAGCTAGCATGGGGGAATGTTTAGTGTGTAGTCACCAGCAACACAGTCCGTTGTCTTTGGACCAGGTTTTGCTGTCCTGCAGTAACAGAAGTTTATCCTCATGACCCCGGGGCTAGCCAGAAAAGATAAAATTATAGCAAGCATTATTTGTTTTAGAAAATACAATACTGGGACGGACGCAGTGGCTCACACCTGTAATCCCAGCACTTTGGGAGACTGAGGTGGGTGAATCTGAGGTCAGGAGATCGAGACTATCCTGGCCAACATGGTGAAAAGCCGTCGTCTCTAGTAAAAATACAAAAATTAACTTGGCGTGTTGACGTGCACCTGTAGTCTCAGCTACTCAGGAGGCTGAAGCAGGAGAATCGCTTGAACCGGGGAGTCGGGGGCTGCGGTGAGCCGAGATCGTGCCACTGCACTCAAGTCTGGGGACAGAGCAAGACTCCATCTCAAAAAAGGAAAAAAAGAAAGAAAAGAAAAAAAGAAAATACAATACTGAACAACAGAGTACATTGTAGGTGTATTGCCGGACAAAATGGTTAAGATAAAAAAGAAATTGGTGCAAAGAAGGAATACATCCCATAACCTCTAACGACATGGCCCCTGAGCCTGCCAGACAGCCAAGTCTGACTGTATGACAAACATCTTATTAACTGATGAGATTTTCAGCTGGCTAAAGGACGTGAGATGCCCCCGTGACACTGGCTGAAAAATGTGGCAGTGGCTTTGGAATTGAAGAATGGATAGAAACAGGAAGAATTCTAAGGTGCACAAGGGAAAAAACCCTAGATTGTCTCAATCAGGCTGTTGGCAGAAGTAATAGACATTCAAGGTGCTTCTGAGGAGGGCTCAGAAGAAGACACACACACACAGAGATGAGGAGGTGAAGATGGAGGCAGAAACGGGAGTGATGCCGTCACAAGCCAAGGAACGCTGGCAGCCACCAGAGCTGGAGGAGCAAGGGAGGGAAAGCCTCCCCTGGAGTGTGGCCCTGCAGACACTATAATTTCAGGCTGGGGATACTAATTTTGGACTTCTGGCTTACCAAACTGTAAGAGAAGAAATTTCTGTCGTTTCTAAGCCACAAAGTTTCTGGTAGTTTCCAGTAGCCTCAGGAAACAAATCCATTCTGAGCATCATTTCCTTCCTATGCCACAAACACCCACAACCTCGTGTGGCTGATGTGTTCTCTTTTTAAAAAACATTATTTATTTATATTTACTTGTTTGTTATTTTTTTAGAGACAGGATCTCACTCTGTCGTCCAGGCTGGAGTGCAGTGGTACAATTATAGCTCACTGCAGCCTCTAACTCCTTGACTCAAGTGATCCTCCTGCCTCAGCCTCTTGAGTAGCTGGGACTACCGGCATGAGCCACCATGCCTGGCTAATTTTTACTAGTTTTTGTAGACACAGGGTCTCTCTATGTTGCCCAGGCTGGCCTCGAACTTCTGGCCTCAAGCGAGATTCCCACCTCTGCCTCCCAAAGTGCTAGGATTATAGGCAAGAGCCATGGAGCCTGGCTGGCTGATGCAGTCTCATACTCCAGGGCTCAGACTAAATGGCACCTCTTCAGGGTGGCCTCACAGACTTCCCTAACCAGAGTAGGTTAGCTCCTGTCAACCTCGATTGCAGTATTGAGTTAAACCTAAATTCTTTCTTTAGTTTGTGTACTTGTATTTTGTCTGCCTTCCCCCACTAGAGTAGGAGCTGCAGGTGGTCAGGGACTGTGGTATTCTGCTCCCTGCTGCACCCCCAGCACCTAGCAAGCAGACTGGAGGACAGCGAAGGCTCCATGAATGTTTGTTGATTGAATAACTGGCCTTTCACAATATTCTGAAGGTCATTTGAGAGTTTGACCAGTATTAATAAGACTAAGTCCTCTAGCTTGCCTTGATCAACAGGTGTTGATGGCTATTTAAATTCTTCTTTTGGATCTTTAGTGTGCCCTAGTCAGTGAGGCTGTTTAGTATTCAGTCACTCATTCACTCATTCAATAAATATTTATTTATTTGGGGCTTATGATGTGTGCGGCAGTCTGCTGATGATTCCTAATTGGGCTATTTTTTCCCTTGTTGAATTTTAATTGAGTAAGAATAAAGCAATTGCAGCATTTTTCAAGGCGAAACAAGCCATATAACAACCACAGACCACAAGCAACAAAACAATCTTTCATGAGGCTAATTAGTCCTAAGCCTTAAAAAAAAAATAATTGCCAAATTCTGGAGTGGTCTTTGAAGGCTTTTTGAGCTGGATAGTAATCAGGAAACTACAGCCTTCACGAAGCAAGCTCTCAGACAAAAACAAGCCACTCTAGAATTGTGTACTTTTCGTGCCTCTGATTTGGTTGAATTTCCTTCTGATAAGGAAATTTTAAGGACATTGATGGGCAAGGCAAGCACATTTATTGCACACACGAATTCTTTCAACAGACTTCATGATACACAGCCAGTCTCATAATCAGAAGTATTTCTCTCTGTTTAAAACCCAGAAGGGTAGCTGACATCTTTTATCAAAAAGACAGACAATTCTTATCCCCTGACAATTCCAGATTATGGATCTCAGGAGGCTCTCCTTACACTGGTATTTTATCACTGGAATCAGAGAGACTGCTGTTTATTTTCTAAACCTCTGCGTAGTTTTCAAGGTGTTGCCAGCAGGGCCTGGGCTGACAGTGACACGTGTTATTGTCACATTGCTAGATCTGAAAGAAAACAGAAGATAAATAAATATCAGTGTTTTCTTGGATCTCTTTTTGCTGTTGTGGGCACCGGAGGCACTGGTATTTGTTAATTCACATATCTGCTCTGTTTGATGGGGCCATTTTCCCTTTCATCTAATGGGGCACGGAGGGAGGGGGAGCACAGGCTGACCGACTGGTATGGACTAGGACAGCCAGCCAGTTCATCCAATTCCTAGTCTGAGTGAGGGACGGAGTGTGGAACTCCGGACAAAAAGTTCTATGGAGGATGCAGATTCTGGCTGCAGAATCTTGTTCACCAATTACTGGGGCCAGAAACCTAAGACCCATCTTGACTCCCTCATTCCTTCACACTCTGTATCTAATCCATTAGCATGTCTGTCACCTCTACCTTCAAAATATGTCCTGTATAGGTCCTTGTCTCACCACCTGCACTGTCTCCAGCCGAGTCTAAGCCTCAAACATCTCTTGCCTGGATTCCTGCAACAGCCTCCAAATTGGGTTCATCTCCAAATGTGGTTTGTCTTCTGCACAGCAGACACAGTGATCTTTCTGAAGCACAAATCCAATCACATCCCTCCCTGGCTTAAGAAAAAGATTTATGTTCCAACTAGAATAAAATACAAACTTCTTAGAGAACTTTCCAGGCCCTGCATGATCAGGCCTTCCCTTAACCTCTCACCTCTGGCCTATTCTGCTCCTCAAACCTATGAACTCAGGGCCTTTGTACATGCTGTTCCTTCAGCTTGGAAAGCTCAAGTCACTCCACCCTTCTCCCCGTGATCCCTGTCTTTTCAAGGCCTGTTTTCACTCTGCATTATCGTTTAGGTCTTAGCTTCAGGATCTTCAGGGAGACCCTTGCTGATATAACCACATATACACCATTTCTTTGTGTCAAATTATTCTTGTTGATCATTCTTCTAGCTCTTACTGGGAAGTGAAATTAGCTGATCTATTGTTTGCATGCCTTTTTTTTCTGTCTCCCTCTGAGTACAAACTTCATGAAGGGAAGGACCAGGCCTGTCTTTCCTTTTCCACCACTGGGGATGCAGAGCCTAAGACAATGTCAGGCCTACAGTAGCTATTTGACAATGGCCATTTGTTGACAGAATGACTCATAACCTCCTTTGTCCACGGAGCACCTTCTGTACTAGCAGTTTACACTATTATTATAACAACAACGATTACACTTGACATTTGTTCTGCTCCTAGGTGTTTGCCCAAGAGAGGTGAAAGCATACGTTGGCACAAAGACACATGCAAACATTCACAGCAATATTATCTATAAATAATAAATTTATTGTTTTAAATTCCCCAAACTGGAAACCCCTTAAATATCCATCAGCAGGTGGACAGATAAAGAAATTATGGCATACCCACACGATGGAGAACTACCCAATAATAGAAAAGAACAGCATATGAAGGCCCACCACAACATGGATGAATTTCAAAAGTATATGTTGACTTTTAGAGGCTGAGGCGGGCGGATCACGAGGTCAAGGGTTCGAGACCAGCCTGACCAACATGGTGAAACCCTATCTCTACTAAAAATACAAAAATTAGCTGGGTGTGGTGTGCATGCCTGTAATCCCAGTTACTCAGGAGGCTGAGGCAGGAGGATCACTTGAACCTGGGAGGCAGAGGTTGCAGTGAGCCAAGATTGTGCCATTGCACTCAAGACTGAGCAACAGAGTGAGACTCTGTCTCAAAAAAAAAAAAGTATATGTTAACTGAGATAAATTAGGAAAAAAAAACACTGCACACTCCATGATTCCACTTTTATGATCTTCTTAGAATAGGCAAAATGTAGCGACAATAGTTTGCTGGACCCTGGGATGAGGAAAGAGGAGTGAGATAAAGGAGCCAAGAAGCACTTTTTGGGGATGATGTAAAAGGCCTCTCTCAATGGAAGAGATGGTTACACGGGTATATAGTTTTGTCAAAACTCATGGAATTGTGCACTTAACACGGGGACATTTTATTGTATGTAAAGTACACCCCAATTAAGTTAATTAAAATAAGAATTTAAAGGAAATACAGGTAAATGATAAGGTAGGTATTGAATGAAGAGGCAAAACTCATAAAGGCGGTAAAGGAATGGCCAAGGTTTGGGAAGCCCCGGACTGGAGTTCCACCACCCCGAGCAAGGGGTCTGTCTTTATTCTCCTATTCTCTTAACTGTCATCAAAACATTCCTTAGCAATCTTTGTCAATCTTAATGCAATTGTGACTTTAACTCTGTCAACCTTTTCTTTTATGGATTCTGTATTTTATGTTTTGCTTAAGACAACAAAAAGCCCATTCCCAACCTAAGATTATGACAAAGTAAGATCTCATATTATTCTCTGATGATCATATAATTTTTAAAAATATGACTTTGAGAAATTATTTTTTATTATTTTATTTTATTTTATTTTATTTTATTTTATTTTTTGAGACAGAGTCTCGCTCTGTCACCCAGGCTGGAGTGCAGTGGCACCATCTCGGCTCACTGCAAGCTCTGCCTCCCGGGTTCACGCCATTCTCCTGCCTCAGCCTCCCTAGTAGCTGGGACTACAGGCGCCTGCAACCACGCCCGGCTAATTTTTTGCATTTTTAGTAGAGACGGGGTTTCACCGTGTTAGCCAGAACGGTCTCGATCTCCTGACCTCGTGATCCGCCTGCCTCAGCCTCCCAAAGTGCTGGGATTACAGGCGTGAGCCACTGCGCCCGGCCGAGAAATTATTTTTTAAATTGTTGTAAAATACATATAATGTGAAATTTGCCATCTTTACCATTTTTAAGATGGTGAAACCCCGTCTCTACTAAAAATACAAAAATTAGCCTGGCATGGTGGCGGGCGCCTATAATCCCAGCTACTTGGGAGGCTGAGGCAGAGAATTGCTTGAACCCGGTAGGCCGAGGTTGCAGTGAGCCATCATCATGCCACTGCACTCCAGCCTGGGCGACAGAGTGAGACTCAGTCTTAAAAAAAAAAAAAAAAAAAGTATAGTTTAATGGCATTAAGGACATTCACATTGTTCTGCAACCATCACCACCATCCATCTCTGGAACTCTTTTTCAAAAAACATCTTTTTGACATTGTGATGATGTTTTGATGCATATATACAATGTGTAACAATTGAATCCAGAACACTTTTCCTCTTATAAAACTGAAACTCTGTATTCATTAAACAATAACTCCCTGTCCCCATTTCCCCCAGGCCCTGGCAGACGTCATGCCACTTTCTGTCTTCATGAATTTGACTACTCTAGCTAACTCATGTAAGTGGAATTTATTTAATATTTGTCCTTTAGTAACTGACTGCTTTCACTAAATACAACATTCATATAATTTAAAAAACCATTAGATATTGAATCCACCTGGAATTTATTTGTGTGTGTGTGTGTGTGTGTGTGTGTATAGTGTGGGTAATAATTTAATTTTAGTCCTCCCGACAAATGATTAACCAGTTTCCCCTGTATTGTTTATTAAAGAGACAGTGTTTTTCACAATCCTTTAATATCCACCAGTATCATACTCAGTGTGCCACAGGTAAATGCATCTTGTTTGGGAGCCTCTTTTTTGTTCCTTTGATCTGTTGTATTCATTCCTATGCCAGTTCCACAGTGTTGACCACTTTAGCTAAGACCTTACCTACCTTAAGCAAGTAGCCCTGCTCTGGCTTAGCGCCTTGTCAGTGTTTTTGTTTGTTTGTTTGTTTGTTTTGAGATGAAGTCTCCCTCTGTTGCCCAGGCTAGAGTACAATGGTGCGATCTCGGTTCACTGCAACCTACATCTCCCAGGTTCAGAAGATTCTTGTGTCTCAGCCTCCTGAGTAGCTGGTATTACAGGTGCCCACCACCACGCCCAGCTATTTTTTTTTTTTTTTTTGGTATGTTTAGTAAAGACGGTTTTTCGCCATGTTGGCCAGGCTGGTCTCGCACTCTTGACCTCAAGTGATCTGCCCGTCTTGGCCTCCCAAAGTGCTGGGATTACATGCACTTTGCTGGGATTACATGCTGGGATTGAGCCACTGTGCCTGGCTCTTGTCAGTTTTTCAACTGTTTACAAGGATACAGGATGCTCCCCAGGCTCCCTAAAACTCTCCCATCTCTCCTTTTCCCAAGGGAGCTTAGCATTCAGGGGTCTCAGTCTGGGTGGGCGAGGAAGGCCCGGGCCATATTTGTCAGATTGCACAGAACCCAAGAGTGCTGGGCACCCCCTGCCTGCTGCAGGGCTGGGGTACCAAGAGGCTATTTTGCTGTCCTTGCCTCAGAAAGATGTGTTGGGGGTTAAGGTGCCCTGGGATGGTTTGAATTTCTCTGCCGGCTGTGGAACTTTGCCATAACCCAGTTGACTGTGAGGCAGAATTCAAGATAAGGCAAGTTAATCTTGGTTCCCCTCCAAGGACATTTGGTACTGACATGCAAAACAGGATCCCTTCGAAGTTCATTGCAGCAGGAGACCCTGGAGGCAGTCATAGAGTGTCCCCTGTATTTCTACAAAGGGTATGTGGAGTGCTGCTGGGGCTACCTGTTGCAGGCTGTGACCTGGCATTGAAGGAAGACAGAATGGGCCCATCGGGGCAGGGCTGGCCAGCAGCTCTGTGGGCCCACAGAGTCTCCATGACTATCTGCAAGGCTGTGCTAGGCACACCGGATCTGGACACTTCAAACTCCTTTCTCAGGGCCAGAGGTGTGGGCAGAGAGTGGGAAGAGGTGGTGTTTCCACGAACCTCTTGTCATTCAACTTCTGATGAGTCAGGTCATGTTCATCAATCAGCTCCCTCTAGGTTTCTGGTAGGAGGCAGGAGAGATAAGATGGGCCAAGATGGAGCTGAGATAACATGGGGAGCTTGCTGGAGAATCATGGACATCCCCTTCCCCCGCCCTGCAAGCCTCCAGTGGCAGGGAGTCCACCTGGAGAGTCTGGCTGCCTTTGGTAAAGGCCCTTGGGCACAATGTATCACATGGGGACATGCAGCTCAAGGAGAATCGTGCTGGGATTGTGGGCATAGCAGGCAGGGAGGCAGACTGACTAAACCAGTTGTGTGATGGTTCAGTGTTTCTCGGATTACAGTCAGTTCTATACTGCCTGTCCAAGCCTCCCATATCCTCCAGCTTTTGCACTGGCCTTCACATTTTATTTTGTTTTATTTTATTTTTTTGAGACAGAGTTTGGCTCTGTCACCCACGCTGGAGTGCAGTGGTGTGATCTCGGCTCACCACACGATCCTGGCTCACCACAACCTCAGCATCCGGGGCTCAAGCGATTCTCCCACCTCAGCCTCCTAAGTAGCTGGGACCGCAGGCACGCACTGCCACACCCAGCTACATTATTTGTAGAGATGGAGTTTTGCTATGTTGCCCAGGCTGGTCTCGAACTCCTGGGTTCAAGCGATCATGGGATTACAGGCATGAGCCACTGTGCCAGCTTACATTTTACACACACACACAGACACACACACACACACACACACGAACACACATGCTCATACAATATACATATACATATATATTTGAACCACTTTTTCAACATAAATTTAGCATTTTTAAATCAATAATATCTGCAATAATCACACGTATCACTCAAAGAACACTTATGATATGCCAGGCACTGCTGTAGGTAATCAAATATATTACTCTGGTCAATATCGTCTCCCTTGAGTGGTTCTATTTTGTGTTATTTCCTCCCATTTAACATATAGGGAAACTGAGGCCCAGAGAGGTTACAAATTACCTGCTCAAAGTCTCACTGATTCAAACCCATGCTGGGTCTGGCACCAGACCCTGAAACAGGCTGCCTCTCAAGGAATGAGTCAGATATGGGTTAGGTTGAATTTTTTTTCCTAAGTCATATTAATAAATCACAAATAATGTATATATCTCAAAGTTTTTTCAAGCTCATCTGTGTACCGTCTGGTTCTTTCTGCATACTGCCTGTTTTGGGCACCCACTTAGGCATTGCTGAGCCCGGGAGGTGTAATGTATGTGCCCAGTCCAATTCTGGAGCCGTGACAACTTCCTTCCCCCAAGTGATGGGACCAGCAAGGCCACCATCCTCCTGATGCACGTGACTTAGCTCCATTAGCTCTCTATATAATTTATACCTGGCTGCCACCTCCAGCCACTGTGGGGATTTGGTGTGCATGTGTTGGATAGGAGAGTGGGAGGAGAGAAAAGCCATGCCGATTCCTGCAGATCCCAGTGATTCACGCCTCACTGTCATCAAGCACCTTGCCTTACTCACTCCCGTAAGGTTCTCCACAAAGTCGGCAAGGAGCAAGTTCAAGGTCCAGCTCCGGAGCCGGCCCCCATGGCCAGGAGGGCATGACTCTCAGCACCAGCCTGTTTTGTGGTTTTCGTGAGCAGTGGCAGCATTGTTTGTCGGGTCATGATCACTTCGGGTCGTCTTATGGGAGAGCTGGGCAGCTCTTTGGGAAACCCTGGGGCACATTCCAATTCCCTTAGCTTCAGCCCATGCTAGAGTGAGGTTTGAGAAATTATCTTGTCCTCTTTTGAAAGCAGCAGGTCACATGGAGAAGGAATGGGCTTTTCCTCCAAGCCCTCGCCTGTGGCCTGCCACCTGTCCATCAGGCTGAGCATCTGGGCCTGAGATTTTAAAGGCCTGGACTCGTGAGATCTCCTTTAAAGAATGACTTAGTCCTGTCCTCTGCTCTCAGCTGTGGATAATTACAGCCTTCTGAGCAGGTGGCTGTGGGTCAAATCCTGCTGCTGTTAATGAGCTGGTGGCAGGGCAAGTCATTTAGCCTCAATACAGGCTGGTTTCCTCATCTGTAAAATGGTCATGACATTGTCTATTTTGCAGTGTTGCAGGGAGAGTGGGATGAGTTAATTCATGGAGTCCTTAGCCCCTAAAAGCTGCCCAAGAAATGTTGGCTGATGCTACACCAGTGTGGTGCCTGTTGTTGGCTTGCTTGTTTGTTGCCACCCCTACATTCATTGTGTACCTCCTCTGAGCCAGGCTCTGTGTTACATGAAATTCAGTGGCAACTGACAACAATGCAGTTCTAGCCCTCATTGACCAAAATGACTATTTTCCCCTGGTTCTATATCACTGATTTTTGCGCCTCTTAAAGATGAGTCTTTTCTAAATCTTAGTGGGAAGGCCATGAACTCCTAAAAAGTCAGACAAGTGCACACAGGTACAAGGGACATAAATTTGCAAACAAGTTCTTGTTTTTGCAAAGCAATCAGGACCTCCTCTTGGTGCCAGGTTAAGAAATCCTAAAAATGGAATGGAGATAGGAAAGGTGCCTTCAGCAATTTATGCTCATTCTATTTTCCTCTTCCCAGCCTCCATGGGTGCCCAGGGAATGGCGAAACGCTCTCTTTAAAAGCCAAGTTGTTTACACTGACCATATTTACTCTCAACTTCTAATTATTGAGTCAATATCATTTTTCCTTCTCTCCTTCTGCCCCTTGGCTCACAAAGCAAGCAGCTTTACGAAACCTACCTAACTGTATCTCTTTATTCTATTTTAAATTTCACCTGCACCAGTAATTAAATTACAAAGGCCAGGAGGGTCTAGAAGAGAGCCACTGTCTAGGCTGATGTGTTTGCTTCTTCTGCTAACATTGGCACCTCCCTCTTCTCTTGACATAGCTTTCAGCTCCCCATGTCTTAGGTGAGCTTTCACTATGCCTCTCTCACATTGTAAAAATTTTTTCAAAGTTTTCCTCGCTAGCTATGACCTGAGACATTGCTCCAACCAATGTGGGAGGGTGAGAATTTTCTCCACATCTATAACCACCAGGGAGTTTCTGAACATACTGTGATTACAGGAACCAACCCTCTTATCGGCTCTCCCCATCACTGCCCGGGTGAGGCTTTCAGGCTCTGCCCTGCTACTGGGCACCCTGTACCCAGAAGTGAGCTTCCAAGCACTGAGCTGTACTCAGCAAACTGATTTGTTCAGTCATATCTCAGATGCCATGGGCAGATGAGAGTGATAATACCTCCTCTGTTTTGCAATGGTGGACATGATTGAGATGGGAGATAAGGCGAGGGAGAGGTGTGGCACAACCTTGAACCAACTCCCGGGACAGTACTGAGGACATACAAACCTTTTTCTTGTTGAACAACATGTCCTATCTCCATTAGTCGTCTTACCAATCATCCTGTAATTAACCATGCTAATAGCATTCTCTGCAGTGCTAGCGCTCAGTGCTCTCCTAGGCCCCCTTAGGAACAATGCCCTGCAATTAGCAGCCAATGGGTGACTCAGATCTCCTGGTTGGATGGTGATGGTCCTCAGATATCATCCCAGGGCCTGCCCGATTCTGCAGAATTTCATCTGGGGCTCTTGCCCATCCTGGAGTGAAGGGAACCTTCTGTTCCCCTTCAAGCAATTCCTCCTCCTGCCAAAAAATGTGAGCTCAGCAAACTGGTTTGTATTTGTACATCTCTCTTTCTCTCCACAATAGAGCTTCTCAAAGCCTCAGTCTGTCTCTGGTCAGTTCACCTCCGGGTCCCCAGAGGGCTGAGACCAGCCTACTCCTGACCTGTGACAAATGTTGAATGAATAAATTCTAGAGAACAAACACACCCCAGCACTCCCCCAGGGTGCCAGTTCATTTCGCAAGTCTACTTTCTATCCTACCTTCTCCTGCCTCCTTCCTTGGCCTAAGGACAAGTTGCAATCTATAAGCTAAAAGGGAGCTGAGCAGTTTAGTCCTGAGGTATGAGTACAGCTGTTGCTGTGGGTGCATGAGATAAGGCAATAAAGGCTGGTGGCTGTCGTCGCTTCCAGAGAGCTCTGTAGGGCACTGTGCTAGGTGCTCTTAATGAACTGACGTCAGCCATCTACACTTGAGACACATGAGGGCTGCAGTGTTGGTGGAGAGAGAAATGGGGCAAGGATGAAAGGGGGTGTCATGGGTGAGGGGGCGTCATGGGCGAGGAGGTGCCATGAGTTCAGACCTGTGGTATTTCCAAATACTAGGCTAGCTAGGAGGGAGAGGCAGGGAGTAGATATAAAATGACACACATATGTGTTGGTGTATATCCATATAGATCTATATAAATTATTTCTTTAATATTCATGACCATTTTCTGAGCTGTTATTGGATGTGGTTGGTCCACTGATTGGAGTCGCTGCAGGAAATAGATTCCAACTCAGAC
The DNA here is from genome assembly GCF_009828535.3 of Hylobates moloch. Lineage (NCBI taxonomy): Eukaryota > Metazoa > Chordata > Mammalia > Primates > Hylobatidae > Hylobates > Hylobates moloch. The sequence goes on from NW_026652281.1 coordinate 90,014,209, forward strand.
GGTCCAAAGGTCTTAAGGAAGGGCCTGCTTTGGGGGATATTAAGGGCATGATCAGGGGATGACAAGAACCCCAGAAACTAGTAGGGTGTTGTGACTACCTCTAGATCTGAAGGGGCATGGGAGGAAGTGGGACATTAGGGCTCTACAAGAGTGGAGACCACGGAGCAGCACTGGCCACCTGGAGCTGGAGCCTCGGAGGGATATGGCCACTGCCTGAAAACACCGCCTGAAGCAAGAAGAGAGAGGAACAGCTTGTCCCGTCCTTTTCCTGATTTTTTGTCAGGGCATCCCATTGGCCAACTGGGAAGAGCCCATGGAGGTCTGAGTGTGCCATCCATGGGACCAGCTTCATAGCACACAGGGTTGGGCAAAGCAGGGAAGAAAATGGATGTGGGGTACATGGCTAGTGGGGAGAGCAGCACAGCTGGGGGACAATGACATCATCACCTGGCCCTGGGATGAAAGTCCCCCTTGGCCGTGTAAGTGATGCTGCTGGCTGTCCTCCTGAGTCACCTGCCTAGGAGATGCTAGCAGTACACAGTAGGTGCCACATTGGTTCCTTTAACCCATTGTCTATTAACTCTAACGCACTGACTATTACTTAGCTACTTTGATGCATCCTGTCGTTTAATTCCAGTACAGTTCCTGGCACTTGGAAGATGCTCACTAAGTACTTCTTAAATAATGAGTGGATGAATAAATTAATACATGAGTAAATAAATGGATGGATATGAGTCACCTTCGGAGGGGGTACTATGAAACCTGTTTGACACCACTAGAAACTTGGGTTCTGAGAGGTTAAGAGAGAAGCCCAAGTCCATTTTGTCACTCGATGCATTCCATAAATACAGTTGTCCTTTGGTATCTATGAAGGATTGATTCCAGGACCTCTGTGGATACCAAAATCAGCAGATGCTTAGGTCACTGATATAAAATGACATAGTATTTGCATATAACCTATGCACAGCCTCATGTATACTTTAAATCACCTTCAGATGTCTTATAATACATAATACAATGTAAATCCTGTGTAAATAGTTTCTTTTGAGACGGATCTTCCTGTCACCCAGGTTGGATCAGTGGCGACCTGGTGGGTTCACACCATTCTCCTGCCTCAGCCTCTCCGAGTAGCTGGGACTACAGGCGCCCGCCACCACGCCCGGCTAATTTTTTGTATTTTTAGTAGAGACGGGGTTTCACCGTTGTCTCGATCTCCTGACCTCGTGATCCGCCTGCCTCGGCCTCCCAAAGTGCTGGGATTACAAGCGTGAGCCACCGTGCCCGGCAGTATGTAAATAGTTTCTATACTGTACTCTTTAGGAAGTAATGACAAGAAAAAAGTCTACACATGTTCAGTACAGATACAGCTTTTTTGAATATTTTTGATACCGGTTTGGTTGAATCCACAAATGTGGAACCCATGTACACAGAGAGCCCTGTATCTATTGAGACTATGGACTATCTGTTGAGCACTCACTCTGTACTAGTGGTGTTACATTTGACTGGAGGAGAAAAAAATACACAAACCTATGTATCCTGTATAATATCTAAGTGCTACAGATGAATAAAGTAGACTAGAGGGGCAGGGAGCCCTGTGCCTGGCTTTTTAGAGTATTGCCAAGGATGGCCTGTGTCACAAGGGACATTGGAAGTGAGACCTGAGGGAGGTGAGGACATGTCATATGGCTTTCTGGGACAAGAGCCTTTCTGGAGGAGGAGAGTGAGTGAAGAGGCTTCAAGTAGGAACATGTCCGGGGGATTTGGGAAAATGCAAGACCAGCGTGGCTTGGGCAGGTGTAACTGGCATTGCCGTCTGCCCAGCAGCTGGAGGGATGTCCTGAAATGCCAGTCTGATGTCATCTTTCCCCAGTTGGAACCCTCTAATAACTTATCCTTTTACTTGGAATACAGGCCAAACTCCTACCTGGCCAGGCCTACTTGGCGAGGCACGAACCATTCCACCTAACTCTCTGAAGCCACCTTCCTCTGTGGCTCCCCACCTGACTGCCCCACGGCCACACTTGCAGCCTGCTTTCCCACCATCAAGCCTTTGCCCTGGCCATTCCTCCTGCTTGAAATGCTTGTCCTGGCTCCTTGGCTGCCACTCCTTGGAAGGGCATCTTCTGACTCCCACTTCTGAGAATGCTGTCCCCAGGCTCTCGCAGTCTATTGTGGCACCATTTTTGGTGCCTTCTTACTTGACATTATTATCTCCTATTACCTGGTGACAGAGGGAGGAAGGAGTGGAAAGGGAGTGACCCAGAAAATTTGCCCCACGATGATGGGAGTATAGGAGAAAGAGAGAGAGAGAGATGGAGAGAAGAGAGATGTCACTACCAGGTTATTCCACATCACTCTGCCCCACTGTGAGCGTCTTGAAGGAAGGAACCTCATCAGTCTCATCAGTTTTGTTCTTCACAGGGAACAGTTCTGAGGGACATCTGTAGTCACCTGAGTATCTTCTGTGCCTGGAGCAGTGCTGAGCACACAGCAGCTCTTCAGTAAATATTTATTGAATAATGAGTGACTGGGTGAACCAGTGAGCGACCTTTGTTTGAGACACCAGAATGAGAGGTTTTCTTGTGAGACTTAAGGCTTCCCAGGGAAGATTTAGGCCAAACATCTGCACTCAAATGTCCGCATTTGTTGACCAGAAGAGAAAACCTGTGGGGATGCCCGGTGGAGAGGTTGGGGGAAAGCTTTCTTTTGCACTCTCTCCATATTTTCATCAAAAAGACGTTTTATTCAAGTTCTCCCCAGTGCCAGGAGCTCCTGGAACCCTGGGCAGCCCTTGAGGACTGGCTGTTATCGGCCACACCACAGAATCTGCTGCCAGCACTCTTGTTGTGACATTTTTTCTTTTAGCTAATGAACAAGAAACCACCCACTTATAGAGCCTAAAGCTGACTATGAGTTTGTGCTTTCTACCTGGGAAGCTTTGAGAATTGCAGATTCTCTCACCTCCAGGGTGAGAGGTCCCAGATCCAAACATCTAAGCTTAGATGGGGATGGGCTTGGCATCCTGCCTTTAGAACAAGGTTCCCAGTGACTTTAATATACTTGGTCTGAGCACCATACTCTGAGGGTCATACACTGGGTCTTGGGCCCCAGGCTTGGTTTTGGGTATGAAGAGGTGGTGTATGTGTGCAGTGTGTGTGTATTAGTGTGTGTATGTGTGCAGTCTATATATCTAGGCAAGTTTTTAATGTCTGATAAAGATGTCTGATAAAGTCCCATCAGAACACTGGCATAGAAGTCTGCCATCATCAGCCTTCTCCTATCACTTTCAATTATAATGCCTTTCCTGTCCTTTAAATTTTCTAATAGGGCTCTGTGGTAGATGGGGCCAGCATGTTTCTTGTCCCCATTCTACAGAGGAGGACACAGTTCTGAAGTTAAATGGCTTCAAGTCTCAGTCTCAGGATCCTCTCACCATGGACTAAGCAGTCCACCAATTTCCCCTATACTCATGGGGGACCATGTCATGACATGCTGGTAGCAGAAGGAGAAAGGACAAGGATGGAGACAACTCAGAAAATCTGTCCCACAGTGGAAGTGTAGGAGAGAGAGAGACAGATAGAGGGAGGTGAAGAGAAGAGAGGTGTCGCACATGGGGCTGTCCGTCACCTGGAGTCCAGCCTGTGTATTTCAGAGAAAGCAAAACACCAAGAAACCGCATGTGCTGAGAAGAAAGTCCTGGGATCAAGATGAGCCTTGGTCCACCTCTCAGTGCTGTCCCCCAACTCTCTTGTCTTTGGCAGCACATCTCAGCCTGGGGCCAAGCAAATACCCCTGAGGAGGCTGGGCTCTGGAGAAGCCGGTATTTACCCACAATCTCTGTTTTGGAAGTAATTAATCTTCGAATGTACGAGCCCCTTTGTGGTGGAAAGCGCACGCTGACACTTTTGTGTAAACACCCAGCTTAGCATATTGACAAACTGGTGGCTGTTACTTTGATCCCGGGCTGCCGGCTCTGAAAAGGCAAGCCAGCTCTGGGCTGCCCCACTGGGCACAAAGGCAGCTCTAATCCCCTCTACACTCCTCTGCGATCCATATTTAGAATTTGGAGTCTTTATTTTCTATATCCACTTAAGCTCTGCTTGGAGTTTGTTTAGTAACCTTCTTCCTTCTTCATGCTCGCTGGTGACTCAGAAGTTCGTTTTCTTAGCAAGGCATGCAGCAAAATGCCAAAGTAGCAGATGACCCGAATGAAAACCCTTAAACTCACATAGATTTAATCACTGCAGCAAATTGGAACCATTTGTGGTCAGGTTTTGATGGCGATCTATAAAGATTTCTCCCATTCTCCCCTCTGCTTTCTTTTTAAGTGGCTTAGTTAAGGTTAGTGAGAAAAGGAGGCATTGATGCCAAGGTCCATGGGGTGGGGAAAAGGGACACTTACATTGTTTGTCATCAGCTCTCAGGACATCTGTAGCCACCTGAGTGTCTTCCAACAGCATGGGGCAAATTTTTGGGGTAGTCAGCAACTCTCCCACGCATCGCAGTAGCCAGGACTGTGCAATCCAGAAAACAGGGAGGTTTCATTGCTGGGAGTTTCTGCCGAAGGCTTGGGGCCCTCTTAAGAAAATATTGTGTTTTGTGACTTTTGTCGCCTCCAGTTACCCAAATAAGGCAAGGGAAAGGTTGGTGCATTGTTTTTTTCATGAACAAAGAAGAAATCAGACCCGATCTGTTATGATTTCTCCTTAAGCAAACCAAACAGAGAGAGCTTTAATGAAGACGCCGATCCTGGACTGAGGCTGACCCAGGCAGCGCCATGAGAGTGTCAGATCTGTTTCTGATAAAATCGACATTGAGGTTTTGAAGAATGAATCAGAAAGGAAGTTCAATTCTATTTCACGACTGGGCTGAACTAAATAGAAGGGGAAAGCTCATCTGTAATTAAAGGGAAGCTTTTCTTAAAAGTTTTTTTTTCTGCAACATTTTTAGAAATTTCTAGAATTTGGATTGCTCTCAACAATCAGTTTTCAGGGTTCTGTCTGATTTCTTGAGACCAGATGGGAAAGCAAATTTGCAAAGACTTCAGCAACAAATTTCACTGAACAAATGATGGAAAAAGTTACCCAATAGGGTCCTTTCCCCAACCTCCTTTTTTTCCTCCCCATCTCTAGTTTCTATGATTATAGTTGGAGAGAAAATTCAGGCTGAAAGAAATTTGATATTTATTTTCTGTGAACTTTAATAAAGAAAGTGGTGGGTTCAGGGCTTTTTTTTTTTAAGGCCCTTTGGACAAGTCAATTTTTAATTTTTTTAAATAGCACCTTTTGGCATAAAGCTGCCGGTGTGTGATTTATGGAACTGTGAAGGGGTTGTGCTGAGAGCTGTTCCCGGCAGGTTGGTGAGAGACTTTGAAGAGGCTTTTGACTCTGGGAACCCACTCTTCGTGGGACCCGTGTTCACCCAGGCAGGCCTTTTAAAATGTTTAGTGCTCGAGCCTTCGCTTGAAGTCCATGTTTGTTTGGGTTTGTGGAATCCCTTTCCTTTCTTCAACATTCTCAGATGTCCTTGGTTTAGGCCCAGTGATCAGCCATAATCCACTCCAGCCCTGTCTAGGAATAGTCCACTTTGTTCATAAGCACATAACATAACTTCAGCCCCCAGGGACTCTGTTGTGAAATGGAATCCCAGACGCTCCAAGATGTCTTGGGAGATAAGGGCAGCCCTAATCCCAGGGTCACCCCGGCCCTGAAGGAGCAGGAGTTCACCTATACATCACGACATCATTATCAGCCGGGGACCCCAAGCAGCAACAACCCACCACATTTTCCACAGGGTTTGGCGGTGTTAAGAAAATACCCTCTAGCATGGTGTTATTTTAGGCTGAAACAAAAGTCGACATGAATGGCTGGGGGGAACAGAGGGGGCATTGTTCTCCCTGTGGCCGGGTGCTCAGAACTGGCCTGAAACTGGAATCCAACAAACGGAGAAGTAAATGCCATCACGTACAAATGAGCTCTCGAGTGTCCAAGGGATCAATTGAGCACAGAGGGCGGCCGGGCCAAGGATTTTGCCAGGCCCCGGGTCATGGGAAGTTTGGTTTCCAGAGGACAGACGGAAAGTGCCACCCGATTTGCAGTGGTATGACAACTGACTTCTAGGGGAGGCCACCTGCTTGTGAAAAACAGGAGAACCAAATATCAGCGGCTGGCTTTGGGAGGCACTGGCTGGGGCATGCCAGGCACTCTTGTGAGCCCCTCAAACAGATTGTCCCATTTGATCTTCCCAGACACCCTACAAGGCAGGTACTATCATATGTCCCTTTTACAGATGAGGAAACTGAGGCAGAAGGTGGTAGACTTTCCCAAGGCCACAGGACTGCGGTTGGAGGACCCATGATTTAAAGCCGGGCAATCTGGTTCTGTAACCCACACCCCTTTGATCTGTACCTGATCACCTTATTCTCCTTTTCCTTCTCCCTGTGTTTCTTATTCTTGGCACCTCGGTGATATGGCGGGTGCTGTCAGTAGCCTGCACAGAAGCCCTCAGTCCTTACTGCGTCAGTGTGAACTGGTGGCCCAACTTTCATCTGCCAGTATCTGCATGCTTTTGCTTGAAGGCTTTTTTTTTTTTTTTTTTTTTTTTTGCCATGGGAGTCTGCTCTGCCCATTTTTGCAACAGACCAGAAGTGCCAGGAAATGAGCACCCTAGAAGTGCTGGGAAATTCACAATCAATGACAGTTGGTGTTTCAATACCACCGTTCCCTTGTCTATCGGGTGGGAAAAATCTGAGGTGGGTGTTCCACGATGGTCCCCAGAGTTCTTTCCTGTGGTTGAGCCCACGGTGGTGACCTCCTTGAAAATGCATGTTTTAGAGGCCTCCTTTTCTTCCTGGCCTCACATCCTTACCCGCCAGCAGTCATCCTGGGATTCCTGGATTCCCTTCGTAATGTCACCTTCTTTTTCTTTTTTCTTTTTTGACAGAGTCTCGCTCTGTTGCCCATGCTGGAGTGGAGTGCAGTGGTGCGATCTTGGCTCACTACAACCTCCGCTTCCCGGGTTCAAGCGATTCCCCTGTCTCAGCCTCCCAAGTAACTGTGCCACCATACCTGGCCATTTTTTTTTTTTTTAAGTAGAGATGGTGTTTCACCATGTTGGTCAGGCTGCTCTCAAACTCTTGACCTCAAATGGTCCTCCCACCTCGGCCTCCCAAAGTGCTAGGATTACAGGCGTGAGCCACTATGCCCGGCTACCTTCCTTTAAATCCTCATCTCTAAAACAGCTTCTGGAGGAACACAAGACAAGTCTGAGGATCATACCTCTGTGTGATTATTTGATTAATATCTGTCACCTTTATAAACCTACGAGTTTAACATTGTATTCCTGGGGACCAGCTGAATGCCTGGCTCGTAGTAGGTGCCAAGTAAATACCTATTAAATGAAAGGATTTTGAAGTACAAAGTCCCTTTCTATCAAACAGAAGTTTATATTTTGATAGTTCTCTTATGACATTATCTTGCATTTAAAGCAGATTTATTTATTTATTTAGAGACAGGGTCTCTCTCTGCTGCCCAGGCTGGAGTGCAGTGGTACAATCACAGCTCACTGCAGCCTCGACCTTCTGGGCTCAAGTGATCCTCCTGCCTCAGCCTTCCGAGTATCTTGGACTACAGTAGGATGCCACCATGGCCAACTAATTTTTTTAAATGAATAAAAATTATTCTTTTAGAGATGTGATCTTGCTATGTTACCCAGGCTCATCTCAAATTCCTGGCCTCAGGCAGTCCTTCTGCCTCAGCCTCCTGAGTTACTGGGATTGCAGGCATGAACCACTGCATTTAGCTAAAGTAGTTTTATTTAAAGTAGTTTCATTCTTTATTGAGGAGCTACTTTGTGGGAGATTGGAGACCCCTTCCTATTCCTCTTCTGTCTTGCCTAGGGTTAGGATGAACCAGCTTCTCTATTAGGGTAAGATTAAGTCCTTTGGAGGTTGTTTCAGAGACTGGCCAGCTTTTACCAAATCTTTGTCCTCTTCCTAGACCATATTTCCCAATTTCCTTTGTAATTAGCTGTGCCACGTGACTGAGTTTTAGCCAATGTAATTTGAGCAGATATATACCACTTCCAGCCCAGCCCACAAACATCCCCCACTGGCAGTCTTCTGTGCTTCCCCCTTCTGTGGGTTAAGGCCAATGAATGGCCCACATTAAATACAGCAGAGAACACCATACAAAAAGTCTAGATCCTGGAGTTGCTGCTTGGAAGAGAGCTGCACATTAACCAGTAACAGTCATTTTGGACTTTACTAGTAAGAAATTTTCTATTGTATTTGAATCCTCACACATTTTGGGGCTTGTTTGTTACAGCAGCTGATATGATCCTAACACTGAAGCTCTAGGTACTAACAAGAGTTAGTGTTCTTTGCTTCTTCCCTGCTGTGTATAAAATAAGTATTAAATATGTCCAACACAATTCCAATTTCCCTATGATAGCTACTCTCATTAAAAGACAAATCAACTAGCAAAGTCTTAATTATTTTCAGTACTAGAAGGGTAGTGTCTTGCTTTACTGGCACCATAAGTAAATACTTATTTGGCCTCCTAGATAATCCCACAAGCTATTTTTTCTGGAAAGGACTTGTCTAATAGGCTGGTGCACAGACACCTGCTCCATCCAATAACCTTGGGTTGAGCAAATGGAATTCAAGGGCACTGCTGTTTTCTATAGAGGTTCAAGGGCATTGCTGTTTTCTATAGGGGTTCATGGGCATTGCTGTTTTCTACAGAGGTTTAGGCAGCAGTCCCCACCCTCCTATGGGCTCCAGGACCAAAGAAGGTGGGTCTGAGGATTAAGGGCAGAGACACGCTGATCCCTCAGAATTGTCTTTCAGCTTCCAGGCTTTGGAAATGTTCTCCTAAGCTTCCATAGAACCCAGAGGGAAACACAGCCATGCAACCACCATAAGGCTCTGTGGCCACTCTCCTCACCAGTTGCTACCTTTCTTCGGAGGAGCTGGGCGTGTTGGGAAGCTGGTGATTCTGGAACCAGGCAGAGATTAGGGTTTGACTCTTTGATCTGTCTTCTCCTTGTCATTATCCCCATTTTACAGATGATAGTTGGGGACAGATTTCTGAACCTACACCTTGACCCCAAATCAAGCCATACTTAATGTGTGAGATGTGGCCCGTTCTGAGGCAATGGTCTGGGCAGAGAGTGCTATAGGGTGCTTAACAGCGTGGGCCTTCCCAGGCTTGCAGCATGGCTCTGCCTCCATGGGCAAGTTACTCAGCCTCTCTGTGCCTGTGTCTTCTTGTGTGAAATGGGATTATGAATAGTATCTATGTCGGGGCCCATTGTGAGGCTGAAATGAAGTGATGCCTGTGCATTTATGACAGTTCCTGCACACAGTATGCTCCTATACTTCTTATTGGAAGTCTATGGGGATTAGCAGACCCCATCCTTGTGGTCAACAGCCTTATAGCTTCTCCACAGCAGAAGCAGGTGACAGTGGTCCGAAGATATGTTTGGGGCCTGGCCTGTGAAGAGAATGGTCACTTGGTGGGGGGTACATCTGGAGCCTTTGCAGTCTCAGGAGACCACAGATCAGCACTCCCTTGACCTACTGGGTAGACACTTGATGCTCTGTCTGAGGGATGAGCCTCCATCACAGGAAGGCGTGGGTCTTTCATTGGACCCTCCTTCCAAAGGCACAGTGACTGCTGAACAAGAGAGAGGAGACCTTTGCTGGTTGTTGGGCTTAAAGAGGCTGTTTCTAGGAGGAGGACTGGGGAAAAACCCAGGAGATTCTGGTCTGAGTTGATCACCCATGCCAGAGGAAACGTAGCATTCCTTACGGTCAAGCACTTGGCCTTCAGCCACACGTACCTGACTATGCATTCCACACACCCACATAAGCCAGTCTTTAACTGTCTCTTCCCCAGTTTCTTAGCTGTAAAATGGGATTGTTGATAGTATTTCCCTGATAGGACGGACGGCTGTGAGGACTGTGTGGGATGATGACGTCCATATAAACACTTTGCATCATGGAAGCAGTCAATGTATCCCTGAATACATTTTTTCCCCAAGTGTAAAATTGGCATAGGACTTAAAGGATTCTAGCAGTATAAAAGGTTATGCAGTGAAGAGTAACTCTTTCCTACTCTTGACCCCTTAGTTGCAGAGAGTGTCTACAGAGAAGACACTGGTTATCAATGTCTTGTGTAAAATGCCAAAGATGGTCTCCATATGCCAACATGGAAATGATACATAGCCATTTTTGATCTACAAAAATGGGAGTTTCATATGGTTCAATCTAAGTGGTGTGTGTTGCATAAACAATGGTAGCCTGCTATATACACTGTTTACATCTTGTTTATTTTTCAACGTAATAATATCTTTTAGAGAACATTCCTTGCCATTTCTTACAGACATTTCTCATTCTTTTCAACAGTCGTGAAGTCTTCCAGCATGAAGGCATACCTTCTTTTATTTAACTCTTGGTGAATAGTACCTGGGTTTTTTCTGTGTGTGACATTTTTGGAGGAGGAAAGGAAAGTCGTGCATTCAGGCATTCTCCATCCCCCAGACCCCAGGCCAGCCCCCAGCCTCCAGCACCTGTTATTTCTTCTCTGTTCAGTAATTCCCTGGAGTGCACATTTTTCTCATTGCAACTGCACTAGACCCAAGTTTTGGGTTCCTGCTCTGTGCCTAAACATGCCTTAGATCTCTTCATAACTCAGCTTGTAAGTTGAGGCCTCTTAATTTGGCCCACAGGACTCTTTAACGCCCTTTAAACCCCGTTAAACCCATGTAATGAGTTTCCCCTTGCTGTGCTCCTGGCCGTGAAAGCTGAGAGCCAGGACTCAGGCCTCCCACCTGTTCCAGAGATTAGGCTGCGCTGCAGAGGCTGTGGGGCCGGAGGGAAGGGACAGGGGTCAGCCATGAAGTGGGACTCCTGGTTGCAGTGGGTGTGTGGGTGCCCCGAGGCCATGGGCAGGCATTCACCGGGGGTGTGAGCATTAACCTGTGGTGGCTGGGGACAGTTTCAGCACCCAGTGTTCCCATGGTGTGTGGAGGTGTGCGGGCCACTTTGCGTGGACCAAGGGAGTGGGGGTCAGAGCTGTCAGGGGTCCGCTAGGATGGGAGGCAGATGCTCGAGGTGGCTTCCTCTCTCTAGAGAATCTGGAGGCACAGAGACAGCTGTGCAATGAGTCTTCCTAAAATGCTGTCCTCCGCATGTCAGCACTGTTCTAGAATCTTCTTTCCATGGCTATGAGGGATGTCTGCTGGTTTACATGTATGGGGTCCTGCCTCCTCCTTTCGCACTCACACACACAGTCTGCATGAGTAGGGAGGCCTGACTATAGTTCAGAAGTCCAGCTCTGTGCATGTGACCCAGGACTAGCCAATCAGAGTATTCAAGGCTGCTGCCTATCATGATTGGTTCAGGGGTAGTCCCTGCCAGCCTGTAATTGGTTAAGGGGTGGGCCCATGACCCAGGTCTGGCAAATCAGAATATTTAATCCATTGGCCACCATCTCTGTTTTAGAGATAGATGCATAGTTCGATGGTGGTTCGAAGAAATTCAATCCCAGAATGCTCTGTGGGAATAATTAGGAAAGAGATACACTCTTTCTATGGAGGTAACTGGAGGTGAGAATGCCAGTTTAAAGGCTGGAGGCCAGCTTGTCACCATGAGAGAAAGCCTACTTGACATGGCTTAGACAGAGGAGAACAGGGGCTAGAGAGAGAAAAGGCAAGATTGAGGCTGCTGGTATCCTTGAGCATTTGGATCCACTCATACCTGAAGATGTATATTTACATGAACACATACACCTCTCTTTTTTACTTAAATCAGCTTGAACTGAGTTTGTGGATTTCTTTTAACTCAGAGTTCTAACTAAAACACCTCACCCACTACAGATACCACACTCTGCAATACGACTTTCAGAGTGACCTCAGCCTACCTCTCCTTCCTTTCCTCTCTGGGCAACCTTCCTTTACACAGCCCTAGAAGCCCTAGAATTTGCCTTTGACACATCCTACTTTCAGTTCATTGCTCAGTCCTTTCTCGCTACATTGCAAGTCATTTCCCACTCCTTCTCAACAAGTCATTGCCAGCTAACATTTGGCTCCTAAAGCTCGAAGTCTGGGGACAGCACAATGTTCTTCTTAACACACAAGAGCTTGTCACCCAGTTGCGGGTAGCTTTGCAAAAAATGCGTGCTCAATAAAGAACAAATGAAGTAATTGAATGAATGAGGAAGTGGATCAAAGAGAGAGGAGGTGGGCTCATATTAATAATGTTTATATCCATCCAAGACAGACTTAGTTAGTTTCCAAATGAGAGGGACAGACAATCCAGGCTTCTGGGAGGGATCAGGAATACGAACGACAGGCACTAGGAAAGATTTGGAGGAAGCTGCCAGTAGAATGTCAAGCTAAAGCTTTTAGGTGCTTCTTATGGGCAATGGACATCCACTGAAGGTTTAGGAATGTACGTGTAACATGCAAAACTACGTTTCAGAGATGCTAAGCAGACAATGGTAAGAGGGCTGGATTGGACAGGAAAAGACCAGTGACAGTTGAACTAATGATGGGGGGATTTGAAATACATCCTCTGAAGGTTGATGTGAGCCTGGCATATGGGGTGATAGAGATAGATCATGGGTGGCTTTGGGGAGCTTCCTAGGTTCCACTCTTGAAAAGTCTTCTTTAGTAGGTCTGAAGTTGGGCAAGATAATCCCCATTTCTAAAAGAGCTCACAGAGGATTCCAGTGCACACTTGTGTCCTAGGGTTTGGGTTCATGGGTACTGGAAGGGTGATGGGAGAAAGAGAGACATATGAGAGAGTCACTGGTTTGGAGGGAAAATAGCAAGCCTCCTATTTAAAAAAAAAATTTAAAGAAATGGCAGCATTTTGGGAATTGGTAGGATGTTCATGTGTAGGTCCCCAGCACATCCATGAAGAAAGACATGTAGCTAGAAGTCAACAATTCTGGAAACCAGATTGGGACGCTGTTCTTGTAGAGCTGATGGACTCATCAGAATTAGTCACCAATAGATTAAAATAGGAAAATTCATAAAATGCTGGATTTCTGAATTTAGTGGAAAAGTTAGCAGATCTGCCCAGTTGGAGCCACCTTCCCACGTGGTATCCCTAGGCCTAAGCTGAGATGTGGCTGCTCTTCTTAGTAAGAGCCTGTGCTCTCAGCTTGTCACAGTTTCCATCATTCCCTAATACCTCACGTCCAACCCATGTGGTTCATTGACATTACCTGCCTGGCATTCGTTGGCATTTATAATAGTGACCCTCAGTGTCCTCACATGTGGGGATAAGCACGTGAGTGAGAAGGCAGCAAAGGACCTAAAATATGACCCTAAGAAGTTGAGTAAAACAGAGTCATGGATGCCCTGGAAAAATAAAGCCAGAAGTTAACAGTGTCAAGGGAGCAGCTCTGATCATGAGTAAATGATTACTTCACTGGTCCCAATTTCTTCTTCTTCTTCTTTCTTCTTATTTCTTCTTCTTCTTCTTTCTTCTTCTTTCTTCTTCTCCTTCTCTTCCTCCTCCTCCTCCTTCTTTTTCCTCTTCTTCTTCCTGTTCTTCCTCTTCTTCTTCTTCTTTTCTTCTTCTTCCTCTTCTTCTTTTCTTCTTCTTCTTCTTCTTCTTCTTCTTCTTCTTCTTCTTCTTCTTTCTTCTTCTTCTTCTTCTTCTTCTTCTTCTTCTTCTTCTTCTTCTTCCTCTTCTTCTTCTTCTTCTTCCTCTTCTTCTTCCTTTCTTCTCCTTCTCCTTCTTATTCTTTCTTCTTCTTCTTTCTTTTTCTTTCTTTTTTTTTTTTTGAGACAGGGTCTCAATCCATCACCCAGGCTGGAGTGCGGTGGTGTGATCTCGGCTCACTGCAACCTCTGCCTCCCAGGTTCAAGTGATTCTCGGATTCTTGTGCCTCCCAAGTAGCTGGGATTACAGGTGTGCACCACTGAACCCAGCTAATATTTGTATTTTTAGTAGAGACAGAGTTTTGCCATGTTGGCAAGGCTGGTTTTGAACTCCCGACCTCAGGTGATCAGCCTGCCTGGGCCTCCCAAAGTGCTGAGATTACAGGCATTCACCACCATGCCCAGCCTCAATTTCTTATTTATAAAAAAGGCTTAATAATATCTGTTAAAAGGGCTGATAGGTGCTTCAGATGTCTTAATGCTTGTGAGACTCACTTATGGCTTAGAAAGGGCTACAGAGCAGTAAGCTATTGCTGTGAGAGGTGGGGGGGTATCCCAAGGAAGATAGGTTTGCATCCCACTTCTGCAACTGACTAGCTGTGTGACATTGAACTAGATAGTTGATCTCCCTCAGACTAAACGCCCTCCACTGTAAACTGGGACAGTGATGGCCACACATCAGGGCTGTTGGGAAGATAAAATAAGACACAGCAGAATTTCATCTTCTGGATGGGTGTTAGGTTCTGAGAGCCAGCACATAAGCCAAAAATTGTGTACATTTAAAATTATCATTGCAAATTCTTATTCTTATTCTTATTTTTTTTGTTTTTTTTTGAGATAGAGTCTTGCTCTGTCCCCCAGGCTGGAGTACAGTGGCACGATCTCAGCTTACTGCAAGCTCCACATCCTGGGTTCATGCCATTCTCCTTCCTCAGCCTCCTGAGTAGCTGGGACTACAGGTGCGCGCCACCACGCCTGGCTAAATTTTTTGTATTTTTAGTAGAGACGGGGTTTCACCATGTTAGCCAGGATGGTCTCGATCTCCTGACCTTGTGATCCACCCACCTTGGCCTCCCAAAGTGCTGGGATTACAGGCATGAGCCACCGTGCCCAACCGCAAATTATTAAAAATAGTCTTGAGCAGTTAATTTTGAGGATAGACATAAAACATGTACAATGATGGACACTATATAAATAGTGTAGATACCAGATACACTTTTACAGAATGCCAAGTATTTTAAAGTAGAATTAGTTGGCTAAGCTCACATTGAAGATTCATGTATACTTACTAGCGGCTTCCCTATGTAGGTGAGCAACACTTGAAAACTTCCTGCAGGACTTTTGGGCTCATGACTGAATACTCTGTATGCTCTCATCAGGTGATGGTTTTAGGAGGTCATTAGGAGGCTTCGTAGTTGCAAACAAAATCTTTGAAAGCAACTGTTGGGGTTACATAATGCTTCGATAGTCAAGAATAGTTGACTTAATTAATGATGTTCTATTTTAGAGAATATCATTTTAAATGCATGAAGTACAGTTAAATGAAGTGCTTACCATATACCAGATACTTTTCTAAGTGCTTTCGTTGTGTTGCTTCACATAATCTTTGCAATGACTCTGTGAAGTAGGGGCTTTAATTATCCCCATGAAGGCATTGAGTCATGCCATATTAAAGTAAGGTCACACAGCTAGACGAGAGCAGAGCCATACCTGAGCCATCACTGCTGGGTCCCAAATCCTGATTTTAGTCATATACTGAATTGCAGCTTGAAGCAGGTGTGGAGGGAATGGTTTAAATGTGTGAAGTATTTGGAATGTATTAGATGGAAAAGCATGTGTTTAAATAGGTGAACATGATTGCTCCCTCTGTAGACCCTAGGTGTATCATCTGTTGCCAAGGGATAGGGAATGCCTTGGTTTACACATCAAAGCTCCTGCACATAGGAGGGCGTCCTTAGCATGGTGGAGAGTTTGGTTACTGTCTCAATGAGAGCTAGTTTAGGGGCCCAAGGAAAAATCCCAGGAGGCTGGAGGTCTCCCTGGAGGTGCAGATGCTCCAGAAAGGACAGAGACCCTGAGTGATAACTTTTTATTTGTGGCTACTCATTTTCAGGCTGTGAACATCACTACCTTGGGGGAAAGGTGTCCCTGAGGTTGTGGGGCTTGGGAGAAGTACCAGGGAGACACACAAAACCTCTCACTACAGACTGAAGCTGGTGCTTCACCAAAAACAAGGAGAGCAGGAGAGCTATTGGGTATGTCTTTGGGTATCTGCATCACGGGAGGGTAAAGTGAGCACAGAGAGGCCTCTGTGGAGCTAGGTTACAGAGGGTCCCTGCATGCTGGCTCACCACTGGGGAATATGGACATTTTTACAAGTAATGGATGGCTCTCAGCTCCCTCCTGAAGATCACTGTTTATGCTGGAAACTTGGTTGTTGTAGCTGAGGTTGCCGAACCTCAAATGAACCACTCTTTTATGAAGTAAAAAGTTGCATTGCCTTTCTTCCAACCCATGGTTCTCAGAGGTGAATTGTGCACTCTTCATCCTCCATGATCCCCAATGCATCGCCTTATCACATCACACATTTGGGCTTTCTTATCTGAAAGTGCAAGAAGGCCCATGATGCTGATATGACCCTGGAAAAGACAATCTGGTTGAGACCAGTGGCAGTTTTTAAACCATGGATCCCAGATTCTGTGACTCTCCTCCCATCAAGAGATGGAGTCCCTTAAATCTGGCAAAGCTAAGGACTACTTCATCCAACAGGGGCTGGTGGAAGCTATACCATGTGACTTCTGTGGTGAGGACAGAAAAATGCTTTGCAGCTTCCTCCTGGTCCTTGGGACTTTTCTTTTGGGGTAGCTAGACACATGCAAGGAGTTTGACTACCCTGAGACCACCATGCTGGGGAGGCCAAACACAGATGCTGGGATTGCTCAGATTGGTAGCCCAGCTGTGCTTCAACTATAAGCTGTGTGGATGAGCCTTTTGGGATGTTCAGCCCCCTCAAGCCCTCAGATGTGTGCAGCCCCGGCTGAGAGTTGATTGCAACCTCACAAAAGACCCCCAGTGAGAAGAACCTCCCAGCTGAGCCTTTTCCAAATTCTTGACCCACAAAGTTGTAAGCAAAATAAAATTGTTATTTTAAGCTGCTGGGTTTTGGGTACAGTGTGTTGTGTAACAGTGGTAACTGGAACAGGACCAAAGCTTCATGAGAACCTTCTGGAAATCTTGAGATGGAATATAGACAAGGGGAAAGAGCTCCAGGAACAGACAATACCAACATCTTCAGGTGTGCCTGACTTGGAAGGGCTGAGTGGACTGAAGTGCAGGGAGGAGAGGAAGCTTTTGTCTTATGCATCTTGAGTTAGCAGCCTTCCTCAGATTGCACTCAGGGCATCTCCCCAGCGGGAGTCTGAAGCTTCACTAATCTGGCTCACTGGCACACTCAGCACATCGGGCATAGTTTGGGGGTACAAGGGGAAACCTGGCTCTCCTCCTCACCTAGCAGGCCTCATTAGGCGATATGTCCCTGGTGAGGCAGTATTGACCCATGGCTAGATGACTGACTCTGGCTTCAGACAGATCAGGTTCAAATGCCAGCTCTGCTGACACACCTATGAGCCCATGGTTGCATAATTTACTCCCTCTATGCTTTACTTTGCTCTCCTATAAAGTGGGACTCATAGATATGCCTACCAAGTATATGGCTAGGTGGAGAATTAAATTAGATTGTAAATAGCAAGAGCTCAGAACATATAATAAATGCTGGACACTATTTGTTATTATTTAATTCACCATGTTGAATTTAGGGATCTGGTTCTCAATCTTTTAGGATTGGAAGCTCAATTGTATGGGCCAAGGGAGAATGAAATAGACTCACATTAACCAGCATGGAGTCTGATGTATAAACCTGAATGTTTATAAACTAAATGGCAATCAGAAATACAGCTATCCAACAATGTGGTATGGTCACATGGGCAAAGCAGTGTACTCCTTTTACTTATGGGAGGACTAATTCTAATGGGAAGATTACTTTGGAGAGTAAACAGTGGGAAGAAATAGGAGTGGAATCAGATCTCAACTAATCTGAGGCCTCTCACCTCCCCAGAGAGAGAGTTCTAGAGGGAAATGCAGTGTTCAAGTCTGACAGGCCCTGATGTACTTTCTTTGGGACCCACAAACTTTTGACTGCCTAGGTTTTCTTTTTCTGTGATCTAAGCAAGTATGGCCCAGATTTCAGTCATTTCTGTTGGGAGATAATTCTCCATGGGCCTCTCCCATTTCTGCATCTTGCAAGGGAGGTACTAACTGGCTTTTGTCATCTCTGAGAGGAGAGCAAAAGATGCTGTTTGTACAGCAGACAGCTTTGGAAGATGGAGGCATGCTTATTGCCCATTATAAAAGATTCTGGTTCCCTAAGCTATGGGTTTCTCTTCCATGAGGCAACCCCCTACATGTGCAGAAATCCATCTGGCCACCTGCATCACTCCTGTGGGTTTCAGAACAACAGGAACTTTTGCAAATATGTGGTACTCACACTCTTTGCTGAGCCATAAGTAATCAAACTCTCTGTCTCTGACCCCAAAGTCTTGTGTCTTCTGCCAGCATCCATGAAACTGGCAAGCAAACTTAACTTGCAAGTAGGATGAAATTTCAGATCCTTTCAAGTTCTTGATAATTCCCACCCACTCTTTCTGATTTTTTTGCCATGTCTGCAGAGTACCTATGCAATTACTACTTTATATGTCTATAAATCAGACCCCTCTTTGAAATTGTTGATTTATTTAAAAAGGAAACTTTATAGAATGACAGTCTTTTTCCTCTTATCTGTGGTTTTGCTTTCCAAGGTTTCAGTTACCCACAGTCAACCACAGTCCAAAAATAGGTGAGTACAGTATAAGAAGATATTTTGAGAGTGAGACCACATTCATACAACCTTTATTCTAGTACATTCTCATAAATGTTCTATTTTATTATTGATTATTATTGTTAATTTCTCACAGTGTCTAATTTATAAATTAAACTTTATCATAGGTATATGTATAGGAAAAAACCAGTCTACATAGGTTTGGTACGATCCATGGTTTCAGGCATCCACTGGGGATCTTGGAACATATTCCTCATGGATAAGGAGGAACTACTGTACCTTAAATTAAAAACCAGTTGCTACTTTGTAAATCTAAGCTCAAGATAAGTACAAGATAAAAACCAAAAAAAGAGTACATATTGTATGACTTTATTTTTATGGAGTTCTAGAAAACACAGAACTATAGGGACAGAAAACAGATTATTGAGTGCCAGGGGCTAGGGAAGGGAGGAGAATTGACATCAAGGAGCGTGGGGGAGGTATTTTGATGGTGGAAATCTTTTTTGTAATTGTGGTTGTGGTTTTTCTACTGCATGCGTTTGTCAAAGCTCATAAAACCACATGATAAAAAGGGTAAATTTTATTGTATGTAAATTTTACTTTGGTAAACTTGACTTGCAGAAGAAAAATTAAAACCAAGGTCATTAAATTCTAGTCAGGTATTGTTGCTTGCCCAAGGCCTGAGCCTAAAGTCTGTTCTTTCTTTGCCAAAAAGGGAGGTGATGATCACGTGTTGAAGTGGTATTAAGGATCTCTCAGCACCAAACTAAGACTTTGTCCTCGTCCTCATCAGATGGATCAATCCCATGAATCATGGGATTCAGTGCTAGGAAAGCTGCATCCTCAAAAAACCCCAGACTATCTCTGTACTACCTGGAACAACTGTGGCATGTTTTGGAAACTGTGCTTCTAAGCTGACGTCTCTTCTTAGCTGTCCACTCACTCTCAGGTCTGTCTGCTTGAAATTACTCCCAGGCAACCCAATTCTCCTGCCCCATTGTACACTGACAACGCTTGGTTGCTCCAGAGAGAGCCTGGCATACTTGCTGCCTATAGAATTTATTCACTGCACTCTCTGTGGGAACTTGCTTTGGTCAGTGCCAAGTTCTTGTGATCATTTTGTTGTTGCTTGAATGAACAATTAATGCAATGAAACTGCAAATACCTGTGCCTCCATTTCCCTTTCTGCCTCAGTCGACCCCCTCTCCCCACCCCCTGCTCCAGCCACAAATCCATCTGCCAGTCTCAGCAATGCCCCACTGGGCCCACCAGTCAGTCTCCCAGACCACAGTAGGGGAAAATGGTGGCTTCCTTTCACTAGAGGGTGTGATAAATGCTACTGTGTTTTTCTTGACTGCTCCTCTATTTTTCCTGGCATAGGCCTGGAGCAGGGAGTGCTTTGTGGCTGTGTCACTGCCAATTATTAATGTGAACATCATCATCGGTGGCTGTTGCTGCTGCCTGGTGTTGCAAGCTAAGCTCAGCCGGGCTTTGCACGGCTCCGCAATGATCTCTATAATTAACTTAGATGATTCACTGCTGTACACCCATTGTGCTCTTTTCAAGGCTGGCGACATCCATTTACATGAGGAGCTAAAAACAAGTATTGCCTTCTCTTGGAGGAGTTTCCAAGTGCTCACCCACCCGTTCTCTCCCTAATGAAACAACTTGACCTCACCCTGCCCTCGCTGCCTGTCAGAAAACCTAGTACTTGAGACTAGGCCACTGAGGATAAACTGTTTTGTCCCCCTTTTTTCAAGGCTGGGGGCCACATGCACTGCCCCCACCCCCACCTTTTTTGGAGACAAGATCTCATTCTGTCACCTAGGCTGGAGTGCAGTGGTGCAATCATAGCTCACTGCAGCCTCAAACTCCTGGGCTCAAGCGATCCTCCTGCCTCAGACTCACAAGTAGCTAGGACAACAGGCACGAGCCGTCACACCCAGCTACCCCTTATTATGGACCATGTTCAATGCTTAGCACAAGGCCCAGCAGAGAGTAGACATGCAGGAAATGTCTTATTTGAATTTTTCTCTCCCAAATTTCAGCTGTCCAAGAGGATAGAAGCTTAGAAGCATGGTCCTCAGCCCAGGGTGATTTCGTGCTGCAGGGGACACTTGGCAATATTTGGGGACACTTTTGGTGGAGGGGGGTGCTACTAGTGTTAGTGAGTAGAGGCCAGGGATGATGCTTAGACATCTTGCAGTGCACAGACAACTGCCTGCCCCCCTCCATACACCAAAGAATTATCTAGCACCAAATGGCAGTAATGCCAAGGTGGAGAAACGTCAGCTTAGATGGTGTTGCAGCAAGCTCATCTCGCCTGGATTTATTCCTGTTGGCATTTGGTTGGGCTTGGGGAAGCCCGGAGAAGTTTTTGAAGCTCTGGAATGATTGACATTTTACTGCCTGGATTTTATGTGAACTGCTACTAATGAACACGGCCTGCCTTGATGACTCTGCAGAGGGCACCATTCAAACGAACCAATTATGAAGGATTTTTTAAGGTAAACTTTTAACCAGGTAGCCTGAGGGCTTGCTGAGCATAAAAGTACAATTTAGAAAACATGAGGTTTCCTGAGGTTCCGGGAGGCCCCGGCAGGATCGATGCTGGTGCAGGAGCTTCGGGGTTGAGAACACCGTTCTCTGAAGTCGGTGGGAGACTCCAGCCACGGTGTGTTGCCCCCAAACCTTCCCCGGCAAAGAGGGGTAGAGGGCTTTTTCTTTGGGAGGAGCTGGGTGCCAGGGCGGATAGGTCTGGAGTGGGGCACCTGGAGGTTGGGGTCCTTGGCACACACTCCCCAGGCCGCTACCTTGCTCCAGCCCTTGCACTGAAATCACTGATTCCCAGCGCCTTGCTGACTCACTGCTTTCCTGCCTTTAGCCAGAGTGCTGGGGTTTTAAGTAATTTAATGATTCATTCCCTCCCTCCCTTGGCAGTTATCTGCTCTGCACCTTGTGTGTCATCCATCAGAAGCTGAGACTCAGCTCCCCCAAGATGACATGAAGGCCAGGGGCCTCTCTTTGTTTTTCCTGGTTCCTCTTCTCTCTCCAGCCCTGATTCTCCGGTAAACAGGGCATGCTGCCCAGGAAAAGCGCTTCCTTCGGGGAACCTGCTAAGGACCCTCCTGCCTGCCTCTGTTTTCTGCAGTGTTATTTCTTCTGCTGCTACGCACTTCTGGGCTTTTCCTGCAGAGTCCCCCACTCCCGTCTTCTTCATCCTCCCTTTGTCACTTGGTGCTGTGCAGTATTACCTCAGGCCCTTTGCTTGGCAAACTGACATTGGACCTGGTGTGGTGGCTCACGTCTGTTACCCCAGCATTTTGGGAGGCTGAGGCGGGATAATTGCTTGAGCCCGGGAATTCAAGAGTGGCCTGGGCAACATGGTAAAACCCTGTCTCTACAAAAATTACAAAAATTAGCTGAGCACCGTGGCACACGCCTCTGGTCCCAGCTACTCAGGAGGCTGAGGTGGGAGGATTGCTTGAGCCTGAGGATTGCTTGAAATAGAGGCTGCAGTGAGCTGAGATCAAGTCACTGCACTGCAGCCTGGACAATAGAGCAAAACCCTGTGAAAAACAAACAAAAACAAAAATAACTGACATAAACAAAAATCACAGAGTGGTGCTGGTGTGACCCAACCATGGATTTTATTTTATTTATTTTTTCTTGAGACAGCGTCTAACTTTGTCACCCAGGCTGGAGTGCAGTGGCGCAATCTTGGCTCACTGTAACCTCCACCTCCTGGATTCAAGCGATTCTCATGCCTCAGCCACCTGAGTAGCTGAGACCACAGGCATGAGCCACTATGCCTAGCTAATTTTTTGTATTTTTAGTAGAGATGAGATTTCGCCATGTTTTGGCCCGGCTGGTCTTGAACTCCTGGCCTTAAGTGATCCACCCACCTTGGCCACCCAAAGTGCTGTGATTACAGGCGTGAGCCACCATGCCTGGCCCCAACCATGGATTTTAGACTGAGCACTAAACTGGTGGCTTTAGATATTTTCTTTTCTAGATCTGTGGCCTTTAAAATGTCTTTTTATTAATTTGTTTTCCCTAGCAGGAGAACCTACTCATTCATTCTACAAATATTGAATGAGCATCTGCAGTTTGCCAAGCACTAGTCTAGCCACAGGGGACAGAGCTGTGAACAAGATGGGCAGGATTCCTGCTCTTCTGAAACTTACATTCTAATGGGGGAAAACCAACGATAAACAAATGAAAAACTATATAGTATGTCAGGTGGTGACACATGCATTGAAAAGAAAGAAGCAGGGGAAAGGGTTTGAGAATGACTGTGGGGAACGCATTACTGCGGATGGGGTGCACAGGGAAGCCTCTTTGGGGGGAGATCTTACTTGAATGAAATCTTCCTTGAAATTTCAATATTTAAAATAGCTTAAGGCCTGCCTCAGTGGTTCATGCCTGTAATCCCAACACTTTGGGAACCTGAGGCAGGTGGATCGCCTGCAGCCAGGAGTTCGAGAGCAGCCTGACCAACATGGTGAAACCCCGTCTCTACTAAACATGCAAAAAATATTAGCCGGGTGTGGTGGCGGGTGCCTGTAATCCAGCTATTCTGGAGGCTGAGGCATAAGAATTGCTTGAACCTGGGAGGCAGAGGTTGCAGTGAGCTGAGATCACGCCACTGCACTCCAGCCTGGGCGACAGAGTGAGTCTCAGTCTTAAAAAAAATAGCTTAAAGGGGAGCTACTCTGCAGGGGGAGAGGAAAAACAAGGGTGATTGGCATAGAGTCCTCTAGGAAGGCTGTGCCGAAGACTTTGCATTTCAGCTGAGCTCTGAAAGGTGAGAAGGAACCAGGATATGAAAAATAACTTTATTTTAAAATTTAAAATGTAAGAAATGTCGTTTTTTGTTTTTTTTAAAAAAAAAAAATCTAACAGCACAAAACAGTATACGGGGAAAGTATGCTAATTCCCTGGGATACTGGTCCCCTAGTCTTATTGCCGTCCCCTTCACAAATTTTATGTGTCTCCTTCCAGTAGTATTTTTTATTTACCTAAGCATTTATGTGTCCATATCTCTGTCTTTATCATCCTTCATTTAAAAACCAGTAATACCGTATTACATACAACCTTCTGCACTTTCATTTTTTTCATTTAACATAATACCCTGGAAATTTTCCTGTACTTGCTTGTGAAGTTTTTTTCCATTCTTTTAACAGTTAAATGGTATTCCTCTGTGAAACTGCATTTTCACTTATGCCACCCATCTATTGCTGGTATTAGGTGGTTTCCTGAATGTTTTCAACATTGATTTGCAGATGTGTGACACCATATATATTATATATATATCATACATCATATCGTATATATGGTATCATATATATCAGACAAATATTGGAAATAATTACATTTATTAAACATATTAATTGGAGATACCTATATAGAGAGAGATAGAGAGATACGTGAAATTCTTAGAAGCAGAATTGCTGGGTCAGAGAGGATGTGTGTTTTTCATTTTAATAGGTATTGACAATTTGCCCTACAAAAGGATTTTACATATTTATATTCCCCACTGATTTACAAAGGCAACTTTTACCTCCAATACTTATCAACAGTGTGTTTTTAAATGTTTTGATCTCTCTTGGCTATACCGATTGGTGAAAAATATCTCACTTTTGTTTTCATTTGCATTTTATTGACTCTCAGTGAGGCTGAACACCTTCAGCATGTCTAAAAAGCCTGTTGTATTTCTTGCTCTGTGAACTGCCTAGTCATGGAAATGTCAAGCTGAGAGGCCTGTTAGACGTCCAAGAGGAGATGTCAAGAACGCAACCAGATATACAAGCTGGAGCTCTAAGGATCTTTCCGGGCTGGGGCTATAATTTGAAAGTCAGTAATACATAGATGGTATTTAAAACCACGGGAATGAAGGAACTCACCTAAAGAGAAAACAAACCAAGAATGAGAAGAGGGCTGAGGATTAACCTAGAGGCACCCCAACATCTAGAAGGTGGGGGCAAGGGTGGTCAATGAGAGACCGAGAAGCAGAAGCCAGAGAGAGGAGAGGGCAGGAAAGCAGAAACAAGGAGAAGAGATGCCTCAAGAGGGAACAAGGGGTCCCCTGAGAACACAAAGAAGAAAGATTCTCTTGCACCTGAGGAAATGGAGCTCATTAATACGCTTGACTGAGAACAGTTTCCATGGTGTGATGAGGAAGCCAAGTTGGACTTGGTTGAAGAAATAGAGACAGGATTTAGAGATACTTGTGAGATATTTTGCCAAGATGGGAAATAGCAAAACAGGACTTCATTGGGGAAAGATGAGGGATCAGGGGATAGCTTTTGTTTTGTTTTGGTTTCTTGAGATGGGAGATACTGAAGTATGTGTGATTGCTGGTGAGAAGGATCCAGGACAGAAGGGGTTGTTGATACGAGTGTGTAACTGGAAAGGTGGAGACTCGTAGAAGGGGAGAAGGTTCCAGATACAAGTGGAGGGTAGCCCACGGTGGGGGGAAGAACATGTCTTTCACTATATCCAGAAAGATGAAGGAGAGTGGGGTGCAGGTGTGGCCAAGTTTGTGGCAAATGAGAGAGTGTGAATCTGATCACTTCCAGTCCCTCCATAAAGAATAAGACAGGGGTGTCAGCCCAGGGTGAGGGGAGAGGAAATGACACAAAATCTGAGGAGGGAGGAGAAGGCATGAGACGAGCATCTTGCTGAGCAGGACAGGGACTTCACCAAGGACCCAGCATAGACGTGCCAGGCAAGTTTCAATGCCCGTTGGAGCCCTGCCCTAGGCAGCTCTGCAACTGAGAAATAAGTCTATCCCAGTAGTGGGAGGCTTTGTGTTGCCGGGAGTGGTTAGTTTTGATGTGTCTGATCTCGACACTGTTCCTGGAATTATTTATGTCTGAAATGATGAAAATTCCCTCCCCACATAAAAAGTGTTGGGGAAGTGGCCAAAATACCAGCCTGCCTCTCTGGGTCGTGCGGATTACTGCTGTCACGGGCATGTTTCGCGCCCCCATCCATCTTCAGCCCAGACTCCCCAGCTCATGCCTGTCAGGACGGGGCACTGACCCCTGCTGTGGCCGAGGTTCCAGGCTTTGGGCACCATGTGGGCCTGAACACAGCTTGTGAGCAAGTGCTTTTAATAAGCATCAAGTTCCAGAGCCTCTTTTTCTTTCCTGGCCTCCTTCTTAGCATCTCAAGACAGCCAACCTCCGGCTCCCACTGAGTGTGGGATATGGTTTCCTACCTAAGTACACACTTGCCACGGGATGGGGTATGTCCTGAGGCTGTGGGGGTCATGTACACGTGGGTTTTGTGTTACTGTGTTCTACATTGTCCAGATTCAGGATCCTCATTTTCTGGGAAATCCTACTCAACGAAAAGTCTGGGTGGAGGCTTGTCTCAGACCCCACCCCCTGCTGTCTTGAGCATTGCCAAGTGCTTCCTAGTCCTACTGCATCGGTCCACTCCTCTGTAAAGTGGGATGATAATATCTGCTCTCAATATCTACTGTGTGTTTTTTTAGTGGGGGTATATAAAATTCAAATTAAAGAATGAATGCAAATTTGCATTCCGTCAAGAATGATGATGATTATGGGAGGCTGAGGCAGGCAGATCATGAGGTCAGGAGATCGAGACCATCCCGGCTAGCACAGTGAAACTCCATCTCTACTAAAAATACAAAAAATTAGCCGGGCATGGTGGCGGGCGCCTGTAGTCCCAGCTACTCAGGAGGCTGAGGCAGGAGAATGGTGTGAACCCGGAAGGCAGAGGTTGCAGTGAGCCAAGATTGCACCACTGCACTCCAACCTGGGCGACAGAGCGAGACTCTGTCTCAAAAAAAAAAAAAAAAAAAAAAAAAGATGATGATGATGATGATTATTATTTTTGAGACAGTCTCTTTCTGTCACCAAGGCTGCAGTGCAGTGGCAAGATCATAGTTCACTGCAGTCTTAAGCTCCTGGGGTCAAGCAGTTCTCCGCCCCAGCCTCTCAAGTAGCTAGAACCACAGGCACATGCCATCATGCCTGGCTAACTTACTACAACTATTTTTTGTAGAGATGGGGGTCTCGTTATACTGCCCAGGCTGGTCTCAAACTCCTGGCCTCAAGTGATCCACCTTGTCCTCCCAAAGTGACAGTCCAGGAGTTGAGACCAACTGGGCAACATGGAAAAATCCCATCTCTACAAAAAATATTTAAAAATTAGCCAGGCGTGGTGGTGCACGCCTGTAGTCCCAGCTACTGGAGACTGAGGCAGGAGAATTGCTTGAACTCAGGAGGCAGAGGTTGCAGTGAGCTGAGATTGCACCACTGCACTCCAGCCTGGGTGACAAAGTGAGACTCCATCTCAAACAAAACAAAACAGACAAAACAAAACAAAACAAAAAAAACAGAGTATCTAATGCAGAGCCAGGCCCATCATAGGTGTTCAATAAACATTGGGGAATGAGTGAATAAACAGAAGTGTGAAGTTGCCTGTTGGTAAATCTATATATGTAATAATAGCTATAATTAATCAGTACTTACTATGTGCTGGGCACTCTGCTGAGGAGTTTGTAAAATCACATCATTTATTCCTCACTGGTAGTAAATGGTCAGGTTCCCAGTTTATAGATGACAAAATAGCAGCTCAGTGAGGTGGACTTGCTCACCCAGTGTCTCCTGCTATGTAAATCCTAGGGTTGGGATTCTAACCCAGCCCTTTCTGGTTCCAGAGGCTACATTCTTAACCACTAGAGTAGATACTGTGCGTGACAGCAGAGGCCCCAACTTAGAAAGTGACACCAAGGTCCTGTGCTGAAGTCACGTGCTTCTCCCTGGGGCTGGAAGAGTTATTGCCATGAGTCAAAGGCTGGCTCATGGGAACATCAATATGCAAGGATTGAATGGGTAAATGAGCAGCTTTCTGTTCAGAGGAAGAGGAAAAGGAGGTGTGTGTGGACTCGCCGGGGGCCATTGTGCTGGTGTGGACACCCGTCAGCCACATAGGCTCAGCCACGGCATGCTCAGAGCTGTCCCAGGTCAACCAGGATGCTGACTGTGTTGGGTTACAGAATGAAGCAGGATAAGCCACAAGAGTTAATTTCTTGGCTGGGCGTGGTGACTCATACTTGTAATCCCATCACTTTGGGAGGCCGAGGCAGGCGGATCACCTGAGGTCAGGAGTTTGAAACCAGCCTGGGCAACATGGTGAAACCCTGTCTCTACTAAAAATACAAAAATTAGCTAAGCAGGTGGTGCACACCTGTAATCCCAGCTACTTGAGAGGCTGAGGCAGGAGAATCGCTTGAACCCAGGAGGCAGAAGTTACAGTGAGATGAGATCACATCACTGCACTCCAGCCTGGGCAACAGCGAGACTCCATCTCCAAAAAAAAAAAAAAAGGGATTAATTTCTTGCTGCCTGTCTAAATCAAGTAGATTTGGATTGAATAAGGCTTGTTGGCTTTTGTATCATTTCCTTCTGCATCTTGATTGGAAACAGGATGTGGTATGTTAAGTGTGGTGCTTGCGTCTCCTCTCCTTTGGACTCTTGGCCTACTGGGGCCATTTGCGACCCAAAGTGGCCCATCAGACCAGGAGATCCCTCACCAAGCTTTGAGGCAATGGACCCCACAGGCTGAGTGGTCTCGACTCCCACCCTGTGGTCTATTATCCAGAGGATGAAACAGTGGGAGCAGGCAGGGGACAGTGATGATCGTTTGAGGACCTACCTTCCTCAGCTCTCTTCTGGCCTTTAGAGAATAAAGGGCTTAACCTCAACCTCGTGAAGCCAGGATGTTTGCTCTAGAGAGAGCACAGGGAGCTGCGATCTGAACTTGGGTGTTGTGGTGGTGCAGTGGGGCTGGATTCGGGAGGAGACTGGACAGGCTTCTTCCACCCAGGAATGACGGCCCCACTCTGCCGGCGGGCACGCTCTCTGTGTACTCTGCTGGCTGGCTGCTGTCTCGTTCTAATAAATTAAATCTGTTATATCATCACTGTTATATTCCTGAGACAAGCACTTCCAAGGCAGATTAGAAAGGAACTTAAGGGGATTAAAAGCTTCTCTTAGTGAAAAACAATGTTTCAGATGGGAAATCCATTTACCAATATGAATTTCAGCAGAAATGCATGTTTTCTTTAATGCATTGCTACTGCTCAAAGAAACTGGGATTTCCCCCCATGCCGGCCGTCCTCTGTTTTGCATAAGTTATAATGCAGATTCTGTTGAGCGTGGCAAACCTCTCAGGGAGATTGATGGCTTCCATAAAGTTGCACGAAAACATTTCTCCTTTGTTCACAAGGGAAAAGAAAAGTGTCTAATGGATTTAGAGTATTAAAAGAGTGTTGGCTTGTACTGCAAACCAGGGGAAGTCTAGGAGTAAATACCAGACACCAGAGGAAATAGATTAATTGGAAATGGAAACAGTCAATTCTCAGTTATCTGCATGTGGCTTATCTGGAATAAGTTAAAAAAAATAAAAAGGAAAGAATCCCAGTGTTTCAGCTCCCCTGCCTGGCTGTCTATAACTGTGTGCTCAGGGAATTGAAAGCCATTTTAATAAGCTGGGCCCAATAGAATTTGGAAGGTAATTCTGCTACTACAGCTATATTTTTAAAAATCAAAGAAGTCAGTCCAAAGGATATGTAATTAATTTTTTTTCTATTATTCACAGATTGGGATGCATTAACTTAAGATCATGAGCTAGTTCCCAAAAGCCAATGTGGAGCTCCTACTTAAGAGGCACTTAAAAGTTTGGGAAACTGTTGTCAGCCCCCAACATTCACTTGCAGGGGGTCAGAGAGACGATTTCTCCAGGAGGTGGGTGGTACCCAGAGATCTTCTGCCTAGATCCATTGTAAGTCAGAACCTGGGCAGAGAGAAAGGCCAGGTGCTGGCTGTTGGGTTTGGCCACTGTTGGTTTGTTCTAGGTGATTCTCAGGAATCCTAGGGTGCTGTGTGCAAACGCTGCTTCCCACTGCGCTCTGTGGAGCTGGGTGTCTGTGAACATGGGTTCTTTGCCTTGGTCATGCTGTGGAAAACCCCTCCCTGACACTTTATATGACTGCTCAGAGTGGCGGGGACAGCTCTTTTGGTGACCAAGGAACAGAAGCCCACTCATGATAAGTCAAGTCAGAGGAAGGTTTGTGGCAGAGATATGACTCTCACGGGACCCAAAGTAAAGGAGCAGAGATGGGCTAGAATGTCGTGGACTGAAGATGGCTCGCTTGCTTGCCTCCTCCCTCCCTCCCTCCCTCCCTCCCTCCCTCCCTCCCTTCCTTCCTTCCTCCCTCCCTTCGTACTTTCCTCCCTTCCTCCCTCCCTCCCTTCCTCCCTTCCTCCCTTCCTTCCATCCACAGGAAAGTTCCCTTGTCCTCCTCGCAGGGTGTGTGATGGGGGTATAGCTCGCTTCTTCAGTGCCCAGACCTCTAGGGGAGCATGTAGATAGGTGGGTTATAGGGCTCTGACCCCACGGCAGTGTCTGGGGTGAATATTTACAGCTGAAGCCCCAGTGGGCGTGCATTACAGGGTGCTCTTTTAGTTTAGCCATCTATAGGCAGCTTATAGTAGTCAGCTCAATTAGACCCCTGCCTTATCGCAAGGGCAGGGGGCTCTCTGTAACCTGGGGTTTCTTGCCTTGGTGTGCTGGAAGAATCAGATCACATGTGGGCTTGGAGAATTAGTGCAGGGTTTTATTGAGTGGAAGTAGCTCTCAACAGATGGGGGAGCCAGAAGCCAGGTGACTTCCCTGGAGTCAGGCTGCTCAGTGGCCTGGGCTCTCCTCCGACGGCCCCGGCCAAACTCTGAGTCGTTTCGCCAGTCAATGGCCTGCCAGTGTCTGCCGGTGTGCTCTTCCACAGGCGCACTCCTCTCCACGTCCAGCCGCTTGTGTCTCTGCCTGTTACGGTCGGAGTTTTTGTAGGCACAGGATGGGGGCGTGGCAGGCCAGGGTCGGAGTTTTTGTAGGCACAGGATGGGGGCGTGGCAGGCCAGGGTTGTCTTGGGAAATGCAACATTTAGGCAGGAAAGCAGAAATGCTTGTCCTCATCTAGGTCCTGGGCACAGACCCTGGGTGAAGTCCTAGCCAGGGACCACACCCTTCTCTACTCAGCACTTCTCTACCCCTCTTCCCTGTCACTTCCTTATTTCCCCCTTTTTCCCCTCCCTCCCTCCTCATCCCTCCCTCTCTCCTTTCTTTCCTTCCTTCCTTTCTCCCTTTCACCTCCTAGTTCCTCTCTGCCTTTCTCTTGCTTCCTTTTTTTTTTTTTTTTTTTGACTGAAGGAGGCCAGAACAGAGTCTAAGTTCCCCGGCCTCCGCTGCACATTTGCCTGCCCCAGCTTCTTTAGGAGGTGAGCATGAGCCCTCATGCCTGAAGCCAAGATGTTCCTTTCACAAAGCTCCCCAGCCTTGGCTAAGGGGTCCCATATTTCACCACGTAAGAACTTCCATTTTGTCTGCACTGTGCTGCTCCCACATCTGGAAGAGGGCTTTGCCTCTTAAAAGGAGAGGCTGAACTCCTGGAGTTAACTTTCCTAATTCTCAGCTCTAATAAATAACAATATTTGCCCACAGTTATTGGGTGCAAACTAGGTGCCAGGCCACTGCGTTAAGCGCTTTGCCCAGAACAACTTGTTAAAGACTCTTGGCAACTGTAAGAACAAGGTGCCATCACTGTCCCAGTTCACAGCTGGGAAAACGAGGCTCCAAGAAGTTAAAGAATCTGCCTAAGGTCACACAGCTAGCACACGGAAAAGCAAGATTGGAACCCAGGTCTGCTGGCTCTGGAGTCCACACTTTTAACTGCCTTATTGTATGGTCTTCATGATCTTCTAACTGGAGTTCTTGTGCGTGACTTTACAAAAGGTTGTTTTTTTTAAAAGAATCTTTCAGATTAAAAATGTCAGTCTACAGGCCAAGAAACCAGTTTTCTTCATTTATATGGATGGAGGTGAAAATAGTAGATTAAAAAATAAATATTGTTAGCTGGTGCCTGGGGGTTCTGAACAGCATCTGTGGGATTTCTCACCTATGTTGCAGAGAATCCCTACCCCTCCTCCCAGACACCATCACCCTCTCTGCCCTCCTCCCCTGGGCCACCGCATGCTTCAGGATCCTACTGGAAAACCTGGTGCTAAAATGTTGCTCAATTTTAATTACACTTTCAAGTGCCTCGCTGTCAGCTGTCCTTCTGAAATTGTTTTAATTGAAGTTCCATGAATCCTGGCGAGTTCAGAGGGAGTTCATCTCTGAGCCCATCCTGATTTCATTAAAGATTTGATCTTTCTTTTTTCACCAATAAAACATTTATTATCGTTATCTGTTTTGCAACAATTTTCTTTCACCAAAGTAGGGGAGAAAATCAACCTCATTTTCATGCCAATAAAACTAAGGAATCATCTGTTGATTTTTCTGTATGCGATAGCAGTAGCATTTAAAAAAACTAATAATTATTTTTCTTTTATATGAAAGCAATCCTCATTCAAGAGGATTTTTTAAGCCTGCAGGTGAATATTTATTATTAAACTGCACACAGGGCTTAAGAAAGAATCCACTTTCTAAACATAAGTGTTTGTTTGTTTATTTTTTTATTCTAGTTGAGGAGATGGCAGGGTTTTTTAACAGCTGAAGCAGAGATGGTTCTCAAACACTCTGCCCCCACCATCCCCACTACCCCCACCACCCTTACCACCTCCACTAGGAAGTAAATTATGGGAAAAATAAGTAAATTATGGGAAAAAAAAGTTACAGATGAAACAAATAATACAAAGGTAAAACGTTACCCAAAAGTAGTAGTTTGTTGACCCCTGAGTGTTAATAATTAACAGTTAATTACTGTTAAATCATCATTGCCCAGCCTTGGCTGGGATCACAATTTATGCTCAGGAGTCAGGTCTCAATTTGTGTTTGTGATTATCTGTTCTGGGACATTCTCGGCAAACTCGATGTCTGTCTCCTGCTTGGCGGATTTGAGTCACAATGTTTTTGTTAAGATTTCAGCTGCAGTTCCTTCTAGATCTTTGTTTCATGTATGTAATATACTTAAAATGCACTAAATGACAGTTTATAATATCATTATCTACAGTTAAAGATATTATAACTTCAAAAATGAAAAGAAAGTGTAGCCATATGTGGAAATGGTCTATTTTGTGCCCTTTTAACCCTCTTCTCTCACAGTTTCAATAGTTTCAACGGGACCAGACAGGCAACAGCACAAAAATCATAGGTCTGCAAAATCATTTTGCTCTTTTAGCCCACAGTTGTCATGAAAGGAAACTGGGTTATTTAGACAGTAAATAACAACGAGGACTAATTTATTTTTCTTTTCTTTTTTCTTTTTCTGTTATTTTGGTACTGGCTTTCAATATGTTATTACATGGTTTGATAATTCAAGGATGGTTCAGAAACCCATGTTACCCTGCCACCGCCCCTCAACGCCCGCCGACCCAGCCCCCAATAACATGGGAGTTGATTTAAAACTTCACTCTGAACAGCCCTGGGGTTATTAGGAACAGTGTGGACCGAGTATGGATCAGGTTTAAAAGTAATAAAAAAGTAGACCTGTTGGTTAGGTGAAAAATTCACTATCAGATTCTTGAGTGTAGCGTTCCTTTTCATGTGCAAACGGCACTAAATGAGGCATTTAATTCAACAAATCCAAAGTTCTGATCCGCCAGAAAAAGAGACTGGGTTAGTTCAATTTGTAACAAACGATCTCCGTATGATCAAAGTCCTGAGCGCTGATTTCAACATGCTGCTTAAATTAGTCTAACACCAAAGTCTTTGGCTCGGAGACAGTATTTGGAATGTCTTACCAGAGGAGAAATTCCTTCTCACACATGGTTCTAATATCATGCCATGCCAGCTTTGCTTTTTAATGGGCTGACAAGGAGGCGCAGTGCTAACTTTCTGACTCCAGAAAGTTCTTGTGCTGTCACCCGCAAACCAGCTAGGATAATTTTTCCTTGGCTTCCTTATTAAAGACTGAATGAAGGGATTGTGCGGCTTTCTTAATGTCACTTGGTCTGTTTGCCATAAATTCAGGCGCTCATGATGAAAGCTGCACTTATATTTCGCTGGGAAATGGAATCAAGGAGAATGCACCCAGGTTCACAATAAATAACTACGTGTGAGTTATTAAGTGAATTTCATATACCAGGGCCTTATTACATCAGCAGTTTAGATAATGGCTTCTGAAAAACTGCATCTATGTGTTTTGCGGCCAAAGCTTGTGGGGGTGGAGTAGGGTCTCCAGAAGGCGCCGAGGTGGACAGACAGAGCCAGCTGGGGCGAGAATGGAAAAGGTGGTATTTGAAAAATAATATAATATTTACATTTTTGCATGCTGTTTGCCTTTTCAGCTCAGCAGGGAGACCAGCAGGCCTGTTGGCCAACATGACATGCATCACTGCAGGCTTCCTGCCTGTGATTGTTTGTTTTTTTGCAGAAGGAAGACTTGGGGTTGTTTAGACTATGAGCCTAATTTTAGAGGATGATAATTATGTTGCTTCTAAACCACATATTTTCCAGAATTTGCTGCCCCATGAAAATAACTCGCATGTGTGTCCAGCCTGGCTGGCAGCCAGCCTGATGCCCAGGGCCTCAGTCTCTGTCATCCTGGGGTCCTCTCAGTGACTGGGACAGGGTCGCCTGGTGTGACGAAAAGGCCTTAGTTTTAGGAAACAGAAGAGCTAGGTTTGGGCTCCCACTCCACCATCCTTTTAGGTCTTGGGGAGGGTCACGTAACTTCTAGGGCAGTGATTTTTAAAGGGTGTTGTTCTGCAGAACATCAGTGCTATGCAATGCTCTGCAGGATGCCAGGATCAAAAACGCTTGAGAATCTTTACTGTTACACTCTCTTTTCTTCGTGATTCGCCATGCACATGGATTCATCCTCCATGCTGTCTTTAGCCTAGGCTTAGCCTACCCATCCATCCTCCAGGTCCTGATTCTCAAATACACTCTTTCATTATGGTATAAGTCACAAATGTAGCCAAGGAACCATTTACTTGAGAATTAATTTGTGGATGTCGGTGTCCACTCAAGACTAACTCCATGAGATCAGGTGTGATTATCTGTCTTGTAATGAATCCCTAATGCTCGGCATAATGTCTGCCATGTAGTAGATCGGGGCGTCCAGTCTTTTGGCTTTCCTGGGCCACGTTGGAAGAAGAATTGTCTTGGGCCACACATAAAATACACTAACACTAATGATAGCTGTTGAGCTAAAAAAAAAAAAAATCGCAAAAAAAAAAAAATCTCACAATGTTTTAAGAAAGTTTACAAATTTGTGTTGGGCCACATTCAAAGCCATCTCGGACTGCATGCAGCCCATGGGCCACGGGTTGGACAAACTTGTAGTAGATGCTCAATAATGATTAGAGAAACCACTGACTTAAGACAAAGTTCCAAAACTTCAGTGAACATTCAAATAAACTGTGGAGGGGGTACTTATTCAAATGCAGGTTCTGATTCAACAGATATGAACTGGGGGCTAAGAGTTTGCATTTCTAATATGCTCCAATGTGTTGCTGATATTTTTTGCATTTTGAATAGCAAGGAATTGAAGAGTTTAATTGTGATTAATCCTAAATATATCAAAATCTGTTTGCCTTTTTCTGATGCAACACCTAGTAACATCTATGAGCTGAACCTCAGTTTATTCATTTGTAAAATGAACTAAATGGTCTTCAAGGACACTTGCAGTTTAAAACATTATAGCCTTTGGGTGCATTGCTTTGAAATTGTTGCTGGGGCAACTCTGGGATGAGGGGAGCTCCTTCACCGCACATGATCTCATGAAGTACATGGGCAATTTCTGAAGTTTACTGGGGTCCTTGGGGATGTCCAAAAGGGGTGGGCTCAGTCTGACTGAGCTTTTTCAGGCTCAGCCAGGACTCTTAGGCAGCTAAGTTGTGGTCACAGCTAGGGAGCTGCTCCTTTTTAATTCTCTGAGCTTTGGTATGCAAGGTTGGGGACATGAAACATTTCATGTATTCTAAACTCAGAATGATTCAGATGCAGGGAGGTAGGGACAACATGAGTGGAGCTGGCCCAAAAAGAATGACAAAGATAAGAAAAAATAATTTATTAAAAATACACAAAGCACTCTTAAAATTGAACCGTGAGAAAACATAATGACTCAATTTAAAAATGAGCAAAAGGTTTGAACAAATACCTTACTAAAAAAAGAGATGCAGATGGCAAATAGGTGTGAGAAAGAATACTTGGCATCATGTATCATTAAGGAATTTCAAATTAAAATAACAATGAGACGCCACTATACATCTATGAGGAAGAGTAAAATCCAAAAACTGATGATACTAACTGCTGGTTATGCAGCAACAGGAACTCTTATTCATTACTGGTGGGAATGCAAATGGTGCAATCCCTTTGGAAGACATTTTGGTAGTTTTTTTTTTTTTTTTTGAGACAGTGTCTTGCTTTATCACCCAGGCTGGAGTACAGTGCTACAAACATGGCTCACAGTAGCCTTTACCTCCTGGGCTCAAGCCAACCTCCTGCCTCAGCCTCAAGTGTAGCTGGAACCACAGGTGTGTGGCTAACCAATAAACCTGGCTAACATTTTTTGATTTTTTGTAGAGCTAGGATCTCCCTTTGTTGCCCAGGCTGGTTTTGAACTCCTGGCCCCAAGCAATTCTCCTGCCTTGGCCTCTCAAAGTACTGGGATTACAGGCATGAGTCACTGCCCCTGGCGTGGTAGTTTCTTATGAAGCTAAACCTAGTCTGACTATATGATCCAGCAATTCAACCTCTAGGGATTTTCCCAACTGACTTGAAGACACAGCTACACAAAAACCTGCATGTGAATGTTTATAGTAGCTTTATTCATAATTACCCAAAACTGAAAGCAACCAATATGTCCTTCAATAGGTGAATGAATAAATTAATTGTGGTATGTTCATACCACAGTTTTATTGTTTTCAGTAATAAAAATAAATGAATTAGCAAGCTTCAAAAAGACAAGGCAAAATGAAAAAAGCCAATCTGAAAAAGCTACATATTGTGTGATTTCATCTATATGACATTCTGGAAAAGGTAAAAATAACAGAGACAGTAAAAAGATGAGTGGTTGCCAGGGATTTATGGTGAGGCAGGGGGATGACTGATGAGATGAAGCACAGTAGATTTTTTAGGTGAGAGAAACTATTCTGTATGGCATTGTAATGATGGATATGATATTATGCATTTGTCAAAACCCACAGACCTTTACAGTGCAAAGAGTAAACCTTAATGTCTACAAATTAAAAAATAATAATTTAAGAGGTTGGGGAATCCCAAGATGGAGTGCAGAATGTGAAAAAGGAACCTAACTGTATTACAAATGTATAAACCAACTTCACTGAAATAGATGGGAGAATAAGATGCTGGCTTAAGTAACTGAAAATGAGTGGAGTCTGTAAGACAAGGGAAATGTACATAAGCACTGTACTCTAATTGATACAGTTGTTTCCTACAAAGCGAGAGGTTAGCAATTTGGAAACTACTAGACATGTGCATTGGAGCTGAACTACTAAGTAAACAATGGCAGAGGGTGGGAGCCAAAGTTTTCAGGGTTGGAGTGGTTTGTTGGTTGGAGGGTCTGAGGTTAAAATAAAGCCATATAGTAATGGTTTAGAGTTAGAGATGTCACAGTGGACTCATGTTTAGCTTGATATGGATACATATTTACATGTAGACATTTTTATACATATGTGTGTATTCATAGGTTAATATACATTCCTATGTCTTATTGCGCTGCCAGCTGAAAGGGCTTAGAAGTAGTGACACCCGTATCTAGTTGTGATGTCCATGTCTAGTTCCCTGATCTTGGTTTCTAATACCATTCTCCAATAAATGGAATCAGGCTTTAGAGAAATGGCTGATTCTAGAACTCTAGGTCTGGGGCAACAAATCTATAAGTTGGAAGCATCTTATAGTGCTAGAAAGTAAGAAAGTGCTAAAAGCAAGACAAAACCAAACCCAAATCTAGCCATCAGACCAAACCCACAATGATGGGACTATGTCCGAGGGATACAGGAAAGAGCTCCCAATGGCCAGAGCTAGAGCAATTTGATCAACAAAATAAAGTAGCATTGGGTTATAACCTGAAGATTAAAATAAATATTCACAAGTTCATGATGATATAAATAAATGGTTGAGTAAATAAATAAATGGGGAAAAATAGATCAATCTTCTGTGCAGAAGAATGCAAAATAATTTACGTAGATATTCTGCACTTAAAGAAGTTGAGGATAATTCTCCACTCCTTAAGTGTGGGCTGCACGTAGCAACTTTAAGAGTGCTGTATGAAAAGGGAGAAAAGAAAGAATCACTTCACGATGGTACTTGACACCAGATGATCAAGGTAAACATCAACAGTGGTAAGGTAAGTCATGTTGGCAGTGTGGACCCTTGATATGATGTGATGGGAATGACACTTTATCTCTGTCATCTTCCTCCCCCAAACACATTATCCCACTCTAACCATGAGAAAAATATCAGACAAATTTCAGTTGAGGGACATTCTGCAAAAACCCGACCGGTCCTCTTCAAAACTGCCACGGTCATCAAAAACAAGGAAAGCCTGAGAAATGGTCACAGCTCAGAGGAGCCCAAGGAGACATGAGTACTAAATGTCATGTGGGGTCCTGGATGGGATCCTGGAACAGAAAAATGACATTAGGAAAAACTGAGAGAATCTGAATACAGTATGGACTTTGCTTAATAATACTATATTACTATTGGCTCATTAATTGTGACACTTGTCCCATATTAATATTAAAGTGTTAATAATAATGAAACTGTGTATGGAATATGCAGGAATTCTCCACACTATCATCACTGGCAGAAGGTCTGGACCACAAGTTGTCCAGGTTCTTGGCGTTTTAAACAATGAATTGGACAAAATGCACAGCAAAGAAAGGAAAGAATGAAGCAATGAAAGCAGAGATTTATTGAAAGTGAAAGTACACTCCACAGTGTGGGAGCGGGCTGAGCAGCAGCTCAAGGGCCCCAGATATAGAATCTTCTTGAATCCAAATATCCCCCAGGGGTTTCCTGTTGGCCATGGTGCTTACCTCATGTAAGTGAAGTGGTGGTCTGCAATCAGTATCAGAATCAGTAGCCTCTAATCCTTTTGTTACTTAGGCATGGAAAGTTGGGGTTTCCTTTCAATTTAGTTCTAGGAAGTCAGCGTGAAATGGTATTAGGTTCCCTAACTCCAGACCCTATTCTTCTGCCTCACTATCTTCATGATAACTCTGCAAATCTAAAAAAAAAAAAAAGTTTACTTAAAAATGTGTCTTCGTCAAAGAACAAGACTTGCCAGTTGAAATAGACTTGGAAAGAATGACGTTAGCTTAACCTGAGCACCTAGTATGACGTTAGCTTAACCTGAGCACCTTGCACAGGTGCTGTGCAAGATTTGCTTTGCCCTCAGCAAAAGAGCTTCTTAAATCTTTACAAGAACTTTATAGGAAATGTAGTGTAATCCATGTTTTTCAGATGTGGAAAGGAGTAGAAAGGTAGAAAAATTATCCAAAGTGAGATAGCTATTATGGGAAGAATAGAATTCTACAAAGTCTAGAGTTTGAAACACACTTCTTGTGCATTTCCACCAAAATACTCAAGAAATTATCATGAACTCTCTGGCCCCCACTCTCTTCGCCAATTGTGTGGTGGACTGGGATGGGAGGCTATTTCTGTCCCCTGTCTGGAAGCATCAGCAGTGACTTTCAGCTGAACACCCTTGAGGTGGAGGCCTCCTGGTTGGACATAGGGTGGTGTAGAGTCCCTGGCATAAGTTTAATAGCCAACCTGGAAGTAATTCCCGGATACATAGGAAGGGCCTTTCTGTTTTGATTATTTTGCATGGTCAGCACAAGGGCACTGCATTAGCAGACTCTTTGGCAGGGGAGACCATTCAAGTGCTGCCTGCAGATAGGTGTGGCCAGAAAGTCTTAGGCCCCTCTTGCATGGCCACTGTTGCTCATGAACTTTCACAAATTCTTTAATAGAGTGTTCAAGTCCTTCCTAATTAGAAACCGAAACTCTGCCTTTTGCTATTATTTCTCCCACCAGGTGCTGTGATCCTGCAGAGAGCGGGACTGCAATTATGCCTCTATGGGTGCCCATCTATGCTGTGTGTTTGTGCAGCTGCCTAGTAACGAACATGTACTGCTGCTGATCCCAGTGCCCACACAGCCACTCTAGCCTTGCTGGCTTTCCACCAGTAGGAATATCTGCAGTCAGACTGGGTTTGTATCCCTGCTCTGCAGTTTACAGGTTGAGTGACATAGGGAAAGCTACATAATCTCTTGGAATCTCAGTTTGCTCATCTGTAAGATGGAGCCAACAACAGTCTCAATCCCATAGGTTGTGGGAGAGTTAGATGACGCAGTATACTAGTGCATGGCTAGAACAGGTGCTCAATACATGCAAACATTACCATAATAGCATTATTATTCCTAAATAACTCTGTCTCCTCTATCTGACTCCCTCTCCATTTTGAAGGGCCATTTCTTCACATCTTCACTCAGCCAAATCCTTCCCTAAGTTGGGCCTTTTTAACTTGTGTTCTCTGCTTTGTCTACACATTGTAGGGTCTTCAGGGACTATAGATGACTCCTCTGAGAATAAGGATAAGATGCTGGGCTCCAAATGAGGCAAATGGTAAATGAGGTAAGGGAGGAATATTCCCCAGCAGCTTGAGGGAAGGATGGAGGTGTAGTTTTGCTGCTAAGGTAGAGAACTGCTTTCCCCCTGATTTCTAGCCCCAGAAGGGGCTGCCTTGGGCATGATTCACAGCTGTCGGCGTGGGGACAGTTATTCCCATCATTGGCTGCTGGTGTGCGTCCCTGTCTGTCAGCCTGTGTGCTTGCACTGTAGCACAGAGCCTAAAAGACTTCCTCCTGCTTGTGTGGGGTGACACTCATGAAGCTTTCTCGCCCCAGGTCTCTGTCTCATCTTCCCTGTCTTCACAGTGGTGGCTGCTGTCTGAGGGACAGAGGGTTGCCCATATGGTATTCCTAGAATTCCACTAGGAGCAACCCTGGAGCCCTCTTCTGAAAATGGGCAGGAGCTACTCGGAAGGGGCTGTCTCACTCCATTCAGGCTGCTACACATCCGGGCCATGACCATATCTCTACTTCATGCCCT
Organism: Hylobates moloch; assembly: GCF_009828535.3. Lineage (NCBI taxonomy): Eukaryota > Metazoa > Chordata > Mammalia > Primates > Hylobatidae > Hylobates > Hylobates moloch. The sequence goes on from NW_026652281.1 coordinate 90,054,881, forward strand.
GGGTTCTGACAACTGCATCATCTTTTGTGAAATAACCACTACAGGAGTTGCTAATTTTCCTTTTCAAAATGTTCTTCTTTAGGAAAAAAGGTAACTTTAGGGTAATCACCTCAATGAGTGCATGAAAAAAAGTTTAATGGCCAATGAACCTAAAAATCTTGGCCCATTCCCCAGGTCACACAAACCTTTACTCCATGAAATTTCCTCAGTGGGTCAGAAACCAGAAGGCCACGACAAGGAGATCTCTGTATTGCTTAACCTACTTGCATTTGGAAATAGATACTTATGTTTCTGTGGCTCTCTTAATAATGATGATGGTAATGATGATAATAATAATAATAAATAATGTTAAAGAGTAAATGCCTTCCTCCTTTTTTTTTTTAAATGGTGGAGGAGGATTCCAGAGCAACAGATTTTTGAATGCCTTTCAATCCGCTCTCAGGAGAAAGAGTTCAGAGACACTCTCGGTCAGATAAAGCTTCTCCTCTCCTTAAAACGGCCACTCGGATGGTGTTTAAGTGTCTTTGTTCCCTGTACTCAAGTTGCAAGAGATACATGTCATTTCGAGAAGTATGGAACTAATTGAGGAATATGTCCAGCTCTTGTAGAGGTGAACAGGGCAGATAAATAAAAACTCCATTGCACATAAATCTTTGGTCCCAACATCAAAGAAGCAGGATCCTGCTAAGTGTATTTGTATAATGCAGTAATTTATGCAAAAAGCAGCTTTGATAAATGTCCCCTAATTTATTGTCATGTATCTCAAATCAAAGTCAAACATTTACAGCCTGAGCCTGAAGGAAGCCAGGCCTCAGAAAGCCAAAGGGGTTTGAAGTAGGTAAAGCTATGTTGGGCAAAAGGTTAAAGAGGATCTGGTTTGAATGTTATGAACTTTCTACCAGTATGGTGAAAAAAAGAGGGGACTAGTTTGGCTCCTAAAAACAAAGTGAGGCAGAACTCTCAGATGTTTTTCTTCCTGGTACAGACATGGTCCATGCACTGAAATGGTCTTAAGGGAACAGAACAAAGGGATGTCCTATATCCTTTTATAGATAATGGTAGTAAGACAAATAATAATAAGAGCCAACATTTATTGGATTCTTAACTATAGGTCAAGCTTCATGCTAAGCATTTTGCATTTATTATCTTATCACTTCTCAACACAACCCAATGAAGGGATAATCTTACCGTCCTCATTTTATAGCTGGGGAAACTGAGGCAGCACATGGAATGTGGAGTCAGAAGACCCAGGAGGCTGTGTAAGCCATGTATTACTGAGCACTGAGCCATAGACCCTTTTTTTCTATTGGAGTTACTCATTTCTTTTATGACTATTTGTTCCGAGGGTGGATATTGTTCCATAGATGGATGGGAATCACGATGAGTAGGGAGATATCCCCAAAGGTAAAGGCCTAGGTTTTATCGTTAGGAACACCTTGATTCAAATTCCCTCTCTACCAATTTCCAGATGTGTAATTCTGGGAGAATCCTTAACACCTCTAAGCCTTAAAATACCCATCTATCGAATGGATCAAATATTGCCTACTTACGCGGTTGTCATGAGGATTAAATGAGACAACACCTGCTAAACACATGGCAAGCGTTCAATCCATGGATGTTGTCATTGCTGTGCAATTCTCTCTTACTGGCAACAGTTCCTCATTCTGGCCCCAGAGTATAAAAGAGCCTAGGGTTCCCCAAGCTAAACTCCAGGGAGCAGCTACAATCCTAAGATGCTAGGAAGATGAACCAGCTTTTGTAACATGGTCATTTTGATTTTCAGTCTGAAGGGCTCTGTTTGTCTACAATCCCTATAAAATCAACTTACAACTCCAGTAGTGGCATAGCCATAGACAGCAGCTGTTTAAAAGATTTTACTGCCCATCTGGTGGTTTGGCGTGGCCTTCAGGCTGGTTCCAGGAGAAAGGGCTTTGCTCTCTGATTCCACCAGCTGGTAACTGGTATTGCAAACCCACAGTCAGCTCTCAGCCTTCTGGTTAATAAAACTGAGAAAAGAACGAACTTGTAAAGGACAGGATTTTTTCCCTACCCAGGGGTTTAGTCTCCGAGGCCTGGATCATGATGCTAGGCTGGTTTCTAGCCAAGGCAAGGCCCTTGGCAGTTGCAAGTCTCATGGTTCAGGGCATGTGTGGGTTGGGAGGAGGTTAAGGATGGGTTTGCCATCGACTTGTTGGCTTTGCTCAGTTCCGGTTGCCATGGACGGCGTGGGAGGGCAAGGCTCTTCCCACCCAGATGGTGGCTTGGAAGTTTCACCACTTGACTTTTGAAACATGCTAACAAAGAACTTCCTGTCAGCCAGGCATGGTGGCTCACGCCTGTAATCCCAGCACTTTGGGAGGCTGAGGTGGGTGGATCATGAGGTCAGGAGATCAAGACCAGCCAGGCCAACATGGTGAAACCCTGTCTCTACTAAAAATACAAAAATTAGCTGGGCATGGTGGCACGTGCCTGTAGTCCCAGTTACTTGGGAGGCTGAGGCAGCAGAATTGCTTGAACCTGGGAGGCAGAGGTTGAAGTGAGCTGAGATTGTGCCACTGCACTACAGCCTGGGTGACAGAGTGAGACTCCATCTCAAAAACAAAAACAAAAAAAAAAAAGAAAGAAAAAAGAACTTCCTGTCCGTTTACAACCTCATCCAGAGTGGGAAAATGTTCCCTGTCCTTTCACATGGAATCTGGGCCTTTATAGATTAGCCCAGAACACACGCTCTATAGTGTCCTCACCTTGAGAGAGCAGCAGAATTGAAAGAACCTAGTTCTTGAGTTTGAATCCCAGGAATACCACTTCCTGGTTGTATAAACCTTGAGTCTGTTCCTTGACTGCTCAGAACTCTACTTTCCTCATCTGTAAAATGGAAATGAATAATAACGGCCATCTCACAGGGTTGTTTAACACATGAGATGAGCAACCTATTGTATTGTTCAGGGGAGAGTTGACATGATAAATGTTTCTTTCTTGGCCTCAGTTTCTATATAGCACTGGATAGTCACGCTGTGAGAATTCCTTGATACCATGGTTGCAAAGCACTTAACTCAAACACCAGAGTATCCCCCCAGTTTCCACGTCATCCCTCTATCCTGCTGTAAACTGGCAGAACTGGGTACTTCAAACCAAAATCAAATACCAAAATCCACGTTTCTTCTTCCCCAGTTCTGGTGATCTGGGTAAAAGTCCCATCTTAAAACCAGGGACTTTTTAAAGGCAGTTAAAGAAAGGGTGGTGATATGGTTTGGCTGTGTCCCCACCCAAATCTCATCTTGAACTGTAACTCCCATAATCCCTACATGTTGTGGGAGGAATCTGGTGGGACGTAATTGAATCATGAGGACAGGCTTTTCCAGTACCGTTTTTATGATAGTGAATAAGTCTCACAAGATCTGATGGTTTTATAAAGGGCAGCTCCTCTGCACATGCTCTCTTGCCTGCCGCTATGTAAGACGTGCTTTTGCTTCTCCCTCGTCTTCTGGCGTGATTGTGAGGCCTCCCCAGCCGTGTGGAACTGTGAGTGCATTAAACCTCTTTTTCTCCACAAATTACCTAGTCTTGGGTATTTCTTCATAGCAGTATGAAAATGGACTAATAGAGGTGGCCAGTTCTTCCTTGAAGAGGGATCCAGGCATCACACCTCCATTTTGACCCTCTCCTGGTGGAGAGGATGTAATACTTTATCAAGGGCATTGGACAAGAGTCCCTGGGGCCTCTGTTAGAAGTCAGATATGCCCTTTGGCACATCTGGCTGGAATCCTGCCAGTTCCTGGGAAGTTGGCATTGGGCACCAGCTACCATTGTCCACAGAGTCACCATGCCAGACTTCCAAGGGGAACAGAGAGAGGACTTCCTTCTCTTTGCTAGTGGTCCTGGGAGGGTCCCAGCCGAAAGGAGAACAGATCCCTCCCAGCAAGTGCAACAGGGCTCAAAGAATCCTTCAAAGCCACACAAAAGCAAGTGCCAGCGAAACCTGGGTATCAGCTCCCACCCTACAAGCAGCCCAGAAAGCCTTATTTCGATCTCAATCTGTACCAGTATTCCCTCAGTCTTTCTGGCTTCCAACTCCACCTCCAAATAGATCCCAGAAAATTGCCACCACTGGGCCCTCTGCCAAGGTTTGAAGGAATGTGTACCATGTCCTGGGGGCCAGCACGGGGAAATGAGCCACTCCATTTCCAGTTGCACGTCATGTACTGATAGCCACCGTATGTGGATTTCGCTGACGACCTTCATGTTTGTGTCTCCACTTGCCTCTGGGCAGTGAGCAGACCAGTCTAATTAGAAGAAGTGGAAGAGTGTTTGTTTTTTTGCATTGTTTTCTTCCTTTCTTTTTTTGCTTTTGGTTACACTCTTAAGTTCTCTCAGCTGCTTGGAAAGCTTCCTTTGTCTAAACTATACCATGCTTTTGTGCAAGTTAGAAAATGATGCCCCCCTCCAGGCAGGCACATAGTTTCACAAGCGGACAGTGGTGTCCTTTCTCCTGGCAGGTGCCTCCCTGTAATAGGTACACTGCTTGGTAACTGCAGCACAGGCTAGATTTTAGTCCTTGCTCATCCCTCAGAAGGGCCTTTTGCAGTGTGTGACCTATACATCTGTCTGTGGCTGCCCTGTTCCTGGGCTCCCCTCCTCCTCTGCCATCCCAGTGGTTTCAAAGCTGTGGCTTTCTCGCTCATTACTCTTCTGAAAGCTCTTCATAATGTGACTATACTCAGAAGTAATACCCTGAGAGGGGTTTGGGAACAGGAATGGGACCCACTCGGAACCAGTTTTCTGGAGTATCTAGAAGGTGGGGTAAGAGGAGGAAGAGGTGCAGGAGAAAGTGCGGCCTGAACAGTGTCTGCTGAGGCTGGCTGCATGCTGTGATCCCCAGGCCTTGCCCATCTCAAAATAACTCCTCTAGCTGTCTACCATGGCTTTCCGGGTGGGGCTGGCTTCATGGGAGGGAGACCTGTGCGGTTGCACAGAAGGGTCCTGCTCTTGGTCTAACGCTTTGCTGTCATCATCTTGAAATTTAGAATACTTTTGAAGAAGGGGCCCTGCATTTTCATTTTGCACTGGGCTCTGCCAGTTATGTAGCTGGTCCTGTTCTCGGTTCTTGTCAGCCTTTTTGGGGAGTTGTTTTCATATAGGTGTATTTGTTACCTATGCCTGCATTCAACATGTCTTTGTGGTGCACTTACTGTGTGGCAGGTGCTTGAGATACAGCAAGAAGAAAAGCAAGGAAGGTCCCAGCTCTTAGGAAGCTCATAGGTTGTAGGTGCACAAGGGAAAAAGAATCAATGTTAAATGGGCAAATGGGACAGTGTCAGAGGCTGAGGAGTCAAGAAGGACAATGAGCGGAATAACCTGATGGAAAGGGCTTCGAGTGCGGCTCCTTTGGATGAGGCCATCGGAGCAGGCCTCTTTGAGAAATGACATTTGAGCTGACATCCCAATGATGAAATAAGAACCAGCCATGCCCTAGTGGGAGGCAGGGGAAGTGGGACCAGCATCCCAAATGGAAGTAACAGTGAGTGCTAAGGCCCTAAGGTGGGACAGATCTCTGCTGCTTGGGGGCTGAAGGCACAGAAATGGGTTTGGATTTTAAATACAAGGGAACAGTAGTAAGTAAACAGCGCTAGTAAGAGCAGTAAGAACTACCTTTTATTAAGTGGTTACTCTGTTCCAGGCATTCCACAAACATTCGTGCTTCTGATCAGCCATGTAAGATGTAAGATATGTATTATACCCATTTTCCAAATGAGAAAACTGATATCCAATGGCCCAAAGTCAACAAGCCTGTGCATAAGAGAGCTGTGATTAGAACGCAGATCTATCTGATTCCAACGACACTGCTCATCCCTCTACATGGCAGTCTTGGTCCCACGTTGCAACCTGGCTGCCTGAGGGTGGGGCTCTCCACTGGGGTGATGGCTCCCTCCCTCAATGTCTTATGTCCCATTTTGGGCTGAGGGACTTCTGAACACCAACCCTGGAGTTGATAGATGAAGCAGTCTTTTGTCACTTTCACTGGTGATTGTGATGAAATTTTATCCCGTGATCACTTAAACAAAGCCAGCTGGAAGTAGCTGTTGAGGAGACACAAACAAGAATTTGGTCCAAGATACCTTTGTTTAACACCATATTTTGGCTGTGGTCAGCTTCAAGTCCAGAAGAAAGGGAGAGACCAAAACATTAATTAGTTGTATGGAAACTCTGTGTTTAAATGCATGCCTTCCTTTGGCCCAGTGGTTTAGAAACGGTAAGTTGACTTGTGTTTTATGGACAAGCTCCAAAACCTCTTGATCTACGTATCTATGTTCCTGCCTCAACTGAATTTTAGAACCAACTTGGGCAGGGTGTGATTATAAGCACTGCTGCAGGTGCAAACACAGATGCCTTCTAAGGCCTTTTGGTCTGGTAGAAGGGGCCAGATGGGGTGGGATGGGGTGAGTGTGTAAGGCAGAATGCTAGTGCCATAAGGTGTGTAAAAGACAAAGCATGGAGGTTTTAGGGAAAGAAAAGTTGAATCCACAGTGGAATTCATTCATACATGCAATATACATATATATATATATGTATCTATATATATTCATCTGTGTATATCTATATACCTATATATACACTGAGCGCCTACTATATGACTGGCACTGGCAATTCAACAAAATGGTCAAGGTCAAGGATCCCTGTCCTCACAGATCTCACGTTTCAGAAAGTGAAAAAGACAATAAATAAGTAAACAGATGAACAACCACCATTATTTTAGACTGGGAAGGAAACAAGGAAGGTGACAGGATGTGACTAGGAAGTGGTGGGGAGAAGGTAACTTTGAACTGGGTCAGTAGAGAGGGTCTCCTGACTGGTGACCTTCAAGCTGAGACTCAAAACATGAGCAAAATAAAAAGAAATGGCTTCAAAAAGGAAGCAGCCATCCCAAGTTGAGGAATCCCAAATAATATTTGTCATTGTTTTTATATGAGTTTTTGGTTTATTTGTGTAATGCTTTGATGTTTGAGAATACATTCTCATAACAATTTCTCAGAATTAATGTGGTACCCAAACGAAGCATGGTGCATAAGTAGAAGTGGTGTGTGGTCCACCTTATTTCTTTGGCAACACTGACTGCAACATAGCTATTAATATCAAAGTGCTGGTTTTGATGTTGCTGTGGCTTCACTGTGTGACCTCAGGTAAATCACTTAACTTCTCTGGGCTACTACTCCTCTGAAAAAGGGCCAGGCAAAACCTAAAGATCTCAAACTTTAAAGGTCAAGGATTCCACGATCTAATAGATCAAAACAAAACCTCCTGATGGGTCACTGGGAACACATGGATTCCCCCACTTTGGCAGAAAATTACATTACCAGGTTCTGACCTGGGATCACAGCAAAGGTTGTGAGCTAGGGGTGAGCTCTCAGCCTTGATCCCCAGCTTGGGCTGCCCACGAGCTCTGGGGACATGTCCTGGCCAGCACCCACATGTGTCTTGTATTAGCGTTATTTTCTTAATGGCAGCAGCCCTGAAACAGACCTATTTTACTATTGAGTTACTCAGCTTAGTCTTTGTATCACTTACACATAAATACCGGCTCTGGCTGATGAGTCCACTGTTTTGTTTTTACCTTTTCTCTCTCCTCCTTCCTCACACAGGCGTGTGCAGCAGTGATCAAAAATAAAGTGGATCAATCATCTTGCTGCTTCTAAACAAACCAAGACGTGTTTTTGAAATTTTGCTTTAAGACAGAAGAAAGGAAGGAAGGAAGGAAGGAAGGAAGGAAGAAAAGAAAGAAAGCAGGAAAGCAGGAAAGCAAGAAAGCACACTTGTTGTGTGCCTTCAGTAATCTATTCTTTTGTCCACGTGGGATTCATGAAGAAAAACAGAATAGAGGGTGGTGTTTTGGACGAGGGCAGACAAAAACAAGGAAAACGAAAGAGCAGAGGGAACAGCTGCCTTTCTTTAATGGCTGCTTGGTCTGTAGCTGGAGTTCAGACTGATCCTTAATTTCAGCTAAATTATGCCCTTGGCAAGCACCCCTCCTGGAGACCTGTGACAGTGGCCTACACTGCCCTGCAGGGTGGAAACGACCACCTTTGGCTTTTTATGCGAAGAGAGTATTCATTATTAAAACCAGCTTCTTGAAATAGCTTATCATACTTGAGGATAACAAGAAAATGGACACCACTTGAAAGCCTCTCCTAAGTGCCTTGCCTCAGTTTCCCACATTTTCATTCCTGCATGCTTTTTCTACTATAGGTTCCTTAGCTCACACCCTTCTGCCTCGCACCGGCCTCCTTACTTAGAAACACATTGTCCTAGGTGACCCTACGTTAGGGTTTCTCTCAGGTTGTATTTGTAGAGCTCCAAGTCAACTGTCACTGTGAGGCAGAAGAGTGCCCTAGCTAATTGATGAGTTCAGCAGACCATGCCAAATATATTGACCCTTTTTTAAAAATTTTGCAAGTTTCTGAAGGAAAATACTCTGTACATCACCATCATAGCACTCCCAAAGGCCAGTTGAAGAGCCCAAGTCAATGGTTTCTTGTTTTTCTTTCTAAACTTACTGTCTTTTCAGTTTTCAAAATGATAACATATTCACATAGCTCAATAATTCAACAATATAAAGTATTAAGTGAGAAGCCTCACTCCAGTTCCCTGCCCAATTATCACATACCCTGCACAGTTCCTTCATGTAGATATAAATACAAATGCATGACCTTGCATCTTCCCTTTGTTTCACTAAGGCAGCAGCTTACACAAGCTATTCACCTTCTGCCACGGCTTTGGAGGGAGGGCCCTTGTTTGAAGCTGTATCTACAAGGCTGCCAATATTATTTCTAGGGTCTAATGACGTCATAGAAAAAGATTTTGAAAAATGATCAAGAAAGCCACACACACTCAGGAGAAGGAGGTAGAAGGTGGCTCCACCCTTTACTTGGGGAATTTAAAAAATGGAATACTTGTATGTCAAAAAAAAGGAAAGAAAGAAAGAAAAGAAAGTTCTTGAATCACAGCAATTCAAACTCAGATGGGCCTTTAGACCCAAATCAATGTTATATTAAGCAATCTCAGACAGTGATTATGAAATTTGAGAGAAGACCAATTAGGAGGTAAGGATAAAGTATTTTTTTCATTAATTTTGTTTTTGAGAGAAAGAGAGGGGAGACAGAGGGAGGGGGGTGAAAGAGAGAGAGAGGGAGAATGAGAAAGTGGTAGATCCAGGCTTTGCCCACATAAAGAGAGGCCTGTTTGGTGAAGTTGAGCAGCTTGTTGATTTCTTTGATGTTTCTGTATAGAAATAACCACTGTTTCTATCTGAGACTGAATAGAGGAATGATGGAAGACGCAGTCATGTGCCACGCCCAGTGTCACAGTCCTTGAGATGGAAAGCCATGTGTCCATCCATATGTATTAGTCTGTTCTCATATTGCTATAAATAAATACCTGAGAGTGAGTAGTTTATAAAGAATGGAGGTTTAATTGATTCACAGTTCTGCATGGCTGGGGAGGCCTCAGGAAACTTACAATCATGACAGAAGGGGAAGCAGGCACGTCTTACATGGCAGCAGGAGAGAGTGAGAGACAGGAAACTGCAACCTATAAAACCATCAGATCTCCTGAGAACGAACTTACTATCAGGAGAACAGCACGGGGGAAACCACTCTCATGATCCAATCACCTCCCCTCAGGTCCCCTCCTTGACATGTGGAGATTACAATTCAAGATGAGATTTGGGTGGGGACACAGAGCCAAACCATATCACACAACTGTGTATAAAGTGGAACAGGTTTAACTTAAGGATCCAGGAGTCTTCAGTGTGTATAAGTGCATGCGTATACTCCCCTAGACCCTTACCTGCATACAAGCACTCATGGGGCTGAACACCCATCCCCAAGCATCAGGACACACAGGCATGGCCAGCCAGGGTACAAGTGGTCCACCAGTGAGAACCTGAACACCTTCATGCCAGCTCAGAAGAGATGCTTCTTCTATTTCTGTAAGGGTGGCATCCCAAATTACAGCTTTCCTCTGCTGAACAAACTTGCTGTCTATTATGTTACTAAAGAAAAAATTGGAGAACTATGTAGTAGAAAGTTAGGGTGAATTACTAACAAAATATTCACAGACAACCTCTTGCTCTCCCAGATTCTCCTATTCGTTTGAGAGCCACAAACTCTGAGAGAGGGAACTAACTATCAGCTTGCTCCAAAATGAAAGAGTATCTCTAACAAAAAAATGAAGGCGATAGAGCCAACTTCTTTATAGGATGAACAGAACAGTGGGGCAGTTTTTAAAATGTGATGTTCCACATCAAGAACATTTGGGCCTGTTAATTACTTGAATGCACCTCTCTTTGTCGTCTGAGTTTCCTTGCAGCTGTTTTTGTTTTGTGATGCAGTTTGACATCCCTGGGGTTTTCTGTCCTGGGATTTGACATGGAGAAAGCTCCTCTCAGCATCGGGCTGCTTACCCAGTGTTTATTGTGTGCACAGATGAACCCCAGCAGCAGGCGTCCTGGCCACATGGTATTGGCAATGTGTTTCTAATGAGCATGGTGTTTCTGAGCTCTGGTTTTCATATGTTAGAGGGTGGAAAAGACCTCAGAGCTCTGTGCTCCATGGGACCTTGTGACCCAAACTCAGGGCAAAGCAGTAACCTATTTTGGGGGTGATAAATGCTACAAGTTAAGTTCCGCTAACTGGCCTCTTAATATGGGTGGAGACTGCTTTTTAATTCTCTCTCTCTGAGAAAAATCAATGGAAAAAGAGTTTCTCTTTGCCTACCCATTGGTTGTCTCTCAAATTCCATAATCACTTTCTGAGATTGCTTAATACAACATTGATTTGAGTTGTTCAATTGGCAATTGGGAGTTATATGACTGGGAAGTGTAGAATATTTTCAACCTCATATTTCATGTTATATTAGTCGAAAACATATTTTTAAGATGCGTATTATTAATGATACAATAAAATCTCATTAACGGATGGGGTTGATAGATGTGGTTTATCTAACATTAAGCAGAAATTGACATCTTGAGGGGAGTATCAAGATTCTGTGATCCCAGACACTGATATTGAACAAGCAGGGGCCAGGAGCAATCCGCTATTGATTAGATGGAGCAAGTAATTATATTTACTGAGCCATTTTATTGGGTGGGGCAGAAGGTGAGGTGGCTCTTCTTTACAGTGGAGAGAGAGCAATCAACAAAGATGTTGACGGCAAGAGCCCCAGAGCCGGTGTGATTTTCTCGGGCTTTCCTCTGGCTTTGCCCTGGTCCCAATCATTATTTAGAACTGCAGCTTATGCTGGAAGGGTCCCAGTGGCTTCCATGGTTCAAACAATTGTGTTTCCCAGCAATTTCCTGGTATGCCTCTGGTAGGGCTAAACCTTGCATTTTATTCACTCCTTAGCCCCACTCTCCTCCATACTCTCATTATTGCCATCAACACCATCACCACTACCACTGTGACCACCATTACCAACACCTGCAGCTCCAGCAGCATTAACGTGACCACTACCACCATCGGGAATCGTGTCACCACCATCACCACTGCTATAATACCATCATTGCCACTACCATCACCATGGCCATCACTGCCACCAACCTTGCCAATGATGCCAACATCAACGCAGATATCATTAACCACCACCTCCACCACCACTATTACCAATACTACATCGCTGCTTCCACCAGCAACACTAGTATTGCCACATCCACAGCCACCACCATTGCTACCACCATTATCACCAACATCATCACCACTAATACCAATGGCATTCACACCACCACCACCACCCTGCAACCAGTGAGGAAGAAGTAGGCTTTGGGGCTTGACAGTCATGGGTTTGAGCTACTGCACTGTCCCAGAGTCCTCCTCATTGGTTAATTACCACCTGACTCAGAGGATGGTGGTGAGTTTTAAATGAGTTAAAGCTGTAAAGTAGCACACAGCAGACATTCAGTATATAAAAGGCATTGTACTATGTCTTTGATGAAATATTATGAATTCTTAGCTTTTTTAAGATGCTCCTTTTCTACCTCAAGGGAGGTTACAGGCTTTGACCTTCCCTCATTCTCTTTCATCTTCCCTCCCTTCTTCATTTTCTCTAGATTCTTTAGTCCTATGGCTAAGATGTTTATAAAAATCTTTCATTCATCAGAAATACCATTATCCCAACTAGATGATGAGTTCTTCGAGGCAAGATTCATGTCTACTCTACCAGCATACCCTCACCACAGTGCCTAGTACCCGGTAGGGGGCTTAATACATGTGCTTTGATTAAATAGTCGTGTGTGTGTGTGTTTATGTGTGTACACAAATGAGGCTTTTACATATATTGGGCCTGAAGGCAGATTTTATTTTTTTCCTATTCAAAGTTAATTCCACAAGTGACAAATGCTCAAAGGCATGCATAGAAAGAATTTTAGCACAGCATTGTGTATAATAATCACAAAAAAGGGAAATAAGGTAAATGCCCGTCAAAATCAGGAATTGGTTAAATGCATTTCTGTTCATCCATATAACTACATACGTTCCGGGTATTTTAAAAGGTAAGCTAAAAATATATTTATTGATAAGAAAATTGTTTGCAATATGTTATTAAATGTAAAACGAAGTTACAAAAACAGCAATATTGTAGGGACTTTTTTTCCTGTTTTGATGGAAATGCATCAGTGAACAGAGGGGCCTATAGACAAATAGCACAGAAGCAGTCTTGGGGGGCACAGACCAATTCAATAGCACGTTAATCTCTGGTAGGGGCAAGGTGGGATTACAAGCAATTTTCTTCTTTACATTTTTCTGTTCTCCTATGGATTAATTTTGCCAATGAACAATCATTAGTTTAGCAATCACGAGGTAAAGAACTAATGCTACAGTAATTAGGGCTTGACGTCGTCCCATTATTCAGATTCTAGGTCTGACTTCTTTGCCACAATCACACATATTCCCAACCTCAGCAGAAATACGGTGGTATGCTCTGGGGGTTTCCAAGGAAATTCAAAGGGAAAGAAAGTGCCAGGTGGTCACAGGACTTGGGACTTCCCAGACAGGAGGAGTAGGAGGCATCAGAATTGTTTGCCCTTGCTGGGAATCGCTTGCTGGCTGTCAGAGAACCCCCAACATGGAGTTCTAGCTGGGAGGCTGAGTCTGCCACTTGTGAAGTATGTCATTTAAGCTCTCTTAGCACTTCCAACACTTTAAGAAAACAGATGCCAGAATCCTAAGACAAGAACAGGAAATGTCTTCCCATAGTCTATCACCACCATGTGTGCCAAAAGGCATCCTCCTCACCTTGGCCTCAGCCACTTCCTCCTTCCCCACTGACCCCTGAGGCCTGGAGTGAAACATGTTTTTTGGACAAGCTCTTAGCATCATGTTGTATGAGAAAAATTTTCATGCTCCCACATTTTTTTTTTTTTTTTTTGAGATGGAGTCTCACTCTGTCACCCAGGCTGGAGTGCAATGGCGCAATCTCTGCCCACTGCAACCTCTGCCTCCTGGGTTCAAGTGATTCTCCTGCTTCAGGAGACCTACTTGGCCAAAATGGTGAAATCCTGTCTCTACTAAAAATACAAAAAAAAAAAAAAAAAAGTTAGCTGGCGTGGTGGCACTCACCACCACACCCGGCTAATGTTTTTTGTATTTTTAGTAGAAACGGGGTTTCACCATGTTGGCCAAGCTGGTCTCAAACTCCTGACCCCTGCCCACCTCGGCCTCCCAAAGTGCTGGCATTACAGGCGTGAGCCACTTTGCCCAGTCCATGCTCCCACATTTTAATAGTCTCTGTGCTCTATTTGACCAATAGAGAGGTTTCCACACCATAGGTTGAATTCGTTTGATTCATCAGAACATTCACTTTAAACCTGCTACGTGGTAGGCGCTGTAGTAGGGGTTGAAGGATATAGAATTTTATTCATTCATTCATTCATTCAACAAACATGGATCAGGCACTTTCACGAGCCAGGCTCTGTGCTGGGAATACAAAGATGGACAAGGAGATCCCAAAGGAGGAGACAGACTAATGAACAGATCATCTCGTTACAATAATCTTTCTCCCCGACATGTAGGAGAGGATCTGGTAAAAGTGACCACGTGACTTCAGGGATAAGAAGTGGGCTCCTTGGTGCAGGATTGCCCTAGCCTCCATGGTGCCTTTGTGTTGATTAGAGAAGATTCCCAGTCTCAAAATATTTTAGTTCCATCTGTCAGAAAAGTGTCTATACTGATTTTTTTTTTTTTTTTGAGACTGAGTCTTGTTCTGTCACCCAGGTTGGAGTGCAGTGGCACGATCTCGGCTCACTACAACCTCCGCCTCCTGGGTTCAAGCGATTCTCCTGCCTCAGCCTCCCAAGTAATTGGGACTACAGGTGCATTCTACCATGCCCGGCTAATTTTTTGAATTTTTAGTAAAAGCAGTTTTCACCATGTTGGCCAGGCTGGTCTCAAACTCCTGACCTCAGGTGGTCCGCCCGCCTCGGCCTCCCAAAGTGCTGGGATTATGGGTGTGAGCCACCGTGCCCAGCTGATTTTATTAAAACACATTATTGTCATTGTCCAGAAAGTTGTCATAATAAATATAGAAATCTACAAAAGCTATGATGTGAATGGCATCCCTTAAATATGGCCTCATGTGCAGTGCACAACCTGCACAGCTGGACATATGACGGCTCTGTCTGGGTGGACCCAGGGGCCCTGATGGGAGGTGGGAGCACGTCCTGGCCTGGTTGAAAGTCAGGACTGACCTTGCTCCATGTGCCCTTCCCTCCACATATGAGCTCATGTCAAACGGTTTCTTGTGAAGATACTCTTGGTTTTACCTCTGTCCTGAAGCCTGTTCTAACTAATCTAAACAGATTGCATTGATGAATGTACAGTCCTTCATTCCGCGGCTCAAATAGACTATGTGAGACCATGGCTGGCATACCAGCCTCGAGAGACAGAATTGGAAGGGGGTCCTGGAAAGGGAATTATTATCAAGTTCATGGAGGTGACAGATATTAGAGGAAGCAAGGAATGGATGAGGAGAGAGCAACAATTCAGCTACTTCCGACCCAAGGAGAAAATCAAAGACATCTAGCTCTTAACAGGTCCACAATTTATGGCCTCCCAAAGCTAATCTAGAAATTACCTCGGCATTGATTAACCCTGACTTACGCAGTCAGTAAATCTCCATTGGGCCCCCCAAAAGGTCTTGGGTTGAAAGGCACCTGCCAGGAAGAATGGGGGTGTGATTTAAGCCTTTGGGGGATGTGGCAATGAACAGAAGGCCCTCCTTTCTGGCAGGCCTGCCGTCTCTCCTCCTGGAGACCCAAACCTTTACCCCACTTCCAGGGGGGCCTGGGAAGGAAATGTTCCCCCTCTCTGGGGCAGGGAAGTGTCACACTGAAAACATGTCCTCTCTGAGTCGCCCCTGATGGGAAGGGCGACTCAGATAAAGGAAACAGATACATATCTGTTGTTGGGAAGCTTTGTTTCCACACATGATATATGGTTCTGGAGGAGGAGTTAGAAAACAAATTATTGTGTCTCTTCACCACCGACAGGTCTTTAGTGGTGCCGACCACAGAGAAGAGATGCCAGAGATTAGCAGTTACCTCACAATAGGTCCGCAGTACAGGAAAAGTGTCTTAAGTTTATCTATTGTTAAGTGATATAATTTATCGTCGCCAAGGGTTAAGGAGCAATTCCAGTCCTTTCCTACTTCAGGAACAGAGATTTATAAGATGATGCCCAAATTTAGACATTGAGGCGCTGCCGGCAGAAACGTCCCCAAAGGCTGATGGCTTGTGTGTGCGTTTGAAGCCAAGTCATTCACAGAGCTAATTTGAGGCTCTCCTCCGAAACTATATTTGCTTTCTGAGTGCATGGTGAGTTTTCATTTGGGCCCTGACCAGCTGACAGCTATGCAAGTTTGTAGATACCAGTAATTGAATATAGATAACCTTGATGGTTGACCTCGTCAGAGCCAGGCCTGCCTGTTCCCCATTGTTTCTGGTTTTGCCAGTAGACACTAAACTGCTGCCGGATGAATTTATATATTAAGAATTCACTGCAGTGAGAATTGCTTATCGTTCCCTGGTCTATCCTGTAAGCTTCTATTTACTTGACGTAGTGAGCTGGGAATAAAAGCCGTGATTTGACTGTTCACTATTAGTGGCAAGGGGCGGTCTGTTGGAAAAGCTCTATTAATTTCTAAAAACAAAGGAGGCAGAGAAATCATGCTTTTGCTTTATCCAAATCGCAAAGAAAGGTTCTTATCTCCCAAAGCTGCTTGTGGCTGTCCGAAGTTGGTTCCCAGCCATCTTTTTAGTGTTCAATTTAGTTTAAAAGCAGAGTTTGAATCAAACACTGTACTGTCACCTGTGTGTAGCTCTTGTGTTTTAAGGAAAGCGTTTGGAAGAGGTTCAGAATTTATGTTTAATTCAGAGAGATGCTTTAAGAAGTCTCTAAGTGGGAAAGGTGACCACGATCCCCCTGGAGAGGGGAGAGCAGGTGACAGGGCCACATTCAGAGTGGGGTCCAAGCGAGGTGGAGTGTTAAGCTACTTGGATATCTAGGCATACGTTCACCAGCAGAATATTAATTGAGGGAATCTCTCCATGAATGGCTGTGTAGCAATCTCTACTTTCTCCTTTATATCGTTCTGAGTTGTTGAAACATCAACAGTGAACACAGATCGCTTTTGCAATAAAAAAAAAAAAAAAAAAGATGAAGCTGCTGAAAAAAATATTTTCTGGAAACCATATTTTCCAGCCTTCTGGAAATGGATGTGATGTGTATTTCTTGAGACTCGCCTTCCACAGGCTTGGAACTTCGCAGCTGGTGCAGACAGGGGCTTAGGAAAGGACAAGTCTGTGTCCCTGTCAGAGGTGTAGGGGTCAGAGGGTGGCTTCGTAGACAGGCAGGGAGGAAGAGGGATAAATGCCAGCTAAGGAATAGCCCAGGTAGCCACTGTCTAGCGAGTGGGATATTGGCCACTAATAACGCAGGGTCGATTCAGAGGGTCTGGGCTTTGGATGGTGGGGGTGGGAGCTCCGGAAGCCTGGCTGCCAAGCGACTGTGTGTCACTGCTCAGCTGAGGGGATCAGCCTTTGATGCTTTCAACATCAGAACATCAGAGCTGTTCTTCATCCTGAGAAGGAAGGTTCGGGTTAGTCAGCCAGGGCAAATAGCTCAAGGGAAATTTCATTTTCCCTTTGTTGGACCCCCGGCTTTCATCTGCTGGGGATGTACATGTACATTCCCACTACCACACGGAGGGAAGGAGCCTCGCTGGACCCAGGCATGCACAGCCAATTTGGGGCCTGAGCGGAGCAGGTGACTATCTCAGTGTTGGAAGCCTTGTGAGGAGCCAAGGCGCAGATCGAGCCTGGAGAAAGCCTGAAATTACGTCTCCACAATGTCTCCTGCCGTCACCAGCCAGCAGTGTGGGGACTGGCCGGGAAATTTTTCAACCCTGGCCAGTCCAACCGGTCTGACCTCCCTTCCAGCAAGGACATCCCTGTTTCTGTGTCTGCTGATTAAGGCACGTTTACCTTGTAAAGAAGGGGATGGAAAGCATGTGAGTGAGCCAATCGTCAGCGCCTTCCATAACTGTAGTGCGTGATGCCATATGTTCCGGGTTCAAATCTAGACTCTGTCTCTATGAGCTATTTAAACCTAAGCAACTTATTTCATCGTTCTCTGGCTTAGTTTCCTCATCTGTAGAATGGATATGGTATTAGTATCAGCCTGTGAGGCCGACATGAAGATACAGTGAGTTAATATGCATACAAACCTCATTACTCCACTAAAAAGTGCTCTTCAAGCATCAGTTGTCATGACAAACAGCCATTTGATATTCATTTGAACACAGTCCAGAAATCCTCAATATTTTAAAAGCAGCTTCAAGAGATGACTGCTTTTTCCAACCGTGGAAATAATGTTTATAAAACAAAACCAGCCAGGTGCAGTGGCTCACACCTGTAGTCCCAGCACTTTGGGAGACTAAGGCAGGAGGATTCCTTGAGGCCAGGAGTTCGAGACCAGCCTGGGCAACATAGTGAGACTCCCCCATCTCTACAAAAGTAAAGATAAATTTAAAAATTAGCTGGGTGTGATGGCACACACCTGTAATCCCAGCTACTCAAGAGGCTGAGGAGGGAGGATTGCTTGAGCTCAGGAGTTCAAGGCTGCAATGAGGGATGATGGCACCACTGCACTCCAGCCTAGACCAAAGAGAGAAACACTGTCTCTAAAAAAATTCAATAAATCAATAAAAATGAAAATATAAAGCAAAACTGTGATTAAACAAATGAATACAGCTTAGCAACCCTATCTTCTATTTTTTCATCTCCAAATATGTATTGAGTGCTTTTATTAGAATGACCTACACTGGCACTCAGTTCTTGGGAGCTCAGTACTCCCCAGCTAAGGCAGGGTTTGGAGGGAGGTAGGAGTGGATGTAAGTGGGACATGACAGCGGGAAGGGCAGGATTAAAGGCGATGGTGAAAATCAAGCCACCGACCGGGAGCCCTGCAGTCCAGGGAGAAAGTGACTGTCACAGATGGGACTTCAGAAAGGCAGGAGGAGCCACCAGATCCTGAGCCCCAGGCAGGCCATAGCCTGCAAGCTTAAGAGGTCTGATGAGGCCAAGTAGAGTGGCTGCTAAGGTGAGCTTGACCTTGGACTGTAGACTATTTTCCCTCTAGCCTGCTTAATGGTGTCTGTGAAATTTGGAGGTCCCAGGTGTTTTCAGGATGAAAGCAGGTCCCAGGGTGACAGCAGGTGCCCTGAGGCCCCCTGGAGGAGCAGTAGAGGAGACATCACCACAGGGGGCCTCTGTCTCCTCCTCTTGGGAGCCCAGTGTGGCATCAGAATGTAGGCTGTGAGCGCCACACTATATGAACTGTGGCTGAGAGTGTCTGATGAGACTCCATCTCTTGGGACCATATAAGTGTGAAAATCCTATAACTAATACCTGAGATGCTTAATTTATTCAACCAACAATATTTATTGAATACTATATGTAAGGAATTATGCCAAGTACTAGAAATAATTTTCTCTAGAGCCAGAATTATCTACAGTCTCACACCCAAGGCCAAAAATGACCAGGGAAAGTATTCAAAATGCAGATTCCAGGGCTCCACCCAAGTAATTCTGATCCGGTAAGTTGAGACTGGGGACTGATTATTTGCACTTGGACAAGTGCAAAATTTGCCTGCTGAGGCCAATGAGCCATGCATGACATGTATGTTTGTCCCTCTTTCTGGCTATCATTTACTGAGCACTTGCTATGTATCAAACCCTGAGTAGGCACTGGGGATTGGAATGACCCTTGCACTCAAGTCACTCATGGTTATTGAAAAAGATTGGGCTCAGCATCTGTAATAGTTCCTGCTATTTCAGATACTACAATCTTTAAAAGGTGCTTTTGCAAAAGATCTAAAGCAAGAGGCAGAAACATATTCACTAACCTATAGGTCGAGTTGTTGTAAAGTTTATAGTGAACAAATTGTACAAGGCACTTATTATAAGCCGGGCACTTTTCTAAGTGTTATGCCTACTGAATTTAATCATTAGTCTTTGCAGCAACTTTATGAGACTGATGTTATATGAGCATTCCCATTTTACAGGTGAGGACATTGAGATGCAGTAAGGATTATTTACCAAGGCCTTGCAGCTAAAAAAGTGAGCCTGCTTTTTGAACTCAGACAGTCTAGCTTCAGAGCCTTCACACTTATCCATTATACTACTTCCCAACTCAATGTGCTATTGCTGCAGTTTTGAGGCTGCCAAACGCTGTTGTAAAACTAGTTATTCTGGAAGTGGATCTATACAACCAAAGGAGAAAAGAACTATTGTTTGGAATTTTTTTTTTTTTAACTAAGAGACAGGGTCTTGCTGTGTCACCTAGGCTGGAGTGCAGTGGTGCAACAAATCATAGGTCACTGTAACACAGACTCCTGGGCTCAAGCAATTCTCTTGCCTCAGCCTCCCAAGTAGCTGGCATCACAGGCATGTGCCACCACACCCAGCTAATTAAAAAAAAAAATTGTAGATACAGGGTTTCTTGCTATGCTGCTCAGGTTTATCTCAAGCTCCTGGGCTCAAGCAATCCTCCAGCCTCAGCCTCACAAAGTGGTGGGATTATAGGCATGAGCCAACACGCCTAGCTCTTGACTTATATTTTAAAGGACCTAGGGCATCTTTATTTTCTTGGGTGCTGAGGTGGGAGTGAGAATGTGGGGCTAAGAGAAAGGCTTAACTTCACAATGGCAAGTTCAAGGTTTAATTTTGCAAACAGTTGAAAATCTTAACTTTGAAAAGTGCATTTGGGTTGGCAAAGCTTAAAGAATTTGATGGTATCAAAATGTTGTCAAAGATGTGAGGAAAGAGCTATTCCCATATGCCATATAAATGTGTTCAGTGATCTTGGAGGGCAATTTGGCAATATCTAGAGAAATTTCAAGTGTGTGTGTGCCCTGTGATTATGCAAAATCACGTTTAAATATGTCTGCGTGTGCCCACAGATATGGGTAAAACTTATTTATTAAAATATTGAAAAGACTGGAAACAACCTAAATATCCACCAAGAAAGAGGGATGGTTAAAAAAAACGTTTCAATCCGTGGAACCCTTCTAGCCAGATCTCAGCTTGCTGTGCCAAACCCATGGCTTGAGAAACTCTAACTCTGAGAGACTGTGTTGCCTACTGGTCAGAAACACGAGTTCTGGCTTCCATTGCCTGCCATGAATCTTGGCTCCTTCTTTTGCTCACAGCGTGATCATGGGAAATTTTCTAGGCCTCTTTGTGCCTTAGTTTCCTCATTTACAAATTAGAAGTGACAATATTAATATCTTGTTCATAGGTATAACTATTGTTATAAAGTTTAAAGGTATCAGTGCAAGCAAATCTAGAATGGTGTATGTTTCATGGTGTTTGTTGCATAGTATTGCTAAATAGTCTCAATAAATGTGAGATAGGATAAGGTGATGGTGATGATGATGATGATGATGATGATTAGCTAGGGCTTGGATGTGTCTCAGATAGTAATTGAAAAAGTAACAACAAGCAAACAATGACAGAGAACAAAGTTCAGAAAAATGATCTAGGCTGTTACAAACCCAGGCAAAGATTTGATCCTTACTCACAAACTACAGTAAAAAATAATCAGTGGTGGCATCTAAAAAAGGGGACATGGGGAGCCTTTCTACAAAAACGAGATTTTAAGGGTTCAACATGGAGGCACTGATGTTTATGAGGGGCGAATATGGTGGCCATGTATATTCACATGACCATGGTGAAACTAACAAAAGCTTAATCCCTTGGGGGCAGAGAGGCTGTCGAGGCAAACACCTCCATTCTGGCTGCAATGCCAATATATTTTGTCATCCTGAGAGTCTCAAATGTTGTTCAGGATTTTCCCACAGTGAGAGAAATGTTTTTATTTCAGTCCCCAGTGAATCCCTTGGATCCAACAGAAATCTTGCTGCTTCCAAAAACATCCCTGAATTCCACTATCCAAATGCGAGTTCTTTCTCAGTGACCTGCCTACTTGCAGCCTTGCCTACTGCCTGCTGGGGTTCCTGAGGACTAGCAAAGGGGATTTCTTGATATTTAGCAATGAGCAATCTCTCTCAGAAAACACGAGCACCTGGCATGGAGGAGATCACAGTTCATCTTGCAGAAATTTGCCCAGTCTTCTTCCTCCAGGATAAGTGACAGATTCTTTGGGGTATTAAGGTAATACTGCACCTCCAGTTCCAGCACCAAGGCTTCTGCCCTGCCATGAAGCAATTTTCATTTCGGTGAAAGATGTAGAGTCATGTTCCAAATTGCTGCTGAATAATTCTGAGACATCTGCAGAGATTCCAAGGCAGCCACTGTGCTCTGTTTACCAACACAATTAAACCTCGACCATTCATTCCCTGCTGCAGTACAAATACAATCTTACCTACTTAACGTCAGCCAATTAAGTCATTGGGGTTGCAAAATGGTAAACAGATATTAATAACCAACCTATAAGTGAGTCATTTGAGTGAAGTGGAATATCATGGCAGGTTCTTAGGCCTTAAGGTGGAAAAGTTCACACCTTCCTGACACTGCTATAAAACACTGCAACATTACAACTTTTCAACCATATCTAAAAGGCCAGTTTAGGTTTATTCCCATCCGCGTTTATGGCCATGGTTCAGCAGGTGTAAACCGGTAATAGCTGCAGTCCAGCTCTGGGTGGATGCCAGCACAGATGTGTTCAGTCAAATGACTAATTGAAAACCTTAGACAAAATCAGCAGCCTGGCCATTTTGCCTGCATAATAAAACAGTGCTGATAAAGGCAGTGGAGAAAAAAAATCCACCCATCTCATCATCAGTGCCATTAACAATCATGAGTAAAGATGAAAACAACGCATGGTTTATTCTGCAAATGAAGGCATATAACTAGATGGTTTCCCAGGGGCCCATTACCCATTTTAATAATACATCAAGGAGGCTGAGCAAACAGTTTGTATGTGCAAACCAAACAGAACAAACTATTTACAGTTACCGCATACAGAGACAACTCCCAGCACTCTGGATTTAACAAATTTATAAAGGTACATAACATGATAGCTATTAGCAAAATTAAAAGAGAACCATTATAGACTTAGAGGCTGCCACACTCACCAGTGAAGAAGGAACGGCAACACCAACTTTCTATTGAGAAGAATCCACCCCCACACTTTTTTTTTTTCTTTCTTCCAAGAGAGCAGCCTGACTTGGACTCAAATTATGTGCATGAATAATAAAATACCATCTAATTAAAAACTGTAGTTAAATATGCAAAAATTAATGGTAATGAGATTGTGCAATACCTTCGAGTATAAGCACTTTATGAATTACTCACAAGAGTTCCTTTGCTTGACCTAAGCAGAGGATAACAGAAGCGACTTGGAACACTCTTGGTCCTGGTGGCCCATGGTACCTATAACCCTCATGACCAGGGCAGTCAATGGCCAACCTGGGGTGGAAGGTGGCTTGGCCAAAGCCTTCTCTTTTGATTATTGGAGGTGACAAGAACTGGAAGAATTGAGGTAGGCATTGTTCAAAAGGCTGGGTAGGGGTCCAGGCTGGGGCAGTGGCTTTTCACCCTAGAGTAAGAAGGGCCTTCACACAAAGTTATGATAGCTGGACAAACAGACCCTCAATAGTAAGAAATAGATGAAAATATCTATTTTTGGACTCACTTAAGGGTGTTTTCCTATGAGCTATCCAGAATGTTGTTGCCTTCCCAGTCACCAGTGCAAAGTTTTACCCATACTCTGGATTGTACCAGATCATTCTAGGAAAGCATCCCCATGCCAACACTATTGCCCGGGACAAGAGCTGCTTCCAGAACCTTCTTCCCAGTGTGCAACCTGCTTTTCTCCCTTGTAGTCTCGGAAGCCTACGTGACATTGTCAGCACAAGCTCTTGTGCATATTTTCCTTAGCACCATTTGAAGAGGCCACTGGTCTCCTTTTTGCCTTTCAGCCCTTTGGGTACTTGACCATACATTTGTGACTGGCTCAGCCTCCGAGGGCCACCCTGACATTTGCTCTAGAGGCAAGGGACTAGATCTTACACATTGCCTTTGCTTAGAGCTTCTAAATCTCAGCTTCCCTGATCTCTATCTTCCTATTTCTCCATGGCTGGCAATTCTTCTTGAGGAAAGTAGATGACAAACTGAACACGATCTTAGCACAGTAGGCAATTTCAGACCTACTCAAAATGACTCCAGTTTTTGCCTCTTTGACTGTTGAGATGGAGGCTGACGTGCTGAAAAATAAGCATTTCTTTGGGGAAGTATGTCTCATTCAGACGAGGCTGATGGAAAAACTTCTCTCTCAGCACCTTCTTGACTATACCTTGTCATCCTGCTTATGATAAGGGTTTCTTGTCAAGTCAGTAGTATCTGAGCTAATTGATACATTCTTAGCAGCCCTGTATACAAGGCGGTTTCATCAACTATGCAAAAGAATAATTGTTGTGATGTCAGCAGAGTGATCATTTTGTTCACTGCCAGCTGATCTTAACCAGTTCCGAGATTTGTATTGTATCGTTTGGGGCTTATGAGAAAATGGTGAACTTAATCTACCTTCTTTTTTTTTCTTTTTCCCATTGAAAAAGTCAGAATTTCTCCCTTCTTCTCTCATAGGTTCTACCTGACCTTCTCAATAGGTAGCCAAGTCTCAATGGTAGAAGCATAGCGAGCGGTGAGAATTGTTAGTGTCTCATATGGTAAAGGTACAAATTTAAACAGGCTGAGCCTTCTTAAAATCAATCAATAAATCCTGATTTGTTTAGGGATCTTAAAAAGACTTGGTGTCCCAGCCTGGGCAACATGATGAGACCTCGTCTCTACAAATTAGCTCAGCATGGTGGTATGTGCCTGTAGTCGCAGCTGCTGGGGAGGCTGAGATGGGAGGATCACTTTAACCCTGAGAGGTCGAGGCTGCAGTGGGCCATGATCGAGCTGCTGCACTCCAGCCTGGGTGATGGAGTAAGACCCTGTATAAAAAAAAAAAAAAAAGACTTGGTGCCTAATAAATATATTTCTTATTGGTATTGATTAATTGATTTATTTGTTATTTACATCTCCCAAATGAGCGGGAGATGTAATAAAGTTTAATTTACAAATTATACACGTTAGAGATCAACAACAATAACAAATAATAAAATAGAACAGTTATAACAATATATTGGGCTAAGAGTGATGGTTCACAATTGTAATCCCAACACCTTGGGAGGCCAATTGGGAGGATCACTTAAGGCCTGGAGTTTGAGACCAGCTTGGGCAACATGGCAAGACTCTGTCTCTATAAAAAATTTAAAAATTAGCAAGTGTGGTGGCATGTGCCTGTGGATTCAGTGGCTCAGGAGGCTGAGATGAGAGGATCATTTGAGCCCAGGAGGTCAAGGCTGCAGTAAGCTGAGATCACATTGCTGCACTCCACCTTCAGAGAGGAGCAAGATCCTATCCCCCAAAATAAAAAATACTCCCCCAACACCAATATACTATAATAAAAGTTATGTGAATGTGGTCTTTCTTTCTCTTGCAAAATGCAGCAATAATTTTCTACCAGAGTTTGCCAAAGATAACTGAAACTGTGGAAAGCAAAACCAGGGATAAAGGGGGACCACTGTAATTATCATCCTTTTATAGATTTTCAAAGTGTTTTGTTTGTTTGTTTGTTTTTTGAGACAAAGTCTCGCTCTGTTACTCAGGCTGGAGTTCAGTGGTGCCATCTCGGCTCACTGCAACCTCTGGCTCCTGGGTTCAAGTGATTCTCCTGCCTCAGCCTCCCAAGTAGCTGGCACCACAAGCATGCGCCACCATGCCTGGCTAATTTTTGTATTTTAGTAGAAACAGAGTTTTGCCATGTTGGCCAGGCTGGTCTCAAACTCCTAAACTCAGGTGATCCTCCTGCCTCAGCCTCTCAAAGTGCTGGGATTGCAGGCGTGAGCCACCGTGCTCGGCCTTTCAAAGTGTTTTGATGTACATTATTCAAAGTAACTAACGGTTAACATATTTTTGACTACAAGAAGTAGAATATAAACAGCTTAAAAGTTTAGGATATATGTTGTCCTAGACAGCAAGAAGCCCAGAGGTTTCCAGGGGGTGTTTGGCAATTCCTGGACTCCAGCGTTGGCTCCCCTGGAAGTGTCTTGGCTTCCTATTATAGTTCCAAGATGGCTGCCACAGCTACAGCCCTAACAGTCCCACAAAAACCTCATGCAAAAGAAGGAAGACTTGGGAGCAGGGGATGGGGCTAATTTTCTCCTTGCTCATCCCTCATGGAAGAAATCTCTTCCCAGGCTGTCCTGCAGGCTTCTCTTTATGACTCATTCACCATAACTGGGTCACATGTTTATCCCTACAGCAGTCACAGAGAAAGGAGAATGAGATTCTCATATCTGGCTCATTCACTAGAGGGGAATTTCACTACACTCAGCTGCACAAAGATGTTAGATTAGAAACTTCAAGCTTGCTGGTAGATGGTGTAAAAAGACCAAGAAGATGAACTTGGTGGTTCATTTCCTTATGATCTGATCAAAAGGAGGCATACATTTATCTAGAGAGGAAAATTTTTCCTGGCGTTACATTCTTGGAGGAATTTATTGCAGGGATTCTTCCATAAGGGACATAATAACATAATGCATAATGTAAAAAAAAAAAATGAAAACTGGCAAATTCTCTGCCACTATGAAAAAGAGCAGTGGTTTTTAACATTTTGTTTTCTGCTGGGATATATGTGAATGTCACGAACCCAGGTTTTGACTAACGTTAAAAAATTTGTCAAAGAAGCTAATCTCTATGGTAATGGAATAGATCAGGATGAATAAGAGTACATTGGAAACAATCAGTACATTTTGTGGCAAAGATAAGCTGGGCTTTGGATTATGTGTAATTCTGGTGTATTATAAACCACATCCTCTTCTCTCCCATGCAAACAGGCAAATGAGTGACAGTGAGGCTGTTCTATTGATCTCTTTGATTTGGCTTTATTTATATATACAAGGGTCAATCACTTGCAAAACTTCATCGGCTCTTATTAGTTTAACTGTTGTGCTATATTCTATGTACCACGGTCATAAAGTAGAGACAAGCCTTCCGGATTCCAGCTCAATCTTCAGAACAGTGAACAAATTCACCTTCATGAGAAAAGGTGCATCATCAAAGAGAACATTCTGGGTCTGGGCATGGTGGCTCATGCCTGTTATCCCAGCACTTTGGAAGGTCAAGATGGGAGGATCACCTGAAATCAGGAGTTCAAGACCAGCCTGACCAACATGGTGAAACCCCATCTCTCTACTAAAAATACAAAAACTAACTGGGCGTGGTGGTGGGTGCCTGTAATCCCAGCTACTAAAGAGGCTGAGGCAAGAGAATCACTTGAACTCAGGAGGCAGAGGTTAAAGTGAGCCAAGATCGCGCTGGTGCACTCCAGCCTGGGTGACAGAGCGAGACTCGGTCTCAAAAAATAAAAATAAAGAGAACATTCTGACATTTCCTGATGTTTGCCAAGTCATTTTTCTTTAAAATTACATTAACTAGATTTGTACACTATCTCAATAGCTGAGACTTATTCTATTGGAAAAGGATGATAGACTACTTTATCTCTGGCTAATATGGTTTTAAAGCTCTGTAATCATCTGCGGTTATTCCTACTTATCCACATCTTCAATCCTGTATGACCTTCTATTTATTCATATAGAGAGGAGTTGGCTTGCACTGAGCATACACACAGCCCTGAGATCCCTGTAGTCATCATGGAAATACCATCATTGGCCCACATCATTGCTTGGGAGAGCCTCTGGCCACCAGACACAGAGTAATCTCATGATCTGATCATGAGTGAGCACACTTACTTTTAAGAAAATTCTTATACTTATTTCTAAGAAAGGAAATACGGTACTTACTGCTGTGGAAGAAAACTTCTGTATCAAAGTATTTGTCAGTCTGGTTCTAGGAACAGTAATTGTTAAAGCCTTTTTCTTTTAAAAAAATTTTTCATTTTCTGTAAACAAGTTTAGTGAGATACCTGATTGATTAAGGGGAATCCCTCATGTTGAGAAATTTCAAATTTTCATAAAAGTACAATACATGAGATTCAACAGATTGGTAATGAAGTGGGAAAATGCAAGGAACTTTATCCAATTATTCTATAATTATTTATTGAGCACCTAATGTATGCCTGCTACTGAACTCAGTCTTGCACGGGATATGGAGAGGAGTAAGGCTTGGTACTTAACACCTTCTCTGAAATGGTTCCATCTTACAAAGGCCAGCATAAATGAGTGTTGCAGGCCAGGAGAGTACCAGGCAAATGCGCGATCCCATGCAGTACCTTAAGGGTTGGACGCTACTCAGCTCCCATGATTTCCATCTGGGAATGCTATACCGACAGAGTTAGATCATTTCATTTTAGAAGAATAATTGGAAATCTAAAATTTAATGTAATCTCTTTCCACTTTTCAATGTTAAGTCATTCATTTAAATAAAATAAAAACTTTGAAGGAAAACTAAAACACACCGTAAGTTTGCTGTTTTTTTCTGAAGGGAATTTTTGTTTGTTTGTTTTGGCAGCATGAAAATGCAACTCTTAATGGCATTCATTTTCTGTCCATTTTGTCTTGTGAAGAAATTGATTATACTTATGTCAGCCAAAAATACCTTTGGGCCTTTAAATCACTTTTTTCTTACTTTTTAAAGAGGAGAGTATTTCTATGTAATTGACCAGCACCTGCCCTTATGAGATGGTGGCCCTCATGCGAGATGTTGAGAGATGATGCAAAGGCTGTCAACATATTTCAGTGTGGTTTCGGCTGCCATTTGAGACTTGCTTTACTTCTTCTTACATGGGAGTGAGACTAATGGTTGAAACCCGATGGCAAAGGGGAAGAATGAGAGGAGACAAAAATAGAGACAGAGAGAGAGAGAGAGAGTAGTATTCCTGGAAGGCCTGGAATGTGTAAAAGGCTGAAATTAACTATTCTTAGGTATTTATTGAGCATCTATTATGCAACAATCTTTGTTTCAGGTGTAGAGTATTTGGGTGCTTGGGAGCAAAGTCCTTGCTGTCATGAAACTTACATTCCAGCAGGGGTGTGGAAAGGACAGACATGAATAAGTGAACAAACAGGATCATTTGAAATGGCAATACAAGTGCTAATGAATGAAATAAGACAGGGTGGTGGGATATGACTGGGAGCTACATTCGTAGGAGTGGTCAGGGAGGTCTCTCTGAGAAGAAGAAATTGGAGCCAAAACATAAACGGTGACAAGAAGCTAGCTATGCAGAGGTGTACAGGGAGGTGGTAAGGAAGAGAGGGCCAAATAACCTGGAGTTATTACACACTGAGTCAGTTATTCCCATTTTCAGTTATTTCTATAGTCTGTTTAACAAAGGGAAAATATCTCAACTTGGTGTTTGTAGGTCGTTTGATTAGCAAGATCTTTCTAACGGCTGTCTCTTTAACACAGACAGAGCAGACCTCAAGCGTAGAACCATCAGCAAGCAGCAATAGCTGACTAGCATTCTTAATATTATTTTATTTGTTCTTTATTTTCATACTTTCTATTTTCCACTTGCCATTGTGATATCAAAATTCCTTTATGAATAAATGTAGTTAAGTGAAAAAAATGAATCAAATATAAAGACAAATATTAATTAAATCACAGCATAGGACTCCAGAATTAAGACAAGGGAGAGTTTTTCTTTCCCCTTCTCTTCTTGGAAATTACTTCCAAATATTCAGGAGAATAAAAAACCAAAATGCAGCCTTCATCACTGCTGGAAGTGGAAGCCATCTGTGGTGCTTAACCATAATGTATTAAAATGGAAAACTAGTAGAGAAGAGGTGGTCAGGTTAGCAGAGTCAGGGTGATAAGCTGCAAAAAATAAAAATAGATAGATAAGTGAAAGCCTAGGTACATGTACACTAAGACGGCCCAAAGCACTTTGTTTGCCCAGTCTCCAGAATGCATCATCAGGCTTATAGCCCATAAATCAGAGGTGGAGGACTTGAGAATTTCTCTCTGGAGAAACTAGAACCAGAGAAAATATGCAGGAACACGTTAAAAGGCTGGTTTGTCACCTAATTACCCAGCAGTCAATAAGCTCTCTCAAGTACGTGGAACCGCCGGTCAATTATTATTTTTTTTAATTATTTATTTATTTATTTATTTATTTATTTATTTATTTTGAGATGGAGTCTCACTCTGTCACCCAGGCTGGAGTTCACTGGCGCGATCCTGGCTCACCGCAACCTCCGCCTCCTGGGTTCTCTTGTCTCAGCCTTCTAGTGGCTGGGATTACAGTCACCTACCACCATGCCCAGCTAATTTTTGTATTTTTAGTTGAGATCGGGTTTTGCCATGTGGGCCAGGCTGGTCTCGAATTCCCAACTTCAGGTGATCCGCCTGCCTTGGCCTCCCAAAGTGCTGGGATTACACGCATGAGCCACCATGCCCGGACTAAATGTTGCATTCTTAAATAAAAACTGGCTGCAAAGGATTCACAGATATTAAAAGAAAATTCTCAACAAGAAAGGCAGAGATCAAACAGGAAATCAGAAGTAGAGAAATTCTGAGGTATCCAAGTTAATGCAAAGGATAGAAGAAAATGTCACAATATAATAATTAATATTTTCAGGGAGATGAAAATGTATTGCATCCATGAAACAAGAACATGATACCATTGTTTTTAAGGTTCATAAAGAACAAACAATTAAAAACTCTGTAAATTCAAAGTAGAGTTGCAGAAATAGCAAATGCAATTTAAAGATTAGAAGGTACAGTTG